>NC_089266.1:36642144-36944692 GCF_963930625.1 Muntiacus reevesi | reverse complement strand
CCCAGAACATGCCCCCTGCCCCCTACATCTGGGCTCTCCATCTGCTCTCTCTCCTCCCTCCCCTTCTCCATGTGCCTGAATCATTCTGGGCCCTCACGGATTGGCTGGAGCACCGTCTCTCCATGGAGCCATCGCTCATTGCTAGGTCCTGCCCTCTCTCTCCATCCGCTCCGCTCTTGAGCACTGTCTTCCTCATGCCCTGGTTACATGTGCTCTGATCGCCCCTCCCAGCTGGGCCCAGGATGGTTCTGCTCTTTCTCAGCCCTCCTAGCTCAAAGCATGGTGTCAGGCAGGTGGGGGCAGGGTGGGGGTGATCACTGCTCACTGTGTGAATGGTTGAGTGACCAGCTCTTGTTGTTCATTCATTTTTTTTAAAACAAGTATTTATTGAATGCCTACCAAGTGGCATGCTGGTTTAAATGCTGTAGATATATCAGTGAATAAAACAGCCAAAAATAGCTCTGTTCTTAAGGAGTTCACATTCTAGTTGATGGAGACAGGTAATGGGCAAGATGTATAAGTAAAATTCACAATATGGTGAATTATGGGATATTTAGGGGAACAGTGTGCCAGACAGAGGGAACAGCAACTGTAAATGCCCTGAGGCAGGAGGGTATCTGGTAGGTTTCAGTTCAGTTCACTTCAGTTGCTCAGTCATGTCCGACTCTTTGCGACCCCATGAACTGCAGCATGCCAGGCCTCCCTGTCCATCACCAACTCCAGGAGTCCACCCAAATCCACGTCCATCAAGTTGGTGATGCCATCCCACCATCTCATCCTCTGTCGTCCCCTTCTCCTCCTGCCCTCAATCTTTCTCAGCATCAGGGTCTTTTCAAATGAGTCAGCTCTTTGCATCAGGTGGCCAAAGTATTCGAGTTTCAGCTTCACCATCAGTCTTTCCAATGAACACCCAGGACTATCTCCTTTAGGATGGACTGGTTGGATCTCCTTGCAGTCCAAGGGACTCTCAAGAGTCTTCTCCAACACCACAGTTCAAAAGCATTAATTCTTTGGCGCTCAGCTTTCTTTATAGTTCAACTCTCACATCCATACATGACCACTGGAAAAACCATAGCCTTGACTAGACGGACCTTTGTTGACAAAGTAATGTCTCTGCTTTTCAATATACTGTCTAGGTTGGTCACATTCTACTTCCTGTCTAGGTTGGTCATAACTTTCCTTCCAAGGAGTAAGTGTCTTTTAATTTCATGGCTGCAGTCACCATCTGCAGTGATTTTGGAGCCCAGAAAAATAAAGTCAGCCACTGTTTCCCCATTTATTTGCCATGAAGTGATGGGACCAGATGCCATGATCTTAGTTTTCTGAATGTTGAGCTTTAAGCCAATTTTTTCACTCTCTTCTTTCACTTTCATCAAGAAGCTCTTTAGTTCTTCACTTTCTGCCATAAAGGTGGTGTCATCTGCATATCTGAGGTTATTGATATTTCTCCCAGCAATCTTGATTCCAGCTTGTGCTTCTTCCAGCCCAGCATTTCTCATGAGGTACTCTGCATATAAGTTAAATAAGCAGGGTGACAATATACAGCCTTGACGTACTCCTTTTCCTATTTGGAACCAGTCTGTTGTTCCATGTCCAATTCTAACTGTTGCTTCCTGACCTGCATACAGTTTCTCAAGAGGAAGATCAGGTGGTCTGGTATTCCCATTTCTTTTAGGATTTTCCACAGTTTATTGTGATCCACATAGTCAAAGGCTTTGGCATAGTCAATAAAGCAGAAATAGATGTTTTTCTGGAACTCTCTTGCTTTTTTGATGATCCAGCGGATGTTGGCAATTTGATCTCTGGTTCCTCTGCCTTTTCTAAAACCATCTTGAACATCTGGAAGCTCATGGTTCATGTATTGCTGAAGCCTGGCTTGGAGAATTTTAAGCATTACTTTACTAGCGTGTGAGATGAGTGCAATTGTGCGGTAATTTGAGCATTCTTTGGCATTGCCTTTCTTTGAGACTGGAATAAAAACTGACCTTTTCCAGTCTTGTGGCCACTGCTGAGTTTTCCAAATTTGCTGGCATCTTGAGTGCAGCACTTTCACAGCATCATCTTTCAGGATTTGAAAGAGCTCAACTGCAATTCCATCACCTCCACTAGCTTTGTTCATAGTGATGCTTCCTCAGGCCCACTTGACTTTGTATTCCAGGATGTCTGGCTCTAGGTGAGTGATCACACCATTGTGATTATCTGGTAGGCTAAGTCACTTCAGTCATGTCAGACTCTGTGCGACCCCATCGACGGCAGCCCACCAGGCTCCCCCATCCCTGGGATTCTCCAGGCAAGAACACTGGAGTGGGTTGCCATTTCCTTCTCCAATGCATGAAAGTGAAAAATGAAAGTGAAGTCGCTCAGTCGTGTCTGACTCTTAGCAACTCCATGGACTGCAGCCTACCAGGCTCCTCCGTCCATGGGATTTTCCAGGCAAGAGTACTGGAGTGGGGTGCCATTGCCTTCTCTGATCTGGTAGGTTTAGGGACCAAGAAAAAGGGCACTGTGGCTAGTGTGGAGTGAAGAAAGGAGGAGAGGACAGAGAGGCAATGGGGACAAGGTTTGTTGGGCCATGTGGGCATTGGGTCGAGCGGGCTTTTACTGAGAGTGAGTTGAAGTTTTGTGTTAAGGAGTAGGTGGTCTGGCTTATGTTTATTGTATCTATTGAGATGATCATGTCATTTGTCCTTTATTTTATTAGTATGGTATATTACATTGATTGTATGTTTAACCAACCTTGCATTCCTGGGATAAGTCCTTTCTTGGTTATGGTGTAAAATCATATTTATATGTTGCTGGATTTGGCTTGCTGGTATTTTGTTGAAGATTTTTGCATCTCTATTCAAAAGAAATATTGGTCTGTAGTTTTCTTGTGATGTCTTTGTTTGGTCTCATAGAATGAGTTGACAAGTGTTTCTTCCTCTTCTATTTTTTGGAAGGGTTTGTGAAGGATTTGTGTTAATTCATCTTTAGACATTTGTTCAGATTCCCCAGTGAAGCCATCTGGGCTTTTGTTTGTGGCAAGTTTTTTTGATTACCGACTCAATATTTACTTGTTATTGGTCAATTAAGGCTTTTTATTTCTTTTTAAGCCAGTCTTGGTAGTTTGCATCTTTCTAGGAATTTCATTCATCATATTCTCTTATAATCTTTTTAATTTCTGTAAGGTCGGTAGTAATGTTCATTTGTGATCTTAGTAACTTGAGTCTTCTTTCCTCTTTTCTTGATCAGTGTAACTAAAGGTTGGTCAGTTTTGTGTCCAACAGTGGTTGTATTGATTTTCTCTATTGTTCTTCTGTCGTTGACTTCTGTCAGTGAAACCACTCTGACTTCTGTGCTGAGAGTGGACTTCCCTTGAGGGTGAAGAGTGCAAGAGCAGACGTGTTAGGGGTGGTCAGAAGCGGTTGGATTATAGATACACTTTGAAGGTAGAGCCGTTGTAATTTCCTGGTGGATTCAGTGTCAGGTGTGAGAGAAAGAAGACTCAGAGGTGAGTTCTAGGATATTAGCCTGTGTAGCTGGAAGGAGGAAGAGGCCACTAACTGAGATGGGAAAGTAGGCAGGAACAATGGAATCTGGGGGGAGGTGAGCAGCTTGGTTTGGTACCTTCTGAGCTTGTGGCAGGAGGTTGACATGGAGTAGAGGTGTTAGTGGAATTGGATACACAAGTCTGAGGTCCCTGGATATGACGTTACCCCTGAAACTTCAGAGGGCAGGAACTGGCTGCAGTTCACCGTGAAGGACTCTTAGTAGGTTTTGGAGACCTATGTGGGTCAGTATCAGAAAGGGTGGCCAAAGAGAGCTGAGGAATTGGCTTCTGTTCAAATTAGCTTCAAAATAGGAAGTGACTTGAGTGTCTTCCATCCACCCATCCATCCATCTATTAATCTATCCATCCATCCATCCACCCCCCCTCCATCCTTCACCTTCTCAGATTGAAGGAACCACAGTTCTTCCTGTACTTTCTCTGCCGGTCCTGCGGAAATTGATAGGCTCCAGGGGAAATTGATGGGGCTTCCTGGGAAGGCCCACAGAAATGTCGGCATGTGTGCTAGTATGTGCATGCGTCTAAGTGTGACTATATGCAGGTCTGTGAATATGCATGGAGATATTTGTACTTTGTGTGTGTCCATTTCTGTGTACCTGTACAGTCATGCTCTATGTATGTTGTATGTACATGTATATATGAACAGTGTGTATGAGTGTGTCTGTGGGTGCTGTTTTGCATACATGTCTGTGTGTGAGTGTGCACATTCATGTGTATCCAGGCAAGCAGATACTTGTGTGGGATGTGTGTCCACATGTGTCTGCAGCTGCATATAGCTTTTCTCCCACTGCTTTTGTGGCTGCATTGCGTTGGAAGGAAGGGTTTGGGGAAGCATCGTGAGCGTACCCATCCCCAGGTTGCTGAAATAGGGCCAAGTCGTGCTGTATGTTTCATGGTGATGAGGTTTCCTGAGCTTCTAAAGTCTGGTCTGGGGCTTTCTGTGGGGGAGCCTGTGCCCTGGGGCCCACCTGCAGGAGCTGAGGGTTCCTTCTTTTCCCTCCTTCCAGTCCCCTTGGCAGGGAAACTTGACTTCTCGGCTGTTAATTGGGATCCAGACGCACACAGCAGGTCTTGGCTCACACCCTCTTTCTTGGCCTTCTTCCCAGAGTCGCTGCCCTTCAGAGGAGAAGCGGTTTGTGTTCAGTGTAGGGACTGAGCTCAAGGTAGGAACTCCATCATCGCTGGCCTGGTAGCTGGAGGAGATGGTTGAACACTGGCAGTACCCCCTTAGGTGGGCTTTGTGGTCCAGAGGGAGGAGCTGGAATTGGGAGATGGCAACAAGCATGCATTGAGGCATCTGAAAGACCTGAACCTCTTCCTGCTTTTTCGCTGCCTAGCTGTGTGAGTTAGGGCAAGATCTTGACCTTGCTGAGCCTCAGTTTTCTCAGCTATAAAATGGGAGTGCTAGTACTTTCTCCTTGGTTTAACTGAAGAGCTAAATGAACTTTGGGGCCAGTTCTACTTACTATAGATATATAGTGGAATTTAGTGGTTTAAAAAAACAAGAACACTTGTTTTGCTCATGAATTTGCAGTTTGGACAAGTTGGAGGTGAGGGAAACATATCTGTTTTCCACTTGGGGTTAACTGGGCAGATTGGGGGTGGGAGCTAGATGTCAAAGGTTGAGGGCTGATGGTTGATGCTGGGTGTTGGCTTAGGCCTTAGCAGGAGCTACTGGCTAGAGCAGCTGCCCATGACCTCCCCATGTGGCTGGGTCTTGCTTACAACAAGGTGGCTGGCTTCCAAGGACTAGAGTTTTGAGAGAGCCAGGTGAAGCTGTGGAGTCTTTGATGACATACCCTTGAAAGTTACAGAGCGTCACTTTCACTGCATTCTGTTCTTCTTTGGAGCCACAACTTCTTGCTCAGATACAAAGGGAGAGAGAATGGATTTACTCTTTTTGGTGGAGACTAGTATTGATCTGAAAGAGCATGTGGAAATATTGCAGTGGCTGTTTTGGGAAAATAGTCTGCTCTGTGGCCCAAAGGCTCATCCTTCACTGAGCCCTGGGTCCTGTTGCTATCCAGCATTATGGTGAGGTATATCTGGGTACACACAGCCATGAAGCCCCACAAGTGTAACCCGTCCCTGCCCAAGTTGTCTCTGGTTCTGTGCTGCTCTTCCCGTCTCACAGGTGAGAACCCTGGGAGTGAGGGGTCTTTACCCTCGTACCCTGCTGGGCTTCACGGGCAGAGGGAGCAGAGCTGGGGACATGGTGAGGTGGCTGCAAGGCAGGTCCCAGCCAGGATGAGCGGAAATGATGCTCACTCACTTATTCAGTATTTCCCAAGCATATCTTGTGTGTCAGGCACTGTTCTAGGCGCTGAGGGTGCATCATTGAACAAAACAGGCAAAAATATGTATGCACCAAAATAGATGTAAAATAGGGGATTCCCTGGTGGTCCAGTGGTTAAGACTCCATGTTTCCAATGCAGGGGGCATGAGTTCAATCCTTGGTTGGGGAACTAAGATCTCACATGCTGTGCATGCAGCCGGAAAAAAAAAAAAAAGTGAAATAAATGGTGAGTTAGATGGGGCTGAGTTCTGTGGAAAAGAACAGAGTATGGAGAGTGGACAAGAAGAGGGTCTGGGCTGTGCCAGGAGGTCGGGAGGCCTCGCTGAGAAGGTGATGCTTCAGTGGGAACCTGAAGCCAGTGAGGGAAGGGGCCATGTGGATACAGGGGTAGAGGTGGGGAGAGCCCTCCATGCAGAGGGAATAGCAAGTGTAACGGCCCTGGGCGGGGGAAGCATACTGGTGTCTTCTAGGACATGCGGTTGGAATGGGTCCAGCCAGGGTAGAGCAGAGGAGACGAGGTCAGAGGGAATGGTAGGGGTGGAGGGGGCGGTGCTGACTGTATGGAACCCTGTACATTGAATGACTTTTCTTCCAGTTGAAGTGAAATGGGAAGCCTTTAGAGGGTTTCTAGCTCAGAGGTGATGCTCTGACTGATGGTTTGTATCAGTTAGCTCTTGATGAGTAACAAATCACCTTAACACTTAGTGGCTTAAGTTAACAATTTATTCTTATGATTCTGTGAGTTGGCTGGATGGTTTCATGGCTGGTTAAACCAGCCCATAGCTCACTCCATAGCTGCCTTTAACTGGGAGACTGGGTTGAACCTCCAAGCTGATCTCATTCGTGTCTGGTGGTTGGCTGGGGTTCCTCCGTTCTCCTCCATGTGGTCTCCCATCCTCCACTGACCCAAACCCGTTGCTTCCATTGTGGTGTCAGGGCCACATTCTCAGAAAGCAGACGTGGAAGTTGTGAAATCTCTTAAGGCCTACGCCACGAACAGCATAGCATCACTGCTGCCTTTACTGCATCGGTTGAAACAAAGGGTAAAGCAGGCCTAGTTTTCCCCTTGGGAGAGGACTGTACAAGGATGTGAATACCAAGAAGCATGATTAATTGGGAACTGTTTTGTTAAATTTTTTAACTTATTTATGGCATGCAGGATCTGAGTTTTTTGACCAGGGATTGAACTCGTGCCCCCTGCAGTGGAAGCATGGAGTCCTAACCACTGGACCACCAGGGAAATCCCAGTTGGGGGCTTTTTGTAACTACCTGGGCTTCCCTGGTGGCTGAGACAGTAAAGAATCTGGTTCGATCCCTGGGTTGGGAATATCACCTGGAAAAGGAAATGGCAACCCACCGCAGTATTCTTGGCTAGAGAATTCCATGGACAGAGAAGCCTGGTAAGCTAAAGTTCATGGGGTCGCAAGGAGCAGGACACGACTGAGCAACTAACACTTTGATTTTCACTTGTAACTGCATAGCATGTGGCTTAACAAGGTCTTCCTGGCTGCTGTGATGATAACAAAATGAAATAGATAAAGATAAGAGATAGGAAAACCCATTAGCAGACTTTACAATAATACAGGCAAGAGATGCCTATGGCTTGAGTTGGGCTGGTTATGGAGGAAGTGTGAAGAAGTGGCCAGATTCTGGGTGTGTTGTGGAAGTAGAATCAACAGGATTTCCTGATGGGTTGGGTGTGGGGTGTGAGAGAAAAGGATGAGAGAAAGGATGACTCCAGGGTTTTTGGCCTGAGCTGTTGGAAACACAGAGTTGCCTTTTACTGAGATGGAGGTGCTGAGTTGTTTTTTTGCTTTTTGCTTTTGAAAAGAGTGGGATTAGGAGTTCAATTTTAGACATTCTGAATTTGAGGTGCCTTTTGGGACATTCACCTGCAGATGTTAAGGGGCAGTTGGAAATTTATGAGTCTGGAGTTCAGGAGAGAGGTCTAGGCTGGTTATTTAAAGCCATGCGACTGAATGAAATCAGCACGGGCCTGAGCTTGAATAGAGAAGAGGAGAGGACTGAGGATGATACTCTGGGGCCCTTGACACGTCAGGGATGTGGCAGCCACATGCTACCACAGTAAACTCAAACGTTTAGACCAGCAGTTCAATCCAGCACACTCTATCAGTGACCTTTCTATTTTTATTTGGGGGAAAATTAAAAAAAAAAAGCAAAACCAGAAAAACCTGAAGAAGAAAATAACAACTTTCCATTTTCTCATCCTCCAGAATCGGCTAGTCTTAACATCTTGGCCTGTTTGTTTCCACTTTTATGTGACCATCCTTCTATATGTGTCTCTCAGTGTATAAACATAGGTTTATGTTTTTAGAAATACTTTTATTAAACTGGGGTTATATGGAAATTTTCTTTGTTTCTTTTTAAAAAATTCTTTTACTGTGCCTTGTGATACGTGGGATCTTAGTTCCCCAACCAGGGATCGAACCCTTGCCTCCCACATTGAAAGTGCGGAGTCAACTGCTGGACCACTGGGGAAGTCCCTATATGGTAATTTTAAAAACAGATTTATTGAGATTAAATTCATGTGTCATGTAGTTCACCCATTTAAAGTGCAAAATTTAATAGTTTTTAGTATATTTGCAGGAGAAGGCAATGGCAACCTACTCCACTACTCTTGCCTGGAAAATCCCATGGACGGAGGTGCCTGGTAGGCTGCAGTCCATGGGGTCGCTAAGAGTTGGACACGACTGAGAGACTTCACTTTCACTTTTCTCTTTCATGCATTGGAGAAGGAAATGGCAACCCACTCCAGTGTTCTTGCCTGGAGAATCCCAGGGACGGGGGAGCCTGGTGGGCTGCCATCTCTGGGATTGCACAGAGTCGGACATGACTGAAGCGACTTAGCAGCAGCAGCAGCAGCAATATATTTGCAGAGTTTTGCAATCATCACCACATCAATTGTAGAATATTTCATCACCTCAAAAAGAAACTTCCTAAGGGACAACAGAGTAGATGCATTTCTTGGACTTTCTGTTAAAAAAAGAAACTCTATAGTCATATAAATCATTCACCATTTCCCCCAGTCACTGTCTATTCCAGCTCAACGTAACTGCTAATCTACTTTCTGTCTTTATAGATTTTCCTATTCTGGATATTTCATATCAATAGAATCATGTAATGTTTCATTCGTTTGTATGAACTTACATGAAGAAATTGAATTGAAATCAAAGGAATTGTTTAACTTCAAATTAATTTGAAAATTTTGGACTTATTGATGAATCCTGACCAGCTTTTTTTCCTTTTTTAAAAATATATATTTATTTATTAATTTGACTGCACCAGATCTTAGTTGCAGCATGTGGGATCTTCTGTCTTTATTGCAGCATGCAAGATCTTTAGCTGTGGCATGTAGGGTCTAGTTCCCTGAGGAGGGATGAAACCCAGGCCCTCTGCATTGGGAGCGCAGTCTTAGCCACTGGACCACCAGGGAAGTCCTTTGAGCTCTTTCTTTATTGAATTAATATTCAATATAGTTTGCAAGTGCTTCCCCAGTGGCTCAGTGGTGAAGAATCCACCTGCAATGAGGGAGATCTGGGTTCGATCTTTGGGTTGGGAAGATCCCCTGGAGGAGGGCCTGGCAACCCACTCCATAGAGGGGCCTGGCGTGCTACAGTCCATGGGGTTGCAGAATTGGATACAACTGAAGCGACTGAGCACATAACTAGTGTGGAACAATTATTAGAGATTTCCTCCTGCTCCTTTGCCTGTCGTTTGTCTTCTAGGTTGGGTTCTTTTTTCTTCCTCTCTTTCTTCTCCCTTCTCCACCTGTTTCCTCTGTTTCTCTCTCTCCTTCCTTCTTCCCTCCTTTCTTTCCTTCCCTCCTTTCTTTTCCCCTTCCTTTTGCTTCTCATCCTCTCTTCCTTTTTTCTTTATTTTTCCTGTTTTCTCTTTCTTTCCTCCCTCCCTCCTTCTCTGCCTTCCTCCCTTCTTTCCTCTTCTTCCTTCCCTCCCCACTTTCCTTCCTCCTTCCCTCTTTCTTTCTCTTTTTCTGTATATTTGCATAGTTCACATGTTGTGTGCTTTCCCCAGCCTGGGTATGGGCAGCTCTGCTCTGATGTCAGATTGCTGTGATGTAGTGTGGGTGACTTTTTGTTTTCTTCGACCCTCTTCCTGCCTTCTCTGTGACTCTTCTCTTCCCCAAAGGGGCTGCAGCTTGAGAGTTGAGTGTTAGGTTTTCTGTCACTGGAGGGAATTGCAGGGCTCAGGTAAGGTGGGAGTGGCTTTGTTAGAACACCTGGACACTGCTCTTTCTTCTGGGATTTAGGTAAATGCTCTATTACAGGGTTCATTCTACTTAATGACTGGGTGTATCCCCTCTTCTGGGATGGGAGCTGTTTTTAGGCCTCACGTGAAGTCAGTAACTGGTGTCATTCATTCACTTTCTCCACTTCCACCCATTTCTCCCCAGCAGCTTTTGCCACTGGGTCTCAGTTAAGAGTGAAAACAAAGGACCCCTGCTCAGTTTATTTCCCTCCAGATATGGGGGTTTTGGAGAATAGCTTTGGGGGTGAGAGAGCTAAGAAGGGCTATATTGTCTATCCTAGAATCATCTTTTTTTTTTTTTTTTTGCCTTGGTTGCCAATATTTAATGCTTATCTCATTAGGCTTTGTTCTTTTCTTTGGTGAAAAACATTTTTTTCCCCTGGCGTTATTTATTTTTTTACTTCTGGGGGATGGGCGGTCTATGATGCAATTGCAACCTTCCATTTTTACAAAAGACTTCTCAGCCTTTTAGCTAAGATCAAATGTAGTATGGGGGCTTTCCAGGTGGCAGAGTGGTAAAGAATCTGCCTGCCAATGCAGGAGACACTGGAGACACAGGTTCGATCCCTGGGTTGGGGAGATCCCTTAAGAGTGGGAAATGGCAACCCGCTCCAGTATTCTTGCCTGAAAAATTCCATGGACAGAGGAGCCTGGCAGGCTACAGTCTGTGGGATGGCAAAGAGTCGGACACAGCTGAGCAACTGAGCACGTTTTTACCCAGGAGTTGCTCCAGATGACCTTTAGGCTCCTTCCAGTGCAAACTGGGTTGTAAGTCTGAGTTCTCTAGTGGCTCGAGAAGAGATGCAGCTATCACGCAGAGTCAGCCTGGTGGTCACTGAGGCCTTCGCATCCGGGAGGGGATGCCGCCTTCCTCCGCCTTGAAGATTCCTGAGCAAGGACCGAGGATGAAGGCCCCACATCTGCCCAGCCTGGTGCCAACAAGGGAACCTTGTGTGGTGCTTGGCAGGGAGTGGCCGGGATGTGTGTCCCCCCCGTAGCTGTGGTCAGGGTCAGCTGAGGGTTCCAGGGTTGGTTATGGGATCTGCTGTCACCCCTGGCTGAGAACTGAGCACAGTTTACTGACTCAGCTTTGCTCATCTCTCTGTGATGCTCCAGGGGTCTGGGATGGGGAAAGCCTGGGAGGCGCTGTGGACAGGGTGCCTGGTCTGGGCAGTCTGACTGGCATGCAGGAGGTGCCTCCTCAGTGCACTTGACAGAGACTGGTGGGCTGTGCAGATACCCCAGGTTGGGGGGCTCTCCTATCACTTGGCCCTTGGGGGCTTCTTGGATAATTTTCTCTTGCATCTTGGGCTGGAGTAACTGAGACTTGCCAGGGGCTGCCTCAGAGGAGCTCAGAGAGGCCCACCTACACTTCTTCGGAGGACCCAGTCCCTGCGGGAAGCTAACAGGTGTCTCTTGGATGGGCAGCAGAGCCCGCTGTGTCAGCGGAGTTCTCCAGGGGAACTGGAGCGCGCTCCCCACCTGCCTGCCTCCCGGGCTGCTGGCCCCTGGGAGCCGGATGGTAGCCTGTGCCCTGAGTCAGTTCCTGCGGCTACAGGCTGGCAGGCCCAGGGGCGAAGTGTGCCAGCCGGCCCAGCAGCTTGGTGACGGCCAGTCTGTGCTGGGGACCTGCATCCTGACTGGCTCAGCCATACTGGGTGAAGGGTTGACCCATGCAAGGGGAGGATCGGCCTTAGCTCTCCCCGAGTCTCCATGAGCCTTTGGGAGACCTTTGCTTTCCCCCTTCCTGGGGTGCCTAGAACCCATCCTTGCAGTTCAGAGGTCAGTGACTACCCAGTTGGAAGAGCGAGATGGACCAAGGTGGAGACACTGTCCTCTCTACCCCACGGGGACTGAGTCTTCTCTGGAGTAGGTGTTCCAGCTTCCCTCCTGCTCCCTGCCCGTGCCTACATGTGCCTGCGGGTGTACACAAGGAGGGGTGATGATGCGTATGAAGATATGAGTGTGTGATGCATGTGTATATAGGTGCCTGAGTGCAAAAACAAGAGTGTATTTGTGTGTATGTGTATGTGCATGTGGTCTTCCCAGATGGTGTTAGCGGTAGAGAACCTGCCTGGCAATGCAGGGGACATTTAGAGACACAAGTTCGATCCCTGGACCGGGAAGATCTGGAGGAGGGCATGGCAACCCACTCCAGTATTCTTGCCTGGAGAATCCCATGGACAGAGGAGCCTGACGGGCTACAGTCCATAGGGTTGCAAAGAGTCAGACACAACTGAGGTGACTTAGCACACACATATGTGTGTGCCTGTGTGATTGTGTGTGAGTGACTCCTTGTCCACATCATGAGACCACAAGCAGGCGTGTGTACATGCTCGACTGTTTTCCAACAGGTTCACCCCAGCAAGCAGCCACTATCTGTTTGGGTGGTACTCTTGCCATACATGTTTTTATACTTGGAACATCATCCCTGTTACCTGCTTATGTGTTTCCTTGCGGTGTGTGAGTTTTGCATGTGTGTCTCAGGTTTTGGGTCTAGGTATGTGTGGGGGGGTATTGGAGCTCTTGTGTCTGTGTGTTTGTGTGTGTGAGGTCTTGAGGATGCTTGTGCCTGTGTGTGCTTGTGTGGTTTTGTGTGAGTGTGTGTGTGTGTGTGTGTGTGCATGCCTCTCTGGCTAGGGGTGACTCAGGCCAGAAATATTCATCATCACTGCCCCAACTCAAGGGGGAAATCCTCTTGAGTCTGAGATGGAAAAGGCCAGGGACTGTGGGGCTCCATGCTTCTCAGGCTCCCAGCGGCATTCCCAGGCCCTGTGGCCCAGGGGATGGAGTTGGGGTGCAGGGGAAAGCATGTGCCGGTCCTAAGAGGATGAGGGCAGAGTCAGATTTCCCTTTTGGAAGTCCCCTCTGGGGCTGCTGTTGTGGGCGGGGGGGGGGGGGGTGCGATGCTGGGGCCTGGGAAACCAGTGAGGAGGAGAGACTGGCCCAGGCCAGACAGTGGATGGGAGGAGGGGGCCGAAGGGAGGGACATCTAGGATCAGCATGGACAGGAATCAGTGTCTGGAGGGGTGTGAGGGCCAGCAAGGCGTGGAGGAGCCCCCCCCGCCTCCCCCTGTCTGTGTCTGACCAGAGTGATGGGGGTTGGGACAGGGGCCATCTAGGAGCAAAGTCGCCTGGGCAGCTTGCTGGTGGCCAGGTTCTGTGTGGGACCTGCATCCTGGCTGCCTCAAACACCCTGGGTGAGGACAGTAATGTGTGTGGGGGGAGCAGATGGGGGAGAGAGCAGATCTGGCGACCTGGTCAGTGCAAGGGGCCTGTGGCTGTGCAGGAGAGGGCGTCCAGGGGGCTGAGGGGCCTGTGTGAGAAGAGCTATGCCCAGTTCACTGACTACATTCTTCACCCTGACTTTACTTCCAACCAGGCCCTTCTTGTTTGGCTGATTTCTTAATGTGGAACCCCAGTCTGAGTTGGTCATGGAAGCTGCTGACTTCTAAGGCCTGATTTGCACGCAGCCTGTGGGGAACACAAACAGCGCCCACTGAGGTTGTCTCCTAGGTTATTTTTTTTTTCCATTTATTTTTATTAGTTGGAGGCTAATTGCTTTACAGTATTTTAGTGGTTTTTGTCATACATTGACCTGAATCAGTCGTGGATTTACATGTGTTCCCCTCCTAGGTTATTTTTTATTCTCGTTTTTAAAAATCTATTTGGCTGTACTGGTTTTAGTTGCAGCATGTGGGGTCTAGTTCCCTGACCAGGAATCGAACCCAGGAGTGTGGAGTCTCAGCCACTGGACCACCGGGGAAGTCCCTCTTCCAGCTTTAGAAGCACAAGCTCTTGGCACCGTGGAGGCACCTGGTGGGGAGTGTGGGGCTGGGGAAATCACGGTCCAGCGGGTGGTGATCTCCTCGGAGCAGCCACGTGTGGCAGGGTGGGGCCGAGCTGTGTACTGTCAGGGGGTCACACCTCTCTGAAGGAGTGACCCTCCCTGAGCCCAGGCGGCGCCTCAGGAGGCTCTGTAATTATGGGATGAGGAGGTGGCCTCTCCCTACCCTGGCCCCGCTTCGCCCCTCAGAGCCGCCGTGTGGAGACAAGGGTTTGGTGGCTTGGGGTGGGTTTCCAGGTGTGTCTGAGGAAACCTGTCCTCCTCCCGTGGTTTGTTCAGCCTGAAAGGCTCCATTGTGGCTGCAGCCTCCCTCGGATCGGCTCTATTTTGGGACAGGATCCACCCTGCTCCAGCTGGAGGAAGGAAAAGGTGTATTTCAGCGTGTCCTGTGGGTGTGGGGGGCGGGCAGGGGGCAGAACGCAGCCCCAGCAGAGAAGGCAGCTCGGAGTGGCTGGCACAGGGGGTGTGGAGGGTAGGACCCTTGCCTTTGAGCTAGAGCCCGTGGGGAGGGGGACAGTGGCCTGGCCATCCCTGGAGGTGGGAGTCAAGGGGAGGATGGGTGTGAGCGGTCCCCGCTTTCATGTGGCCCCAGGAGGCCGGCTTGGCAGACCCTGCCGAGCTGGAATGCGGGTCTGCGGCCTGCCCGGGCCCCACCTAAGGCTCGCCCACCGGCCACTTCCTGATTCCTAGCCCTGTGGGTGCCCAGCCCAGGCCCAGAGGAGGCCCGCCCTGCCCTCAAGAGTTCCCCAGTTTGTGGAGGGCCAAGGCCTGGTGAGACGGGGAGAAGACCCCTGCTGCGCCCCCTCCCCAGTGGTTCCTGCCCTCTCCCTGAAGCCCTGGCCACACTCCTGCCCGCCCAGCCTGGCAGGTGCCTTCTGGCCTCGCCTCTGCTCACCGGGTTCTCTGCCTGGTGTAACCTTGGGGCTCTTCTAGACCCATCCCGATCCCGCCTGTCCTTCAGGGCTCTGCTCAGGCCCACCTCCACCTGGAAGCCCTCCCCATCCTGCGCTTTCCTCTGACTCATCTTGTGCCAGCCTTGCCCTGCCCTGCGGCTTCTGGGGCCTTTCCGAATCTCCCCCCGGTCCCCTGACAGCTTCCTATCTCTCATCTTGTCACTCGGGTGAGGGGCTCGCCAAAAAGTGGTATGTGACCTGGGCCTGATCCTTCTCATCTGTGAGGTGGGAGTCATGGTGTGTGTCTTAGGAGGTGGCTGAGAGTTGGGTGGGTGACAGAAGGGGACAGGCCCGGCGTGTCGTCGGTGGGCATGCAGTAAGCCTTCGGTTCCTCTGTCCTGGGTTCTTGTAGGCCTTTGGGTGCCAGAGCCTGGGCTGCCCTGGGCAGAGCCCCGTGACTCCAGGAATGACTAATTCCACTCCAGCAATAAGCTCTCAGGAGAAATGAGACTTTCCCCTCCTCCTTCCTGCCTCATTAAACTCTTCTTGAGTGAGTGGAATGAAGATTGTCCTAATCCTTTGGCACGAGGTGGGGGGGTTCAGGGAGCTGGGAGAGACAGGCCCACAGCGGCCTCCGGTCACCCGCCGGATAGGCAAACAGGGTGGTGGGGGTGGGCGCACATCAGGTTTTCTGAGCCCCATAGGTGCCCAGGGCCGGGGTGGGCACCGGACAGGGGCTGGAAGCCTCGCATTTCAGTCTGGCTTTGTCCTCGGCCAGCTGATGACCTCAGACAAGCCCTGATCCGGGCACAGTTTACTGTCTCAGCCTTGCTCACCTCCCTGTGATGCTCCAGGGAACTGGGAAGGGGAAGGCCTGGGAGGCGCTGTGGATGGGGTGCCTGGTTTGGGTGGTCTGGCTGGTATGCAGTAGGTGCCTCCTTAGTGTACACTGGCCTTAGGGGAACAAAGTGGGAGGGGTGGGCAAGGCCAGAGCAGTCTCTGGACCTTTCTCTGTTTCCCCACCTTTAAAAGTGGCCTGGGAGGGACTTTCCTGGTGGTCCAGTGGCTAAGACTTTGTGCTCCCAATGCAAGGATCTGGGTTTGATCCCTGGTCAGGGAACTAGATCCCGCATGCTGCAGCTAAGAGTTTGCATGCCACAACTAAAGATCCCACATGCTGCAGCTAAGACCCAGTGTAGTCAAATAAAAATAAATAAATATAAATATATATATATATATATATATATATATATAAATATATAAAGTGGCCTGGGAGTCCTGGCTACTACCCTGGGTGACCTCAAGGACGTGCTCTTCCCAGGCCTGGGCTCTGACTTCTCTCTGGGTCATGGCTGGCCATCTGCCCAGATGGAAATGTCTACCCACTCTGGGAGCTTCTCTGGTGGCTCAGTGATAAAGAATCCACCTGTCAATGCAGGAGATGCAGGTTTGATCCCTGGGTCAGGAATCCTTCCCCTGCAGAAGGGAATGGCAACCCACTCCAGTATTCTTGCCTGGAAAATCCTATGAACAGAGGAGCCTGGTGGGCTACAGTCCGTGGGGTTGCAGGAGTCTGACATGACTTAGAGACTAAACCATTCCTACCACCCACCCTGGAGGCTGCTGCCACTGGGATAACAGTTGCAGACCTCACCCACCCCAGGAAGTCTCGATGGGGCTTCCTGTGTGCAGACTAGTCTCCCTCTGCACAGGTGGGAAGACACCACGGGGAGGGGCTGGTGATTGAAATCCAGGGAGCCTCATCCTGACCCCCTGTGTCCACAGGTGTTCCTGGCCCTTGGGGAGCTTCTCCTGTCCTGCAACTGGGCGGTGATTGCTGACATCCTGCTGGTAGGTGTGGCGGTCAGGGCAGAGGACTGGGCCTGGGGTGTTGAATGGGGGCAGCTGGCATCTGTCCTGCTCAGGGCTGGACTTCTGCTGTTGAATGGCCCAGAGGTCAGATGGGGCTTCAGAGACCATGGGGTCAGGGACCGAGGTCAGCAAGCAGTTACCTTGGACCGGGGGCCTCCTTGACACTCTCAAACATATCCTCTGACCATCACTCCTGTGTTGTGGGTAAGCACATGGAGGCTCAGAGAGGCCAGGGGCCTGGACCAAGGTCACACAGCCCGTAGAGGCACTGAGCCAGGACTGGGACCCGGGCTTTCTGACTCCAGGCCTCTTTCTTTGCCCCTGTTTCTTGACTGCCATCCTTCTCAGCAAGTGGTCTCCTTGGCCTCTACACTGGGTATGCAGTCAGGGATGCTGGACTTCGGGGGCACCCAGCCCAGGTGGGTCCAGACCACTCCAGCTCCCGTATCATGGGCTGCAAGGCTCGCGCTCCAGTGAGTCCTGAGGCTGTCCTGACCACGTGATGCTGGGTCCAGAGTCTAGCACGCCCTCCCCCCCGAGCCTCACTCTCCGTCCAGCCTCCCGGCCTCCTTCTAGGAGACCGCAGGGAAGCTGTTGAACACTGAAGGGCTGCGGCCTTGTGGATTATACAGGGCCCCCACCCTAGCGACACCCCGAAGCCCTTGTCCTGCCTCCTGGCAGCCCAGCATGGCCCAGCGGTGGGCCCGAGGGAAGCAGAGCCGTTCTGAGGGTGGTCCAGTGCAGATGCACGAACCTGGGTGTCAGCCCTGCTTCTGCCACTTCCCAGCTCTGCGTGCCCTAGGCAAGTCACTTTGTGTCACTGAGCCTCAGTTTCCCTGTATGGAAAATGGGGATGAAAAGACCTCCTGGATTATGGTGAGGGTGAAACAAGATGATCCCTGTGAAGCTTGTGCCCTCTGCCCAGGGCAAGGAATGCTGGCTGGGGTTCTGGTAATAATTCAGCAGTTCCTACTTTCTCATCTTCCATCTCCTAAAGAAATCCTGGCATCCTGGAATCTGAGTTTGAAAGGGCTGTGGGGAAGTGTAGTCATGTAATTAGCCAACAAAACCTGCTTGAATACTGGCTGTGGACTGGAGGCTCACTCTCTGTCTAGATGCTCTGGCCCTTCCTTTGACCCAGGCTAGCGGGTGTCGACAACGCTATCCTGTCTGTGACTCCCGGGTGAGTGTATCAGCTGCAAGGCTGCCGGCTCTTCTCTTTTCCTCCCTCCAGACAGGAGACCTGGGCTCCAGCCCAGACTCAGCCACAGACCTGCTGAACGGCCTTGGGCCTCAGTTTCCTTGCCTATAAAACGGGGCAATCATAACTGGCCTGGCGGGGTGAGCAAGATGGCCTGAGGGAAAACCCTCGGTGTATGGGATTGCACCGGCAAAGCTTGCCCCGGGTATGGCTGCCCACTTGTAGGCACAGGGCGATGACCTGCCCCCACCCTCATCACAGCTTGTCGGCTGAAACCTGCCCCCGCCCACAGCTTCTTCCGCCTCTCCCCCAGCCCTGTTCCTGCTCCACATGACAGCCCCACAGATATGTGAAGACTGCGCCCGCCCATGGTCTGCAGGAATGATTAACCTGGCAGAGTCGGCCTCTTTGTAGCGCCATGTGTGGGTTGTGGGCAGGGGTCAGGGAGGGGGTGGCAGGGAGAGGAGAGGTGAGGGGGCCAGTCAACCATAGTCTGACCCATCTGGCAGTGCTGGGGAGCGGGCAGGTACCACCCAGGGGGCCAGACTGGACCCAGCCCACCTGGTGCTCCTCCTGCTCCTCCCCTGGCTTAGAGGCGTTCAGCCCCCAAAGCTCAGTGGGGCCTGTCAACCCAGGGAGGCTGCTAGCCCCCCCTCCCCTGCCTCCCCACCTTCCCAAAGCCTCACGGGAGGGACAGCTTTGTGCCACTTTGTTGGCCGGAGCTGGACCACGTCTTGGAGCTCAGTCTCCAGGCAGAGAGGGGGGGGGGCTCCAGAAGGGAGGGGTCTCAAGCCAAATGCCAGTGAGGGGACTGCTGCGGGACCTGAGCTGTGGAGTGGAGGGGCAGACGGGGAGCTGGGGGGAAGGGTGAGAGGTGACGAGGCCGGAGTGCAGACCAGCGAGTAGACGGTGCCTGTGAGAAGCTGCACAGGGGACAGAGGGGAAGAGAGGAAGGTCCCTGGAGTTGGGGGGCATAGGTAGCGAGTGCTGCTTTTCCAGAAATGAGGCTGGAGGGGAGATGGGTGGAGAGAGGCTGGCAGGGGTTAGAGTGGAGCTGGGGCAGGAAGTGTGGGGACGCTGGTGTGGCATGAAGTACAGGGAGGTCCATGCTGGCTGCCCTTTCTTCTGAGTCCCGGAAGGCAAGAGGTCAGCGGAGCCCAGGAGCCAGATTCTGGAATGGTCCACCTGCTTCCACTCCCAGCTCTGCCCCTCTCTCTGGCTGGCATTGGTGTATACAAATGTGCTGTAGGTGTTTAACAGAAAGGCAGTACCTACCAGTTACACCCAGGCTACAAGGGCTAAGAGAGCTAAGCCTGCATCCCTGAGGGGTCGCTGTGGGCTCCACGGGCCCCACCGCGGTCCTGCGTCAGTGACACGACTCTCTTTGATCTGCTTATCCGCAGGGAGGAGAATCCAGATTCTCTCCGGGAAAGAGACTTCAGGGACTCTTCTGTGGCTCTTAAAGTCATTGAGCATAAGAATCAGGTTTAGGGGAGCTTATTACAAATTTCATTCCTTGGGTCAGGAAGATTCCCTGGAGAAGGAAGTGGCCACCCACTCCAGTAGTCTTGCCTGAAGAATTCCGTGGACAGAGGAGGCTGGTGGGCTATAGTCCATGGGGTCACAAAGAGTTGGATATGACTGAGTGACTAACACCTTCACTTGACTTTCATTATAAATTCACTTTCCTGGCCCTCTGTCCTCAGAGTCTGATTCCGTTGTGTCTGTGTTGGGGCCCAGGGATCTGCATTGCTCTTGAATTGTCCTGCGTGATCCTGGTGGAGCTGCTCCTCAGAATGCACTGGAGGACGCTATTCTAGTGCAGCCAGCTTTCCAGCTCATGAACTCTCTGCAAAATTCTGACCAGTGCTGTCCACCCCCTTGTTTACATACCCCTCTGATGGGCAGCTCACTCCTTGCATCCTGGGAAACCCTTGCCTCCTGGTGGCTCGGTTAATAAAAAGGATCTTGGCTTATCACAGCCAAGACCCACTTCAGACTCTTGTCAGCGACCTCCCCTCTAGTCCAGCTGGGACTCGGATGGCCTTGCTCCCTGCAAGACTGGAGACTGTGTATCCCCAAATGAGCTCACCATCTCCCTCAACCCACTGATGGGGTCTCCAGCTCCCTTCCCACCCTCCTGTCTCTCTGGGCCCCCCTCTAGTTTACCCATCCCCAGCTGTGGGGAGTCGGGCAGAAGGGGGACTCGGGCAGAAGGGGGACTTGCTGCCTCTCCCAGGTCTGTGTTCTGGGTTGCTGGAATCCTGCCACCGGGATCACCTCCCACCTCTTCAGCAGATCCCCCTTCCCTGGGGGATCATCACCCTCCAGTTCTCCCTCCATCCGTGCATCTCCATGCTTCCCTGCTCTGCCTTCTGCCCCTAGGTAGCCGTCTGCTCACTTGTCTGTCTCACCCTCCCAGGGGTGTCTGGGTGTGAGGGCTGAGTGGGGCGCGTGAGGCAGGCTGCCAGGAAGTTTGCACCTGGTGACTGCCACTCTGACTTTGTTCGGGCCCTTGATTGGTGCTGGTTATGCCCCGGGCTATAAAGGGAACAGCTCTTCTAAGAAGGGCGAGTCAAAAACAGAGGTGTTTTTGTCTCCGAATAGAGTGAGCCTGGAGTTTTGGGAACCCAAAAGCCTCTAAGCTTCTAAAATTACCTGCCCGGCTCTCCAGCTGCTGGCGAGGCCCAGCCTTGGCCCCTGGCTACATGGAGACCCTGGGGACCCAGAACAGGTAGGGGGAGACCTACCTCCCTGCCACTGGCAGCAGGAGCTGGTCTGGGTCCTGCAGGTTGGAGTTCCTGGGAGCAGAGGAAGGGAACTTTCTCTCTCCAAGCAGCCCTGGCCCCTGCTTGGACGTTTTTGGATATTCAGAGCCCATGCTCTAGGACTGGGGTCCCCAACTTCTGGGGTATAATGCCTGATGATCTGATGTAATAAAATAGTAATAAAGTGCACAGCGAATATAATGTGCTTAAATCATCCCGAAACCATCCCCCACCCCAATCATGGAAAAATTGTCTTCCATAAAACAAGTCCCTGGTGCCAAAAAGGTAGGGGACTGCTGTCTCTAGGAGGCCCTACCCTCTGCCCAGAACCACCAGTGAGTAATCACATAATTATGGGGTGAGGAGGAAGCACTTGGGGAAGGCGCAAAGCTGTGGTCAGTTCCTCCTCAGGCCTGTTGGCAGGTCCTGGTGATGGGCGGGAGGCCCAGCTTCTCTCACCACCTGGACAGACTGGCTCAGTGCCAGTGACTCCAGGACCAGCCGATCACCCTCAAGAGTGACTCCTGCCGCTTTGTCCTGCCCACCCACAAGCCCCTCTCCAGTCCTGCGGCTCTGGCCTTCACACCTTGGCTCACACTGTCCCCTGTCTGGAGTCCCCTTCTCTGCCCTCCTTGCAAGTTCCCCATTTGAAGGGCTTGAGGTGAGCTTGTCCTCTTGGTTCTTCTCACTGTTTTCCAAACGTTCTGTAACAAATGTGTCAATGTTTCTGGAAAGGCTCCTTTTTGCTTGTAATAGCAGGTTGGTCAAGCATCAAACCCTGGAGACGAAGGCCTGGGATCAAATCTTAGCCCCACTCTTTCCTGGCTGGGTGACTCTGGGCAAGTTACTCACCCTCTCTGTGGAGGGTTTCATCATCTGTAATAGTGGATAGGAATCGTGTCTCCTTCATGGGTTGCTTGAGTGGATATATTAAAACACATATATGAGATGTAAAATGTATACAGGAAGCACTTAATGAATGTTAGTAATTATTATAATAATTATTATTATATTGTTATTATTCTCTGATGGGCTCAGATTATGGCCAACTAGGCCTTGGGAATAGGCGTTGGTGTGGGAAGCTCCCCCGTGGATGTCCTGTTGGGACCGTGTGACCCTGTGACTTCTAGTTGAACCTCCTGCCTCCCTCCCTACCTCCCTCCTCTCCTCTTGCTGCAGCCCTGGGTTCTAGCAGAGTTTCTCCTGGGGTCAGTCTCCAAGATGATTCTGCTTGACTTGTTTAGTTGGCAAGATATTAGCTAGTCCCCTCCGTGCCTGGTGCCTTGCTGAACCCCCAGGGACCCCAAGAGAAATTAGGCAGGACCTTTGCTGCCAGACCATGTAAGGGTAAGGGGAGGAAGGCAGTGAGCCCTTCCAGCTGAGGGGAATGTGCCTTCAGTTAGGGGTGCACACAGGGGCTGTGGGGCTGTGGGAGCTCCAGGAAGGCACCTGAATTCTGGGAAGGCTTCAAGAGGATGTGACCTTCTTGAAGGTCAATCCTGAAGGATGAATGGGGATGCTGCAGTTGGACCAGAGAGGGGAAGGCTTGCCAAGCAGGAGGCCCAGCAGGTTCAATTTATTTCAGCCTAATGTCCTCAGGTACCGGATGAGGAATGATCATGAAAGTAACCCTTTATGTAGGTACCATTATTATCCCCATATAGGGATGAGGAGGCTAAGGCACAGGAAGGCAAAGTGACTTGCCCAGAGTCAGACAGCTAGTGAGTGGGGGTATGGGATTGGGACCAGACAGTTTGACTCCAGAATTCATATATTTAACCTCCCCACCCTCTTCCAGGTGGGCCTTTTCAGCAAGGCTGCCTTTGGTCTCTGCCCAGACGGGCTTCCTGAGAGAGAGACTGAGCCCTCCGCCCCACCCCACCTGGGTGCCCACGTATGTAGGCACCTGGCCTTGCACCCTGTCTTCACTCCACAGCCCACACTGCTGCCTTCCGTGTCCCTGAGCTGGGACACGCCCACCCCCTCACTGTTGACGCAGCCATGCCTGGGCCCCCTGGTTCAAGAGCAAACCCTTAAGAGGGGTGGCCCTCATTAGGGGCCTGGCAGCTCCATCCTGGGGGACTGGGGAGCCTTCCTGAGACTCTCAGAGGCTAATGTCTCGGTGGTGGGGCTTCAGGCATTAGGGTCATGGACCCCCTGCCACCCTACTCTCTCGGCCAGCCTGTCCCCCTACCAGGCAGGTCTTTGGCAGCAGGGGGACAGGAGAGGGTCTGAGGGGCCACCTACTCCCTGTCCTCGCTCAGGGACCTCCCCCGGTTTTCCTGTGTTTTGCAGTCGGTGGTGGTGCCCAGGTGCCGGGGGACAGCTGAGGCGCTTCAGATCACAGTGGGCCACATCCTGGGAGATGCCGGCAGCCCCTACCTCACGGGACTTGTAAGGCCGGGTGGGTGGTGGGGCTCCAGGGAAGAGCTGCACTTGGAGGCCTAGCGGCTTCCTGGTGGGCCCGGCAGACCCAGCCTCTCTCCTCTGCAGATCTCCAGCGCCCTGCGGGCGGGGCGCCCCGACACTTACCTGCAGCGCTTCCTCAGCCTTCAGCAGAGCTTCCTGTGCTGCGCCTTCGTCATCGCCCTGGGCGGCGGCTGCTTCCTGCTGACTGCGCTGTACCTGGAAAGAGACCAGGCCCAGGTCCAGCAGTCTGGCACAGGTACCCTGCTCCTTTGCACCCATGCCGGGCTCAGGGCTGACCCTATAGGAGCAAAGAGCACTGGCCACCCCCTGAATTTATTAATTCATCCATTCATTCATTTGTTGATTCATCCACATGTAATTATTACGCCCCTGCTATGTGCCAGGCAAGATTGCATATCCTGGGGAGTGAACATCAAGTCCAAGCCCACGTGAAGAGAAACAAACAAGAAACAAACAAAAGCAATAAATGACAGTATGTTTGAGGTCATAAGTGCTATGAGAGGCATAAGGCAGGAAAGTGGGGAGAGAGGAACAGGTGGGGGCAGGTTGCAGTTTTTGAAAGGGTGGTCAGAGAGGTCCTCACTGCACAGGTGACCCTGGAGCAAAGATTTGGAGGAGGAACTGAGTTGTGCAGCTGTCTGGGGGACAGTGCTCCTGGTGGAGGGAAGAGCTTGTGCAAAGGCCCTGGGGGAGGAATGTACCTGCTTGTGTTTGAGGACCTGCAAGAAGGCCACTGTGGCTGAAGCAGGAGCAAGGGGGGCCAGCGGCAGAGACAAGGGTGACAGTGAGAGGAGCAGAGCATGGGGGGACTGAAGGCTTCTGCAGGGACTGAGGCCTTAACGCTGAGTGAGATGGGAGCTGCTATGGGGTTTGCAGGGCACAGGCCCCAGGATGTTTGATTGACATCATAAAAGCACCACTGTGGTGCTGCTGTGTTGAGAGCAGACTGTGGTGGTGGTGGTCAGTGTTGAAGCAGGGAGGCCAAAGGGAGGTCCTGTAGCCATCAGGGGAGAGCAGAGGGGCTGGGACCGTGGTGGTGGCATTGAAGGTGGGGAGAACAGGTCAGATCTGGAATTTATTTTGAAATGGAAGCTGGAGGTTTTCATGGCAGGCTGTGCCCAAGCCTGGTCCCCAAGCACCTCTGCCTCCTTTGGGGCTGGCTGAGTGATTTCCTCCCACAGGGATTCTTGAGAGCGAGAACCAACGCCTGATTTCTGGCAGGGGTGCCTCCCCAGAGGACCCCTGAGGCCCTGCCTGGCAGCGAGGAGGTCCCACCTGCCCTGTCCATACCCGTCTGGGTGACCTCCACCGGATCAGTGCCTCTGCCCACCTTTGACTGTGGCTCCAGGACCCTGGCCGAGCTACACCTGCCGTTTCTTCGCTCCCAGCTGGAGAGTTGGCAGCGCCTGTGGCTGGGCTGGGAATTGAGCTGTCAGCAACCCCCGCGGGAGTCCTGAACCTATGCCTGACCCAGCACGAGGCCACTCACTCCAGCCTGGAGTCCTCAGCCTGGCTGCCAGCAGCCCCGATTAAAGTGTGGCCGGTACAGAGCCCGTGGATATAGGCCTTTAGACAATCATGTTATTTATAGCCTCAAGGTGTCTCTGCTGGGATCAGGAGCCGGAGAGGAGGAGGTGGGCAGTCTGGGTGGAGGATGCACGGCTGCTCAGCGTGGGTCTCTAGGCGTGCCCACCCTGGACCGCCCGCTCTGACCCTGCTTCCCCACTCTGCAGGGTCGGGAGGGCATGGGACACTGTTCTGTGTGCATTCATCCTTTGAACTCAAGGTGGGGGCTGAATCAGTATTCTGGAAGATAGGTCTCTACTCGGGTGCTGGAGTCGGGGTGTGGCCACAAAATCTATGGAAATCCTCTGCCTGCACTGACCCAGCTGCCTCAGACCCATGCTGGGGGGCTCGCATGGCTGTGTGTGAGTGCCTTGCTCTGCATCCCTCCCCTTCCCCCATGGGGAGGGCTGGCTCGGTGGGACTCACTGGGTTCAGAGCAGCTGGGCGCAGCAGGCCCTGCAGGAGATCAACAGCTTCCAGGCGGGTAGCAGTGAGGAGGCATGTTCTTTCTGCCACAAGCATAAGCGTCTCACCCTCTCCCCTGGTGCCCAGCCAGGCAATCACTGTTCACTTTCTGATCACAGCCGCTGGGCCTGCCTCTCAGCGACTGCGGGCAGAGCAGTGACCCAGACTCACGCTCCCCTCCTGACCCTTGCTTGCTCCGTCCCTACCCTCTATGGGTGTCCTCCCTGCCCCTTAGGTTGGAGGGGACAAGTTCTAGGAACTGGACTCTCCAGCTCAACCCACACCTGCCACCCCCAACCTCCCCAAGTCTCAGCCCCCCTCTGGAGCAGCCATCATCAGGCTGACTGCCTCCCCCACCCCCAACCCCTCACCATCTGATGCTTGGAGCTCGTGAAACAGGCTAGCTCTGAGGTTACAAGAAAAACGATTCCTGAGGGTCCTTGTTTAGGGTTCTGCTCCCAAGTACAGCATGGGCGTGGGAGGGAGAGGGGCAGTCCCACAGCCCCATGCAATCCTCTGATCCCAGCTGGGTGTCCTGCAATTCAGTTCAACTCTGACACTGTCTACCCAGTGAGTGAGTGAAAGTTGCTCAGTTGTGTCCAACTCTTTGCGACCCTATGGACTATGCAGTCCATGGAATTCTCCAGGCCAGAATATTGGAGTGGTTAGCCTTTCCCTTCTCCAGGGGATCTCCCCAACCCAGGGATCGAACCCAGGTCTCCCACATTACAGGAGGATTTTTTTTACCAGCTGAGCCACGAGGGAAGCCCAAGAATCCTATAGTGGGTAGCCTATCTCCTCTCCAGCAGATCTTCCCAACCCAGGAATTGAACCAGGGTCTCCTGCATTGCAGGTGATTCTTTACCAACTGAGCTATCAGGGAAGCCCTCTCTACCCAGAGAACATCACATTCCACAGGTTAAGGGTTCAGTCCTACAAGACTATCCATGCCAGGCCCATCCCACATTTCAGATGCCAACCACAAGTCCAGGTGGTGAGTGGTGGTAAACACAAGGTTCTCACAACCCTTCCTGGGGTTCCATTAATGTGCTGGAGAACTTAGGAAACCCATTTACTTGCTGGTTTATTACAAAGGATGGAACTCAGGAATAGCCCAATGAAAGATGTGTAAGACATCTGAGCATCTGGCATCTGAGCCTTCGGTCCCAGCCAGTGTATGGTATGGGGGAAGGGCACGGAACCTCCACTCTCCCCAGATGTCCATGTGTTCACCAACCCGAAAGCTCTCTGGACAGCCCCCTCCCTTTGGACTTTTATGGGAGCTTCATTACTCAGGCATGATACCATTGGCCATTGGAGTGTGATCTCAATTTCCAGCCTCCCTCCCCTCCCCAGGGGTGGTTTTGGGGCAGGGTTGGGACCAAAAATTCCAACCTTCTAATTGCAGGTTTGCTCTTAGCCTTGTCCTTAGGTGAATTCCAAAAGTCACCTAACAAACATAAGACACTTTAAGGGATTTCATCACCTAGCAAACTCCAAGGGTTTTAGGTACTCAATGCCAGAAACAGGGTGCGCAGCTAAATGATATATTTCTTATTATAAATGACAATATCATACTTGGTTTCTCCTGAGAAGGGGGCAGTTGGCCTGTGTGGGATTCACTGGCTGTGTGACCTGGGCCACTCTCTGTCCTCTCTGAGCTTCAGACTCTCCAGCTCTATTTAAGAGGTGTGTTGCATGTGGTTTTTCTAGGCTGTTAGTCACTCAGTTGTGTCCAACTCTTTGCAATCCCATGGACTGTAGCCTGCCAGGCTCCCCTTATCCATGGTATTCTCCAGGCAAGGATACTGGTGTGGGTAGCCATTCCCTTCTCCAGGGTATCTTCCTGACCCAGAGATATACCTCATGATTTCTCATGGACTGGGTCCACAGAAGCCTAGCTCCAGGGTCTGAATCTTCTCCCTGCAGTCCTGGGGAGGACCCCTGTGAGACTCAGCTCCCAGCAAATGGGCAAGGTCTTCCCGAGGGTCATCTGCTGCCACCTCCCCAGCTTGAGTCCAGGGGCTTGGGAGAAAGATCAGTAATCTCATTTATGCCAGTTCCAGAAACACGTTGGTACCAATGAGTGCCCATCTAGGTTGTGGGCAGTGACTCCAACCCTGCCCTTGGACCTCACAGCCCCAGAAGGAAGAGGAAAACACTTAGCTGGGCCAAGTGAGGGCCACTTACAGGCAGAAGAAGGGGTTCCATCCTTCAGAAGTTGTGAGAAGTTGACCTAGGAGCTGGTAAATAGCCAGAGAAGGTATGGGGAAGGGAATCCCTGGTGGAGGGAATAGGCAGAGGCACAGGGGCTGAGGCAGAAGGTATGTGGTGAGTCATGGAGAGGTGTGGTGTGGTCAGAAAGGAGGGTGTGTGTGTGTTTTGAAGTGGGGGAGAGGGGGCAGGAGAGATTGGCTGGGACCAGGGGGCTCAGGTGCCAGTTGAGGAGCTGGAGCTTGGAGCCTGTAATCAGGGTAGTCCCCTCTGACTCAAGCGCTTTCTGGAGTTTAGGTTGCCAGGCAGGGCAGGGTGGTGCTTTCTGGGACTGAGCTAGACAGAATGCCCTGCCAGGAGTTTATAGGATGTTATCATCCTAAGTGTTTTGAGGCAGGGCAGGAGCGCCGGGGTGGCGGACTCTGGGAGGGAGAGAGAGTATCTGTTCTGTAAGCAACCCAACCCTAGCTGTATTCAGCTCCCAGCCCCTGCCTCAGTGGGGCTGGTCACTCAGACCTGGCTGTGCTGAGGTCCTAGCTGTAGATCTTTGAGAGCCTGGCCACTCAGGCTCGGCAGGAGGAATGGTCAGTAGAACACACCTTTCTGGCCGAAAGGGCACTTGCTGGGCGACCCTAGTCTCTGATACTCTGGACTCACTCGTTGGGAATGTTGATGGGGGAAGTCGCTGCTGAGCAGGACGAGGCCCTCAGACCTGACCTGCTCACATCATGTGTTAATTGTGCTTCCTGGACACATGTCGCATTCCAGCTCCCCAGGTGTCATTCCTGGTATGCAGGTGTGCCTGTCAGTGTGCATGCGCCCGTATCTGCTCATTTCTGTGTCGGAGCATGGAGCAGGTGTTGATAGGGTCTGGATGATACATCTCTTCTTCCACCCTGACCTCAGGCTTGGAGGGTTGAGCACACACATTGAGATGATCACCCCAATCCTGGCTTGTTCCCCTGCAACACCAGACATCAGTCAGTTTCATTCTCTGAAGATTCTCATCTCTCCTCCATGCCTAGGTGAGCCTGTGAGCTTGTTGGTTTAATGCAGTCTCTAACAGAGCTGTCAGGAGGCAGTGAGAGGCTGCTGGAGCTAGGCTTTATCCTGTACAGGGAGGTATGGGACTACGTCAATTAAAGTTGTAGGGTGGTATGCAACAGAACCTGACTGATAACTTAAGCAAGAAGGGGATTTGTTGAAGCACATCAGGAGCTCACAGCATCTATGTGGAGATTCAGGGGCCAGGGCTCTTGGGCCATCTTACTGGGGGACCTTCACCAGAGCTCCAGACAATTTTTTCTTATCCTTTTTCCACCCTACTCAAGATTTAAGGCCCTGAATGGGAGAGTCCAGTTGGATCATTAGCCCATGCCTTGATTTATATATGGCTCCATTAAGACCAGGAAACCAGGATGCACTTAAGAGCATCAAAATAAAAGCAATGAAAGAAAAAAGAGACCAAAAAAATATATACAAATACCAATGACTGTGTCCATTATAGTGATCTTGGGCAGGCCACTGGCCCTCAGATGCAGCCTCTCATGGGAGAGGGAAGAGGCCAGACTCAGTGTCCTTCAAGGGATTCTTCATTTCTGAGAGTCCATGATCAAAGGAGATGGAAGCTTCTATAATTCAGAAAGTGTTAAAAATGTTCAAATAACAGAACAGGAACTTCTGTGTTAGTGGGGACTCAGAGCCATCTGTTCTGAGCAGGGGAGAGGCAGAGACAAAGCGTTCTGAGCTGGGGGGTGGAGGGGCTCCAAGTCCCCTGCTTGGCAACAGCAGGAGCAGAGAGGAGCTGTCCTCTCCCTTCCCTTGGGTGGTGGCCTGTGGGGAAGGTAGTCAAAGGGTGGATGTAAATGGCACATGGAAGCTAATGGAGGGTGGAGTCAAAGAGGGAGAAAATGCCTTTCTCAGAGGGGCCAGGAGAGGAATCTGGCTGGTTTCTGAATCACGAAGAACAACAGATACATGATGCAAATCAGCACGCACTTCCTGAGTTGCACCTGCTAAATGTCATTTACTCATTCACTCAACAAACATTCTATGAGCCAACTCCTCTTCCCTGGACTATGGAGATGAATCAGATAGTGTTTGAACCCTCAAGGTTCACGATCTGTTGTTGGGCTGGTGGAGGGGAGCGGGGGACTGATGTACAAACATAATCAGCACAATGAGTTTGGTGTGATGGAGGGGTATACAGGGTACTCAAGTAGCCTAGAGGAAATGACAATTTCAATAAGTAGGTCAGGGAGGGCTTCCTGGAGGAAGTCGTCTGTGCTAGGTTTCTGAAGGACAAGTGGGAGGAGTGAGCTAGGCAGAACCAGACTAAAAAGCCAGGGGAGGGGGTTGCCTAGGTGGAGCTCTCCGTGGTCCTGAACCATCATTGGGTTACCAGGACAAGACTTTTGTGTTGAGGGTAGGGGGCAACTAGAGAGGATTGCTCCAAATTCCTGCCACTCTTCTGGGCTCCAGGAAGTATCATAACTGTGAGTGAGTCTAGGGAGCTCCATTTTCAGTATGGATGAGTGTAACTTTGAGAGATGGGCAGTAGGATCTGAGGCTGGAGATTGGCATGGGTCATGAAGGGTTACTGGAGATCATGTTAAAGAACTTTGATATTAAAAAAAAGAAATTTATTGAAGTATAGTTGATTTACACTGTCATGTTAATTTCTGCTGTACAGAAAAGTGATTCAGTTATACATACATACATATATATATATATACATATATATGTGTATATATATATATATATATATATTCTTTTTCATGTTCTTTTCCATTACGGTTTAGCATAAGATATACAGTAGGACCTTGTTGTGTATCCATTCTATATATGGTAGTTTGCATCTGCTAATCCCAAACTCCCACTCCATCCCTCTCTCACCCCCTCACCTCCTTGGCAACCACAAGTCTGTTCTCTATATCTGTGCATCTGTTTCTGTTTCATAGATAGGAACTTAGATATTTTTAGTCTTATAGTAGTGGAGAGCCATAGAAAGGTTTTATGCAAGGTAATGATAGGGTTGTATGTGTGACTTAGAAAATTATGGCAAGAAATATGAAGAAAAGACTGGAGGGGAATGTTGGAACAGGTGTTGTTGAGCTTTCAAAGGGTCCAAGTGAGACATGAAAGGTAGAGCTAAGTCCGTGAACAATGAAGATATTAAGATATTAAGAGAAAAGAGGATGGGCCCTAGAAGTGAGAGGTGAAGGAGGAGTCCCAAATGGCTTCTAGCTTTCCTGCTTGGTAACAATGTGGATGCTGCTGCTATTTGTCAGAGATAAATGATGCTGGGTGGGAGCAGGTTGAGGGGAAAGATGACGAGTTCAGTCTTGGATGTGCTGAGTTTAAGGTGCTGGGGGTATCTCGGGGGGAATGTGCAGGAAACCGCATATAGACCTACTGTTTGGAGATGAGGTCACATCTAAAGATGGAGGGTGGGATGTCCTAGGAATGTGGATAATTGTTGAAAGCCCAAGCATGAGTGAGAGGCTGCTGAGGGAGGGTGTGCCACATGAGCAAGGAGGAGACTGAGGCTGAGCACTGGACACACTCCAGTGTAGGGAGACAGGCAGAGAGCTAGCTGGAGCTCCCAGCTAGCAGACTTGGGGGAGCCAGTATTTCTCTGAGTGCGTTCTGCAAAGCCATAGTCATCTTCTAAGATGTTCTGTGGCCTCATACACATGGTGAGATGGCAGCCTATACCTCCCCATGGGAGACTCCCAATGTATACTCTCAGTTTAAAGGCTCTGAAAAGTTCCTCAGTGAGGGAACCGAATTCTCTATGTTTACCTCACCATTTCCCAAATATACTCACCCTTGGGATATGGACCACTAATGTCCTGTGCCCCATTTGTTTTGAAATTATGGTCTAGACTTAATGAATGAATATTAGAAGGCCCTTTAGCCATCATTGACTTCAGCCTCCCATTATGTTGATGAGGAAGCTCTGTCCTGGAGAAGCTAAGAGAAGCTACTGCCCCCATTCCCATGGGGCAGTAGAGGAAACACTGGATTAGAGGGTAGACACACCCTACCCTCAAGGTTTAGTGCGAGCCTCATCATTTACTGGGCTTCCCTGGTGGCTCAGATAGTAAAGAATCTGCCTGCAAAGCAGGAGACCCAGGTTCACCCCTGGGTCAGGAAGATCCCCTGGAGAGGGGAATGGCTACCCACTCCAGTATTCTTGCCTGGAGAATCCAATGGACAGAGGAGTCTGGTGGGCTACAGTTCATAGGGTCACAGAGTCAGACGCAACTGTGCAACTTAACACTTTCACTTGATTATTTACTAGGTCTGTGACCTTAGGTACATTACTTTTCTTCCTTGGGTGTCTCTTTCTGGTTAAGAGCTAAAACTGTTCCCTGGGCAGGACTGTGGCTGAAAGGATGAGGAATTTGGGGGAGTGGGAAGGGGACCACGGTGTTGGGCTTAGAGCCATGGTTCTGCCTTCTGCCTACAGTCCCACAGCTGGCCACATCCTCCGGCTGGGCCCTGGCCTGTACCTGGCATCATCACACCATTATGAAGGTCAGTGCCACGGCTCAGTCCCACCCCTACAGAGCTCCTAGGTGTGTTCTTGCCTGTTTGACCACCTGCCATTCTGGGCCACCCAGTGGAACTTCCCGCATCCAGCTTTGCAGGCCTGCAGTCAGCAAGCTGGAAAGAGGCAGCACAAGAACTTTCAGAATGAAATGTTTTCCTGACCCTCTCGTCACAGTCATTCATACCCAACACGACGATGCATATTTTTAGTCACTTCGCAGAATTTAAAACACACCTCGAAGGCGCCAAGAAACACCAGCTTGGGGATTAACTCTGCTCACAAGAGACAGTGGGGCGGACGTGGGGAGGGCTGCCTCATGCTGCATCACCCGTTGCCTATGCCATGACTCACTGTGGCCGACACCTTCACGAGATGCACCTGCCTGTGGCTGTGGGATCTGGAGCAGCCTGCGGTGGGAACTGAGCTCCCAGCCCAGGTATTGCACCAACCCCAGGTCAGGGCCAACTCTGGCACCTGCTAGCTGCACGTCCATGGTGGGGTCTTCTCTGGGCCCTGGAACCTGTATGTGGAACACAGGACATAATTCTGGTTCTCCAGGCTCTGTCTCATTCTAGCATTCTGTCCTCAGCCCTTTGTACAGGATTTTCTTTTCAATCAAAGCTGCAAACACATGAACGGGGGATGGAGCTTACCAGAACCACAGAACCTCTGAGATGGGTGACAGTGGAGAGTGTAATCCCGAATACAGAAGCTACCCTGCCACTCTCCACAGGGGATGGGGCTCCCTGCTCCCCCAAGGGAGAACCTGGGGGACTTCCAGACCATCTAAAGCCTGTCCTCCTATCTACCCCCAAAGAGAGAAACTGACACCAGTTTGGGTTCTTGTCTACGGTCATGCCACACACCAGGGCAGAACTGAGTTAGGGGCCAGCCTCCTGTCTCCCATTCAAGGCTTTGTCATGCGCTGCTGAAGCCTGATGCTTGCGGTTACTGGGCCCTCAGGGGACAAGGCCCCCTTTGAATGCCCTGTTTCCGAGGTGTCCCATTTGGAACCCTGTCTCTCCCTGCCATGGGCTGCCTCTGTGGGGCATGGGTAGGGTCTCGGTGTGCACACAGGAATGGGTCCAGGGGGAGGCTGGGGGCTGGATCTGAGTTTCCATGGGGAGGTGGGCGACATAACCTTCTGTGTCTGGTGGAGCCCTGGACCAAAACCCCCATCGATCATGCTTCTCGGTTCTTACAGTAGCCCTTCCTGAACTGATTAAATCATGGCGGGTGAGTAGCTGCTGGAGCGGTCACGGGCTCTCCCACCCGCGCTCCTGACTTAACCATCCGAGACCCTCTCTCCAAGATGTCCACATGCCCTGAGCTCCAGCCCCCCAACTGTCGCCCAGACTCTCCGCTGCGGTAGGGGGTGGAAAGGGAGGGCATTGAGTGGGTGCCAGGGAGTCCTACTTCCCGCACGCGGCTCCTAGCTCCGTGGTTCCCCACAAACCCCCTCCGGGTCCTCGCCAGCCTCGGCGGCCGCTCGGCTCCGGCGTGACTGCGCCCCCGTCGGGCGGGAGGGGCTCTGCGGCCCGGCCCCCTCCCCGCCCCCCGGGGGCAGCACGTGTGGGGCGGGGCTGTGGTCCGAACCCGGGGCTGATTGGGCAAGGGCCTGGTGGGCGGGGCCGGGCCGCAGCTGTCAGAGCGGCGGCGGCGGCGACCGCGGCGCATCGGACTGAAACGGTGGCAGCGCCGCAGTCGGGGCCGGAGCGCAGGAGCCGACGGGGCCCGGCCGGGATGGTGCAGCGGCGGCTCCTCGGCGCACACACGCACTGAGTGGGCCCAAGCTGGGCCCCGTGCCCCCCGCGCCCCCCGCCGCCCCGATCCCGGCCGGCATGATGTGCCTGGAATGCGCCTCGGCGGCGGCGGGCGGCGCGGAGGAGGAGGAGGCGGACGCGGAGCGGCGGCGCCGGCGCCGGGGGGCGCAGCGAGGGGCCGGCGGTGGCGGTTGCTGCGGGGCGCGGGCAGCGGGTGCTGCGGGAGTCGCGACCCCCGACGATGAGGTGCAGACGCTGTCGGGCAGCGTGAGACGGGCCCCTTCCGGACCCCCCAGCACCCCCAGCACTCCCGGCTGCGCAGCGGCTGCCAAGGGCCCGGGCGCGCAGCAGCCCAAACCAGCCAGCTTGGGCCGCGGGCGGGGGGCAGCCGCCGCCATCCTCAGCTTGGGCAACGTGCTCAACTACCTGGACAGGTACACCGTAGCAGGTGAGCGAGTGCCCCACCCAGTCCGAGAACCAGGACCCTCTGCCTCGAGGTACCCCGGCGCAGGCCCCCTATATCCAAGCCTTTCGTGGGGTCCCTAAGGGCCTTCGCCTCAGGTACCACTGGGCAAGTGATGCCCCCAAGACCTACTGGTCCAATCCTGGAACCGCCCCCGCACCCCCCGGGCCAAGGGTAGGGGGAGTCCCCACCCCTGGAGTAGCCCGCGCGTCCTCGCCAGCCCTTGACGTCCCATCCGTTGTCCTCTTCGGCGAGAGTCTCCTTTGCGTCTCTCTGCGTTCTGGCCTTCGCGACCCCTCCCGCCCCTGCCTCAGGTTCCCGGGCCTCTCCTCCCCTCCCCCCAGTCCAGGCGGTCTGTCCGTCCGTAGCCGGTCAGTTCCTTCCTTCCTCCGCCGCCTCCACTCCCCTGCGTGAGTGCCGCGAGTGCGCGCGCCCCTTGCGGGTGTGCGCCAGAGGAGACCAAGTGTGTGCTCGGGGGCGGCGCGGATGTGTGTGTGAGCGTGTGAGCGCGTGGCTGACAAAGGCTTGGGGCTGCGGGGAGTGGAGGGAGGGGCGGGGCGGGTCCGCGGCGCCTGGGGACCCAGGATGCGGTTTGCAGCTGGCCCTGGCTAGAGGCCTGAAGACGCTTCCCCCTCTTCTCTGTCGCTTGGGGCCTGGGGTAGGGTGCAGGCCACTGGGGCAGGAGAGGGACTGCCTAGTCCTCTGTGAGCGTCTCCGGGAGCTAGCCTCCTCAGGGAGTGGGTAGGGGTCGATAGAACAACTGAGTTCTCACCCCGAATCTGCCCCTCTGTGCTTGGTGTGTGACCTTGGGCCGGTCTGAGCTGGTGTTTAGATCTCTTCCCTCGTTTGTGAGGTGGTTGATCCTCAGACCCTCTGGGGATGAACGAACGTTCTGGGAGTTCTAGTCTGCTGGCTCCCCTCCCCCAGTTCTCAGGGATCTGTGAGCAGGGATTTTTCCCTAAATTGAGCTGCTCCTGAGTGGGAATAGTGCAGCCTTGAGAGAAAAGGACTTGGGCCAGACTCGCATGTGGGGGCTCCCTGCCATAGGAGACTAGTGACTGGATACCTGACATCCTGGCCAACTGGCCCCAGAACCTGCCTAACCACAGCTTAGTAAAATCTGCAACTACAAAAAAGAAAAAAAAAAAAAAAAAAAAACAGAGAGGGAGAAATTTTGGACAGAGAACTTTGTGCCCATGACAAGAGGTGAATCCTGGCCTAAACCATAAAACCTGTATCCTCATTCCCAGGACTCAGTCTCCCTGTCTGTTGAATGGGGTTTTGTGTCAAGTGGAAGGGAGAACTCTGCTGGGAGAGCAGAGGCTTCTGCCTTCCCCGACTCCCACTTTCAAAATCTTCTGTCTCTCTGTTCCTCTCTGTGGGGGGTTGAAAGGGGGTACCCCTGGCACCCATTTCTGGGGCGAGCTGTTCCCAGGGGACTGTTACTTTGGTCTGGTGAGCTGGAGTACTCAGCACCTTCCCAGCACACCAGCCCATCTCATGCGTGTGCCATCCTGCCTGGGACCTGGGCGCTTAGGTGCCACCCTAAAGTGAGGAGAGGTCAGAGAACACGGCCAGGGGGTGGACCTGTGGTTAGTGCAACATCACCTTCTGTCCACAGATGAGCAAGCCAAGGCCTTTGTTCACAAGGGCTCAGAGAGGGCACAAAAAAGCTGGCGTTGCATCTAAATCCATCTACTGGTCCCCACCCTCTCAGCTGGGCAATGAATGGCCTGCTTCTGGCTCCGTCACACCAACTTGTCTTTTCAGGCCCCAGACCACCTCCCAACCCTGACCCACACTCTGGTATTCTTAGGGAAACCGATTCTGCTTAGTGGCCGAGGTGGGAGGGTGGGATCAAAGAGGGCTGGTACTTATCTGCCCCCACCCCCACGGGGGTCCCAGAGTCAGAATGGGAGAATAAGATAGGAAATTTTTGGTGAATTGGTAACAGGGGGTGGAGCAGTAGGGAGGAAGGTCCGGAAAGCTCTGTGCAAACACTGCCTGAGCTGTGCATCCCTTTCTGTCCCGCCAGGGCTGGGAGCTCCTGCTCCACCCCGCCCCCAGCACACAGCGCACACAGATTTCCTCTCCGGATAAGCCTGGCTCCCTCCCTCTCTCTTTACTGTCGATTCTCCTACCACCACCCCCTTGTTGCCAAGTTCAGTTTTCAGGAAGATTTACTGTCTCTATGGCAACTACTATGGCTTCATGTGTCTTAGGAGGCGGGGGGTGGTTTGGGGGGATTGCAGGGGAATGGTCATCTCAGGCCTCAGTCCACCTGTTGCTGACTGTCCAGCTGGGACAGAGGAGGTGATGCTGACAGTCCATGGCCCAGTCATCTTGGATATTTGCACCCACCTGATCCCTGAGAACCTCACCATCTGACCCTGGCTCCCCCATCAAAAAAAAAAAAAAAAAATGGGGAGAGTTCCCACTCTCTTCCTTTCAGTTTGTCCTGTGCATTTCTGTTTTCATGGTATAGACCAGCTTGGTCCAAAAGAGATATAAGGCAAACCACGAATATAATTTAACATGTTCTAGGAGCCACATTTATAAAAGTAAAAAGAATAGGTGAAACAAATGAACAACATTTTATTCCACTCACTCTATCCAACATCATCAACATAGAATCTCTTGGTGGGATAGTTTGCCTACTTTTCATACTTAGTTTCAAAACTCAGTGTATTTTGCATTTACAGCACATGTCAATTTAGACTAGCTGTATTTCAGCTACCCAATAGTCATAGTAGCTAGGGGCCACCACGATGGATAATGAAGGTCTAGAGTCTTTGATGCCAGAGTTCATGTCCAGGCTTTTCAAATTCCCAGCTGTGTGACCTTGAGGATGTCGCCTGGGCCTTCCGGGTGATCACTTCCTCTCCTCTACCTCCCAGGGTTGTGGTGTAGCTGAGAATGTCTCTTATGCTAGTGACAAGGCCAGACTCCTAGGAGATCTTCACTTTTCCCTGCTTTTCCATGGCTCTGCCCAAGCTGTGCCCTCATCATTGTGCCTTCCAATTTCTCGCTTTGTCACAGTTCCTTTTAGGATTCCTGGGCAAATCCCCCCCTTCTTCACCAGGGTTGTTCTCCGTCCTGGGAACTCCGGTAGGTTCTGCCTCCATCCTAGCATTCCCAGCGCCACCGCCACCGCCACCGGGTGATCCAGCTAATTAGGGTTTCTCCTCCTCCACCTCCCCATGAGAACCCCCTGAGGGCAGCAGGCCTCAGAAGCAGGTGAGAAGGGCCAGGCTCCCACTCTGGCTTTTCTTACTGAGCATCGCTTCAGCTGGATGGAACTGAAGTAGCCCAGAAACCACCTCTTAACCCTGCCCTCCACCTCCCTGGTGGATGGGGACGTGGATGCTGGGAGAGAGCTGGCACTTATCCAAGGTCACATGGTAGGGCAGAGCAGGATCAGAACCCTCCAGTGTGGTCTTCTCTCCAGGGCAGGACAGAGCATGCCCCCTTGCTTCTGACCTGGAAAACTGGCGACTCCGCTGGCCAGGGTGGAAGCCCTCCGGGCAGATGAATTTCAGCTCAGTTTAACAGCAGCAGTTTGAGCTTCCCTAGGGCACACGGTTCTCGGCTCCCGCTCCCAAGGCCCCTGCCAGCCTGGCAGCCACTCACTCTCCATTCTGAGCCCACATGTGGCTGCCAGGGATGGAGCCTCTCACTTGAGGGTCCTGAGTCTCACCTTACCAGCGCAGCACCATGGTGCCTGAGAAGCCTGTGCCCCCGGGCTTCCATTCTTCCATCTGTAGAAGAGAAGCAAGGCTGAGGGTGTAGGAGGCAGCATTCTTTTCCTGGAATGAGGCCCACCAAGAAGGAGTTGTCATGGCCCTGTTCATGGTTGCTGAATGACTATTTGAGAGCTGAGATTCTCCCCTAACTTCTCTGAGGGCACCTATTCCCTCCCTGAGACCCAGTTTCCTTCCCTTTGATCCAGCCCCTTGGCAGCCTAGGTGCTTGAAATCGGGTGGAGCTGGGGCTGGAGAGGAGGAGAGGCAGAGCCCTGCCCTGGGGGAGTCTTTTCTGCCAAAGAAGCTGAGATCGGTATCCATGGCAACCGCGGGCTAACACAAACCCAGAAGGAGAGAGGAGTACAGGGACCCAGCCTGGAATGCATGCCTGGCAGGGACTGGGGGCTTCCCCCAAACACCTGAGCTGGGTGCGGGAAGGGCCGCCAAGCATGGGCTCTTGTCTCTTTCTTTTTTTTCTGTCTGCTTGGTTGAGTCTGTCCAGAGCTAACACTTGGGGGAACGGAGGCTCCAGGCCTTTTGCAGTGTCACCTGAGTGTGTAGAAGCCAGGTCAGCCCCTATGCTCAGTGGCTATCTCTGTGGATGAGGATTATCAACGCCACTCCCACCCCGCCCCCTCAGGTGGCTTAGTTTGACCCCTTGAGTGGCCCTGCCTTGGTCACCGCCACGTCAGCACTACGTAAGGTCTGCAGGGCGTGGTGCAGGCCACGTTCCAGAATGCCCGTCTGGCAGGTCAGTGTCCAGGTGCACCGCTGGGCCGGCCTGGAATGCCAGCACCCCAGTGACTAACCACTAGCAGCCCATTTTCAAGCTCCTTTTTCCTCCTTAGGCACCTTCTGCTTGGATCTGCTGACACCTCCTCTGTGCCATAGACCTGTCAGAGAAGTGCCTTGAAACTCACTCAGGGCCAGTGACCGGCCCAGCCTGTGCCTTTGCTTCCCCTTTGCGAATGGGGCAGGAGGGCTGCAGGGTATAGCCTGGTCCGAGAGGGAGGTGGCGGGGCAGAGCTGCTCAGAGAGGAGTTTCGTGTCCCTTCCCTGACAGGAAGTGGCTTTTGTTTCTGTCCGACTCTTTGCGATCCCGTGGACTGTAGTCTACCAGGCTCCTCCGTTCATGGAATTTTCCAGGCAAGAGTAGTGGAGTGGGTTGCCATCTCCTTCTCCAGGGGATCTTCCTGACCCAGGGATCCAACACAAGTCTCCTGCACTGCAGGCAGACACTTTACCCTCTGAGCCACCAGGGAGACCCTGGGGGTGGGGGGCTGAATTCCTGAGGGTCGATGGGAGGTGAGTGCCCAGGAGGCAAAGAAGACATTGTCTTGATCCCCAGGCTCATGGGACTGAGCTCCCCATGGGCCCTGACAATCTCCGGGGCTGCTCCTGGCTTTGCCAGGATTGCTGTGTGACCTGAGGCAGATCCTGACCCTCTCTGAGCCCTGAATCCACAATAGAAGATTTTGTTCCTCTTTTTCTGTGGTCAGGATCTTGCTCCCAAGGGTAGTATGGGGCACGTGACTTGGTCTCAGGGACTCTCGCCTGCTAGACTTCGGCTCTGCCTACATCTCCCTTTCCCAAGATAGCCAGGTCTGTTTCCCTATTGCTGCAGTGGCCAAACGTAGTTTTTGCTGATGGGCCTCAGTAGTACCTCTGCCCGCCTTCCTAGAAGTCTTCCCTGTGTCCCCTCCACTCTGTCCCACATCCGTCATGGCACCTACCCCTGTTATAGGCCAGCTGTCACCCTCCAGCCTCAAGGGTTGCTGAGCCTGGTCACCTCTGTGACCCCAGTACATGTGAGGAATGGCACAGGCTCGGCTCCTGTTGGCCGACTATGTGACAGAATTGAGTTGCCCCAGCCTGGCCTGACCCCAAAGCCCCTCCTTCTGGGCTGATGACCCTGGACCAAGATAGGCCCCTGTGGTCGAGGCTGGGGCTTCTCTTGTGGTGGCTGGTGCTGCCCTTTGGTCCTGCCCAGGGCTCACAATGAGCTACGAGCCTCGTGTCTCCAGGAAGGAAGTGGGGGCAGTGGTCAGTGTGGTCCCTGTCTGCCCCGCCCGCAGACCTGACGATGGGGCTCCCTGGCCCCATGCTGGGCAGAATGGCCCCTGTACATGCAGGAGGGCGCTGGGGGGTTCTGCCTGGTCTCTTCTGCAGGTGGGTCTCTACTGGAGGTGAAGGGCTGGGCCCAGGTCACACTGCCAGGGGGCAGGGGTGAAGCAGGACGCTGGTCCTCTCTGGTCCTGGCCCTCTCTTGGTGGTTGGGGGGTTGGTGGAAGGATCCCTAGGTAGAGATGTGGCTGAGGGCAGAAGCCTTTCTTTTAGAGGGAGAAAGAAGCAAGGATGATGCACTAGCCAGAGTTTGGAGGTTCGGGGTGTGGGCCCCGTCTCCTGCCTTGCCCTCAGTTCTCTGCCTCCATGGTGACGCTGTTGGGGTCTTCTCCTCTCCCCCACCCCTCTGCCATGGGGTCTTTAGGATCCCTTCCCTGCCCGGCATGGTCTTGCCAAATGGAATCTCTGACCGCAAGGAGCACGATTTATGCTTTGTAAACTGTAGAGGGCTGTGCCTGAGGTGGGATGTTCTTACTTAGTCACACACTGTTTGGAGCACCCAGGTGAGAGTGGCTGGTGTGGATGTTGAGAGGGGGCTGACTGCAGCCTCTTTTCTGGTGTTTTTTGGGATGAAATGGGGAGCACAGGCCAGATCGGGGAGCTTGGAGGCCAGCTCAGCCTACCTCCCGCCTGGTCTTCTGTGGTCTGTTTCCTTCATCTTCTGAATCTCAATTTTCCATTTGAGAAGTGGGAGCGGGAGTCACCGGTCACCTTAGCCCTCTGGCACAGCATACAGGGAGACCGCTGAGGGTTCGTGGGTTTGAGCCATGCCGTTCCGAGGTCCCTTATCTCTCCGCACCCTCCCTCCCCCCATACTTTCTTGGTCTTATCCTGGGTCTGTGTCCACACAGGCCACACCCTCCATGGGTTACGATAAGGGTGTGACCACCTTGTCCCCGGCCCCTGGTGGTCTTGGGAGTCCTTAAGCCAGAAGAGGGCCAGGGAGGCTGAGATGGGAAAGGAGTGGCCCTGCAAAGCCCCCAAATTGCTAAGGCTGAGTCCGGTTCCAGGAAAGCTGGCCCCAAATGATAGACTAGAACCACAGGCCAGAGGCCCGGCTGCCTGTCTCCACCCACTCTGGGCAGAGAGGCTTGGTGGGGAGTAGGGGATGGGGTGGGGTGTTGAGGGAGGGCTCTCTGCTCTCCTCAGGCTGGCGGGGTCTGCAGGCAGGGCTCTGGGTAGGGAGGGGTGCTGTGGGTGCTCTTTAAGGGGCCAAGTTTGGAGTCTAGGTCTTCTAGGGAGGGGCTGAGACTGTGGGGCTGGGGCCCCATCCTCATGGTCCCTGCAGAGATGACCACTAGGCTGTCCTGACATTGATGATCCAGATTTGTAGGCAGACGTAGGGGGTAGGAGGGAAGGTGTATATAGAACAAACTCGATTTAAGATTTAGGATGGACACAGCAGGGATGTCTAGGGATTCTGGGTCACTCTCAGATGGGTAACCTGGGCCCCAGAATAGAGGCCATAATAGAGGTCACTCAGCTTGTCCCTGGGGGGTCGGGGGAGGGCCTTGCCCTGTGGACATTCTGGGGCAGGTAGAAGGGAGCGCGCTTGACAGCCCGTGTCCCTGGCTGAGGAGCTGCTTGGTCAGTCCCTCTAGGCTCAGGAAGGAGGGGGTGGGTGCTGGTGGGGCCAGGCTGTGGTTTCTTAGCCTGAGCCATCCAGAGTCAGGTCAGCAGAGCCAGGCCCTCAGGCCCCTATAATTACCGGGGCGGGAGCTACGGCCCAGTATGGTAGCAGGGGTGAGACTTCCAGACTGAGCCAGCTCTGAGGCCTCCGAAGGGGACCAGGGTCCCTCCGAGAGGGACCGGCCAATGGCAAGCAGCACCCGCCATCTGCCCCCATTTGGAGAAAAGAACACTGAGGTGGGGGTTCCCATTCTCCAGAAACTGATCATAGGGCGGGGTTCTTGCCCTTTGTTAATGATCTATGATCAGGTTTATAAGGTCTATAACATTTATTGACTACCTACTATGTGCCAGGCACCATTCCAAGCATTTTACAGGATTAACCCATTTAAACTTCACAACAACTATATAAAGCAGATGCTAAAATGTATTCTTGTTATGGTATATAGATACACATATATAGATACATACATACATATATATATATATATGAATATTACTCAGCCATAGAAAAGAACAAAACAATACCATTTGCAGCGACATGGATGGGCCTAAAAATTGTTATGCTGAGTGAAGTGCATCAGACAGAGAAAGACAACTGTCATATGATATCGCTTATGTGTGGAATCTAAAAAAAATGGTACAAATGAACTTATTTACAAAACAGAAATAGAGTTACAGATATAGAAAACAAACTTATGGTTGGTTACGAAGGGGGAAAGGCAAGGGGAGGGATAAATTTGGAGATTGGGATTGACATGTACACTCTAGTATAAATAAAATAGGTAACTAAAAAGAACCTACTGTATAGCACAGAGAAGTCCAGTCAATACTCCATAATGACCTATATGGGAAAATAATCTAAAAATGAGTGGAGAGATGTATATATAAAACCAATTCACTTTGGCATCACCTAAAACTAACACAATATTGTAAATCAAGTATACTGTAATAAAAATTAATTTTAAAAATTAATCCTTGTTACAGAGGAGGAAACTGGCACAGAGAGGTTAAATAACTTGCCCGAGATCACATAGCAGGGAAGGTGGGGAAGTCAGGATTTGAACCCAGAGCCCATGCTCCTAGGAATTCAGCTATGCTGCCTGCCACTCTGAGAGAGGCAAGGTGGACTGCACTGGATGACGAGGCAGAAAAAGACCTCAGGATCGTGTCCCAACCTTGCACCTGAGGCTGGTCTGAACTGGGGGCTCCCGTCGTCAGTGTGGATTTCCTCTTACACCATGGCCTTTTTGAGGACTCAGTGATGTCAGCAGGTTGGGTTCTGGGCCTGGCTCCTCTGGGGGCGATTGAGGGGCCAGCAGTGATGGGGAGTCACTGTGAATATCTGTGACCAGCCAGATGGGCGAGTCAGGCCAGACTTCATCCAGCTCTGGGGGTACCTCAAGGTTACAGGCATCTCTTCAACAAGAGCCCCGAAGGAGGGAGCTGGGGGGTGGAAAAACCTTGGTAGACATGAGCTTGGATCTGGGCCCTGGATGAGGTGGAGATTAACAGGTGGAGACGAACAGCCCAGGAAGAGGGCACGGCTGTATCAAGGCTGTGGAGGCCTGTGGACCGTGATGTGCAAGCCACAGGGGTTCAGACCCCCCAGGTCAGTGGTTTCCAGTTACCTGGACAGTGTGTTAATAGATTCCTGGCTCTCGCTTCTAGACAGGGTGATTGTGCAGATCTGGAGCGTGGAGGCCCCAAATGCGAGAAGTCTGGGCTGAATTTGGGTGGTGATGCAAAACCACTAAGCCCTAGTGGGGCAGCCACGCTCAATGAGCTGATAATTTGGTTCCACTCTCAGAACAGCGTCTGGCATGTAGTGAGCCCTCAGGACATGTTACCACCCATGTTACTGTTGTCATTAGCAGTTGTATTATGAACAAGGGTCCTGGGCCGTGTATTTTGAAGACCTCCTAGGTCTCCAGGAGATAGTGAAGGACAGGGAAGCCTGGTGTGCTGCAGTCCATGGGGTCGCGAGGAGTTGGACATGACTGAGCAACCAAACAACAACAACTGAGATGACTCTGAGCCCTGGCCAGAGCTGACAACCACTGGGCCACGGCCTTAGCTCCTTGAGTCCAGAGAGTGATCTCTGAAGCCCCAGTCCAAGACTTAATAGGAAGCTGATAAGTGCTTGTGTGATCAGGCTGCCTCAGGGGTGCTGGGTGGATGGGAGGGCTGGAGGCAGGGAGTCCAGGGAAGAGACTGGTTGGAGAAGAAGAGAGAGAATCCTTGGGACCCATTCATGGGAGGTGAGAGGGGTGTCACGGCCAACTCCCAGGTGTCTGGCCTGGGGAGTGGAGCAGGTGGTGGAGTCATGGAATCAGGGTCCAGGTGACTGTGATGCTGAGGGATGAGAAAGCCTGTGGGACTGAGCCTCCAGGAGGCGGTTGGCTTCAATGGAGGATGGAGATGAGGACATTGAGTTGGGAGGGACGAAAATTCTTTTAAGAACTTTAGCTATGGAAATTCCCTGGCAGTCAAGAGGTTAGGACTCAGCGCTTTCACTGATGTGGCCTGTGTTCAATCCCTGGTTGGGGAACTAAAAAAAGAAAAAAGAACTTCATCTGTGAAGTGTTAGTCGCTCTGTTGTGTCCAACTTTTTGCGACCCCATGGACTGTAGCCCGCCAGACACCTCTGTCCATAGAATTCTGCAGGCAAGAATACTGGAGTGGATAGCCGTTCCTTTCTCCAGGGGATCTTCCCCACCCAGGGATCGAACCCGGGTCTTCTGCATTGCAGGCAGATAGATTGTTTACCATCTGAGGCACCCTGGGAAGTGGGGAGAGGAAAAGACTGGCTGGTAGGGGGGATGAGGCAGGACTGCTTTTACCACCAGGATCAGCGAGGGGCGAGAGCGTTTGTGGACTGTGTGCAGGAGGCAGGAGCGAGGGAGGTGCTGACAGAAAAAGGCAAGCCCGCGGCTAACCCAGGGCCAGCTCCCCGGGAGGCAGGAGGTGCAGTTGGCCTTGGACAAGAGGCGAGCCCCTCGGAGGCTTGAGAGGGCTGTAATTAGGGTCAATGGGTAAGAAAATTCAGGTGCTCCTGCTTTTCCAGAATGTTTTTTCTTGGCTCAGGGACGAGGACCCTGTGGACAGAGGACGATCATGGCTGTGGATTTGGGGTGACTGCCTGGAGAAGCCCGGATTGGGAGCTGTGGCCATGGGTGGGGGCAGCTGCGTGTGGGGTGGAAGCCCCACCTTGCTCACCCTGGGCTGGTGGAATGGGCTGGGTCTGAGCTGTAGGAGGCTGCTCCTGGGCGTGAGGCCCGTCCTGTGACCCACTAAACCTCAGCCTCCAGGAAAGAGGCTAAAAATAAGGCTGTGGTGAAGAAGAGAGGGGGGTTGTGTGGGTCCAAGCTAGCCTGGAGCCCAGAGGAAAATCTGAGACGACCGTCCGGGCTGCCGTGACACACGCTTCCTGTGCCAGCGGCCAGTGGGATCTCACCCGCCTGTGGCAGTGGCCCTTTGCAGGCCTGGAAGAGGGAAAACAACCCAGAAAGACTTGGGCAGGGCCTGACCTAGAGTCTTAAAGCCCACCCAAGGCCCTGTTCCCTGGCAGGATTTCTCTGACTTTCTGCCTGGAACTCAGGCCTTGGACCCAAGGCTAGATTGCAGGAGTCTGCTGGGACAGGGGCATTCAAAGCTTCCTGTGCCTTGGGGTCTAGACTGCTCAGGAGTTCCCAGGGGCCCTGGATGCCCGTCTGGATGTGGTGACATATTCCTCCCCCTATGAAGCACTCTGTGCAGTGGAGGAAGTCAAGGAAGTCTTCCTGGAAGTGGAGGCAAATGCTGGACCTTAAAGTCATGGGTGGGGGGTGCATCCAGTCAGATGGCTGGGATGTGCCTTGGGGAGGAAGCAAGAGTGTTTTGTTTCTTAAAATAATGTTATTTATTTAGGGCTGTGCTAGGTCTTCATTCTTGCGTGAGGGCTTTCTCTAGTTGCCATGAGTGGGGCCTGCTCTCTGGTTGTAGTGCACCGACTTCTCATCGCAGTGGCTTCTCTTGCTGCAGAGCATGGGCTCTCAGGTACAAGGACTTCAGTACTTGTAGCATATGGGCTCAGTAGATGTGGTGCACAGGCTTAGTTGCCCTGAGGCGTGTGGACTTTTCCCAGACCAGAGATCGAACCCATGTCCCCTGCCTTGGCAGGCAGACTCCTAACCACTGGACCAGCAGGGAAGTCCAAGAGTGTTTAGATTTGCTATGGACACGTGCCACCTTCATTGTGACCAGTTTGATATGGCCTCCCTCCCAGAAAGTGGGCCTGGGGTTACTGCAGAACCACGCCCTCCTCTGGGCTGTGGGTGGGGACCCAGTACAGGACCCTGAGGGAGTGGCACCCTCCTACCATCTCTCTCTTTTAAAAAATTTTTTAATTGGAAGAAAATTGCTTTTCAATGTTGTGTTGGTTTCTGCTGTACATCAGTCATATATATATCCCCTTCCTCTTCTCCTACTGTCTCTTGACTCTACCCATCCTTCTGTTTGCCCAGTGCCTAAATTGTGACAGTCTCTGTCCTGGGTTCTAGAGATGACTTGCTACGGTCCCAGCTCTCAAGGGGCTCATGGTCCAGTTGCTGGGGGCGGGGGGTGGGCGCGAGGAGGCAGGCACCTGTCCATCTGTCTAAGCTTCCCCCTCACAAACAGTCTCTGGGGGTTGGCTGTGTGCCTGGCCCTGGGCTGGGGGTGGGGGGGTGGGCAAAAGCGAACCATGCAGAAGCTATGGGACCAAAGAATGAGCTTGGGTTTTTGGTAATAGACCTGGTTTCAGATCTTGCCCCTGACATCTTGTGTGCTGTCTGACAAGCTATGTAATTTCCTGGAGCCTCGGTTTCCTCATATGTAAAATGGGGATGATAACCCTAGATCGGCATGGGTAGGAGGGCTAGAAATACCCCTTATAGAGTCACACACAGTACCTGGAACTCAGCAGGAACCAGCAACTAGCGGCTTTTTGCTCCTGGCCACAGGGGGTCCAAGGAGCTCATATCCTTGTCCCCGTGTCTTCTCTGTAGAACAAATTGATCCTAGTGTAACAAGCGCTAAAACAAAGATGGACGGGGGAAAGTGGGGGCAACGAGCTCTCCCCCTTGTGGGAGGGGGAGAAATCAAGGAACACTTCCCAGAAGAGGAGGCATCTAAACTAGTTTTGAAGGAATGGCAAGAAGTAATTCAGTCAACAAAATTGCACCAGGGTAAAAAGAGGCAGCAGGTATAGTTAAAGGGGCAATAGGTAGATGGGGGTGACTAGAGCATGGAGGTAGGGGTTGATGCCCTGAGAAGTGAGGCTGGAGGGTGATGTTGGCAGGGCTGAAGCTACAGCCCCATGGCCTGATGAAGCCAGGGGAGGCACCAGTGATGGTGATGATGTGAGAGAGGGCTGTGATCAGATGAAAAAGCTACAGGCCCTGGCTCAGGACTGGGAATGGGCTGTGAGGCAGGAGGTGAGTGTGGGTGGCACCCCAAAGTCAGCCACGCCACCCAGAGCCCCTGATGGAACTTGAGGCCTCTGAGTCCGAGTTGGGGGCACCTCGGAGGTCCCACCTGATGGCTCTGCCACCCACAGACCCAGGATTGGCCCCTGGTTTCCACCTTCGAGGTAAAGTCGCAGCCCGCCCCGGTTATTAAGTCGTTAGCTGGGTCTCACACAGCCTCTTCATTATGGGTAATTATGGTGAATCCTCTCTGGGTATTAACAAGGAGACCAGCTGCTCTTGACTGTCAGGCTGCTAGGACAGGAAATCCCTGGGCATCCCAGCCCTGGGTCTCAGGTTGGGGGACAGTGGTGATCTTCTGCAGCGCCGGTCATCGGACAGGGCTTTTGTACTGTGTTTGGAGATTCCACTTTCAACCACTTCCCTGTGACTTTGAACTTGTGGCTTAGCCTTCTGTGCCTCTATTTCCTCATATATCCTGTAGGATGATAGTACCAGCCACCCAGGGTTGTGTGAGGGCTAAACTGATAAAGCACTTAATGCTCAGTGATATGAAACACTGGAGAAGGAAATGGAAACCCACTCCAGTATTCTTGCCTGGAGAATCCCACGGACAGAGGAGCCTGTAGGTGGCCTACAGTCTATGGGGTCGCAAAGTGTCAGACAAAACTGAGCGACTAAACAACAGCAAAACAACAATATGAACCACCATCATTTTAGATGCTGGCATCAGCATCATCGTGTTGAATTGTTCTGGGAGTTCCCGGAAGGCCGGATCTGGTCCCTTCCTCTGTCCCCTGCGTGGGGAGCTCCTGAGAGAGGCCCTGTCTCCTTTCTCCCCTCTTTCTTCTCAGTGCAGGCGTGCAGTGGTCAGGGGGGCTCTGGCCTGTGGTCAGTCCTCCTGTTGTCCTGAGATAAGCTGAGGCAGAGGCCCTGGGGCCTGTCGGGGCGGAGGGTTGTGCTTACCCGGGAGCCCTGGTGGAGGGCTATGTGAGGTCAGAGGGGGCCAGGGCGTTGCTGGCCTCCATACGTCCAAGGCCCTGTCCATCCACAGCTGCCGATCGTTTCTAATTGTCCTAGTTACCAACCCTGTTGACGCTCCCTAATGGGAGTGCAGAGGTGGCTGGAAGTTGGGAGAAGGGCAGACGTGGCCTCAAGGGCTCCCATTCCCCCCAAGGAAGCAGGCCCGGAGCCCTACCTGCTTCCTTCTGCATCTTGGCTCCTCACTGGAAAATTGGGGGTCCTGTTATACTCCTGAGGACAGCTGGGGGGACGTGTTTGTGCACGTGTACAGGTGAGCAGTTATAAGCATTGCCTGCGTGCCCTCACCACCCTCTCCTTGGCCAGAGGGATTTCCCTGCAGCTTTCAGAGGCTGCCCATCCACTCTCCCCTGAGGGCAGGGTCCACCTCTGGGGTTCCAGCACCTAGTCTGGGGCTGGGCTGCAGGTGGGCAAGAGACCCAGGCTGGCAGTAGGAGGCTTGGCTGCCCTAGGTGGGCTGAGTGATCATGGAGGAGCCTCGCTTCTCTGCTCCTTGGACCCCACACTGGCTGAGTGGGGGTTAAACACCACAGGATGAACGCTTGGCCTCCACAGTCCCCGGTGGCCTGGCTAAACTGGGCAGGGTGGAATTTTCTATATGGGGCCAGGTTGGGCCCTGAGGGGTGGAAAGAGGACTGGGTGGAGGCTGAGGGTCACCTGGGTGGGGGAGAGGGATGTGGGTGCCCAGGGGTCAGATGTCTCCAATAATCACCTCTGTCTTCTCCTCCCAGGCGTTCTTCTGGATATTCAGCAACATTTTGGGGTCAAGGACCGTGGCGCCGGCTTGCTGCAGTCAGGTGAGGCCCATCTCCCATCCTGGTCCCCCCACCCGGATTTCTACCCAGTGGGGATTCCCTGCCCATCTCTTCCGTGGCCCTGACTTGCTGAAAAGAACGTGAGCTTCGTGCCCAACATCCCACCTTGTCACTCACATAAGGCACCAGTTCTCCCAGTCTCTGCTTCTATTCTTGTAAAACAAATAGCACCTGCCCTCGGGGCTGTGGGTAATACACAAGAACGCAGGCACCTGGGAATCACCTCTCAGATGCCAAAGCAGGAAATTCTAGCTGGTCAGCCTCAGAGCCGTTCTCAGACCCAGGGCAGGAGCCTGAGAAACCTGGGTCCCAGACTTGACCTGGGTCTGAGATTCTTGGCCCCTCTCGCCTGGGATCCTGGCCTAGGGACTAACGGGGAGGCAGGGCCCAAGCACCCTGGGCCAGGGCAGCCTGGCAGGTGATTATGCAGTTATTCCAGCCTCTCTGCCCCTCCGTCCATGTCAACCTTGTGCCTGCCCAGCCTGCTAAGCGGCCCTGTTGGACCTGAGCTCCTCGCCCTCCCACGGACTGTGGCCCTGCTGGCCGTGCCTTCAGCAGGACCCCCAGGCCAGGGCAGAGACTCGGAGCAGTGTTACATCCTAGGGCTGGTCCTGACCTGGCCCTGGCCTTGCTGTGTGGCCAGTTCCCTTGGCGCTGGTTTCCTCTGGCTGTGAGGCCCAGTTAGATGTGGGGGAGAAGGTCTGTGGTCTGCATTCCAGTCTGGGAACCCCTTCCCCTCCCCAGCTCTCCGGGGAGGCAGGGGCGGAGTGAGCTAGCTCTGTCCAGGAACCTGCCTGACCTGTCTGGGTGGCATTCCAGCATGGTCGGTGCCAGGCCTCCTTGCGCCACAGCCACTCAACCAGGCTCCGTTTCTCACTTCCCAGGTGGGATCTTCTGGGCTTAGAGAGAAGGCAGATGAATAGCTCCAGGGTTCAGCCCTAATAGGTGAGAATGGACGGAGCTGAGACTGGAGCAAGGCTGTGGGGCCCAGCTCCTCCTAAGGGTGTCCAGTTAACCACCCCCCGCTGCAGACATCACCTCCCAAGCCCCTCTCTGGGCTCCTTGCCCCCTCCCTGCCCTTGCTTGGCCTCCTTTGGCTGGGTCAGAGCAAGTCATCCAGCCCTGGGGCCTGGGACAGGTTCCTCCAGCCTCCTGGGCTCTGGGCAATGCACTGACCAGTGCTTACAGCCTGGGAGAATGGGGGGAGACCGAGGTCAAGCCCAATGGGAGTGTGGGAGGGAGCAGGCTGCCAAGCTGGTGAGGGAAGGGCAGGAAGGAGCCTGGTCGCCCATCCTCCTCCTTCCATAGCCCCTGAGTCACTGGGGACCCAGCCCAAGCTCATCCCCTTCCAGGTTGCTGACTGATCTTGCTCTCTTCCCGTCTCTGCCTTTCAGCCCCCACTGATGGAGGTCAGGGCCAGTGCGTCCACGCAAGGACAGGGTGGGAGGGCTGCAAGGGTCAGGGCTCTGCCACAGTTATGTCCCGGGCTGTGCCTTTCTTGGTTAAGAAGCCATGGCAGCCCCTACTTATCCCTGGCCACCTGGTTGGAGGTGGACAGACCATCCACAGCATCATCTTCTTTGGTTCGTCCTCCTCCAAGCTCCCTTTGGTCGGCTTCACTTTCAGGATGGAAGCATAGAGGTCAAGAGAGGGAAAGCAACTTGCTTAAGGTCTCGTGGTGAGGGAGTAGAAGGCCTGTCATTGGGACTTCTGCGTATGGGGTCCTCTTGGCTTGGGAGGGGACACAGACACTCATTGGATTGGTGAGGCTTGTCCCAGGCATCTGAGTGTCTGGCATCTCAACATTCTTGGGGTGAGTGCCTCTGGGCCATGGTGAGCATTTCCAGCGCTCTCCAAGACCCTCTCGTCTTTGCCCTGTGGTCCTCATCCTACGACCCACCCTGAGCACCAGCTGGGAGGGCTCCCCAGAGTGTCCTTGCCCTTCTGGCCAACTGAGTCAAGAAGCCAGGTGGGCTGGACCAGGACGTGACTCAGTGGGCTACCAGGCAAGTCATCTAATTGGCCTGGGCCCCAGGCACCTGTCTCTTCCCCAAGCTGATAAGGTCGGAGCCAGGTGGAGGGCGCCAGCCAGGTGTTGGTGCTTGCCCAGATCAAAGGGCCAGGATTGAGGGCTGGGTTGCCTGCTTATTTGTGGGCACCAGGGGCTGCTGGGCCAGGAGACAGGGTTTCGGGGCAGGGGCAGAGAGTTCGGCCTGGGCCTGCCCGTGCTGTTTCCCCTGGGGACCAGAGCACGAAGGCTGGTTTGGGAAAAGCCTACTTTTGGCAGCCCCCTCGCATATTGCTGCCAGCTCTGAGCCAGCCCCTCGGCTGCAGCAGCCATAGCTCAGCCTCTGGGAAAGCCCACAGCATAAGTACAACTCTTGGGTCTTGCCGTCTTGGGAAGTCAAGAGTCCCCATAGCCTACACCTAAAGGGGCAGCTGTTGCCAAACCTACTGCTCAGCAGACCCTGCGCTAGGCTCTGCCTCGGACTCAGTCCTTGCATGCAGGAAGATTCCTTGTATTGATGGGAACAGAAGACATATTTAGTCCCCACCCAGCAGAAACTGTGGGAGCCTGGGGTGGTGGTGGTTGTAGCAGAGAGCGTGGACCTAGCTGTGTCTGGTGGCAGGTCAAGACTTCCCTGAGGAGGGGACATTTGAGTGGGGCTTTGAAGGATGAATTAGAGTTTGCTCAGGGGAAAGCAGGGCTTCCCAGCTGGCGCAGTGGTAAAGAATCTGCCTGCCAATGCAGGAGACATAGGAGACTTGGGTTCGATCCCTGGGTCAGGAAGATCCCCTGGAGGAGGGATGGCAACCCACTCCAGTATTCTTGCCTGGAGAATTCCATGGGCAGAGGAGCCTGGTGGGTTATAGTCCACGGGGTCTTTAAAGAATAGGACGTGACTGAGCGCGCGCACACACACACTCACAGGGGGAGAGGACTTCAGTTAGCTTGTTGATTTGTCAGAGTTTCCCCCTTCCCAGCTGGATAAAATATGTCAAGAAAACATATTTAAATGACATAGCTGAGTTTGAAAGCTAAAGCTAGCAGGGACTTTTCCAGGTGATAGCAACAAAGAGTTGAACTCAAAAACAGGAGTGGGAGCTGGTCCTAAAGCCAAGAGGGGGCCAGCATATGTCTTAGAAGCCTGTTACCGTATTTTTAATGTATACATTATTATCTCAAAGACTTTCAAATATACACAAAACATAGAATAATGCAATAGGTTTCCATGGAGCTATCACCCAGATTCATCAAAGTATGACTAGTCTGGTCCAGTTTCCAGACTTGGGGGGATTCTTTACTTTGAAGATTGTGCAGAGCAGATTTGGGTCCCCGTGTTTTCAGTTGATCACCAATAAATGGGTGATTCACTTTCTGCCCAGGGCAAGCTCCCTGATTATAAGCTATATACCCAGGCTGGTGGACAGCTTTTCCATCCGTGAAAAGACCTCGCTTCCTTGGTCCAGCATTTTAGCAGGGAGCCGAGTCTAGCTCACGCTTTGTACAGGCCTGGGAATCTCACCCCCTTCCACAGACAGGCGTCTGTTTTCAGGAATCCCAGCAGAAACAAATTCCAAACTGTTCCTTAGGGAATCTGTCATGACCCAGGACCTGCACAGAACACAGGTGACAATTCCCACTGAAGAAAAACCCAAATTCAAAATGAACAGAGCATACAGGGAAACCCACATTTGTGGGAGAGAGTCCAGCAGCTCCGAGAATGGGGAAACCCACTCCTAAAGAATTAGAGAGAACAGACTCATTTGAAAGGACTTTACATAAGGTATGTTTAACAGTCAAAGCTCTAAAGGAAGAGTAGAATTTATAGGACTGGAATAGCACTTTAAAAAAAAAAGTAAGGAGATGTTTAAAAGCCCTAAATTTGAAATTCTGGGGTGAAAAATGTTAGTATTAAAATATAATTAGGTGAGTTAACATGTAGACTAGACCCAGTTGAAGAGAAAATAAGTGAATGAGAAGCTGGATCTAAGGACACTGGCATAAATGCAGCTCAGGGGAGCGGGCCGTGGGAGTGAGGGCTGTGTCGCTGGCCCCGGTGAGAGTTTTGTCATGGGGAGAGGCTGGGGACAGCAGGCGGGGTCTGATGGGAAGGAGCATCTGGGTTTTATCTGGAGGCAGCAGGGAGCCAGAGAAGATAGCAGAGCAGGGCTAGTCCCTGTAAGGTGTGTGCCTCAGGAGGGTCATGCTGGGGCTGAGTGTGGGAGCGGACGGTGGGGGAAGCTGCCGAGGCAACTCAGGGCTGGGGTTTGTGGCATCAGGAGGAAGAGCTAGGATTCGGGGGCGGGGTCGTGGGGACAGAGGAAGGGCCAGCTCAGACTGAAACCAGACGGCGGCGCCTTTGCTTTGGGACTGAGTCTCCCTCCCCACTTTGCTCCCTCCCCACTTCGGCCAACCTGGCAACATCCTCCAGCTTTGGCAAAGACTCAGGTTCTGCAGACAAAGTTGGGCAGCCCCCGTGGCTGTCCCCTCCATGGCCCTCCTGTCTGAAGGGATGCTGGAGAACCTCTCTTCCCGAGGCCTCAGTGGCCAGCCTAGGGTCTATATCCTGAGCAGAGTCTGAAAGAGGTGTAGTTCCCCTCCTTCCTGCCGCAACTCTTGAGTGTGGTGGGTGTCCAGGCACTGATCGGGGGTGGGGGCTGATCTGGGTCCTCCTGATCATCTTAGCCGGCCTGGGCCTCCATCCTCCATATCCCATGGGCAGGCATAGCCTGACCCCCGCCACCCCATGCTTGCCCGAGCTCCCTCCCTGCCCACAGGATGTGAAGGATGGCGAGTCTCCTTCCAATAATAAGTTGGTCGGATCCGGATTTTGTAAAAATAACCCTGGTCCAGCCCGGGCTGAGGTGGGGCTGGACACGTGCTCCAAGGCCATGGTGTGGGAGCCCAGGGCTCCCCCAGTGCAGACCTCACCCACTTCTGCTCCAGGACTACCTTCTCAGCAGCCCCAGGGGGTGGGGTGTGGGGACTGGTGGTGGAGGGGTTCCTGGGGCTGCCTGCCAGGGCTCAGAACTCTCAGCGGGGGTTGCTCTGAGCTGTGGGTGCTGGCCTCCTCAGCAGGCCCACCGGGAGAAGGCTTTCAGCCAGCACCATGAGAGGTGGAGGGCGCCTTCGGGATGCTCTCAAGCCCTGATGACTTCCTGTTGGCCCTGTGAGGAGGAGGTGGGACTTCCTGGCAGTCCAGTGGTTAAGACTCTGCGCTTCCACTGCAGAGGATGCAGGTTCTGTCCCCAGGGACATAGATCCCACAAGCACACGTGCGTGCATGCTCAGTCGTGTCCAACTCTTTGTGACCCCATATACTGTAGCCCACCAGGCTTGTCTGTCCATGGGATTCTCCAGACAAGAATACTGGAGTGGGTTGCCCTTTCCTCCTCCAGGGCATCTTCCCGATCCAGGAGTCAAACCTGTGTCTCCTGCATTGGCAGGCGGATTCTTTACCACTGTGCTATTTGGGAAGCAGGTGCTGGGAGGCAAAAAAATTAAAGAAAAAGTGAGAAGGGGGCATCGCCCATCTTGCTGAGGAAGCAGCGAGGCTCAGACCCAGCTTCTTCGGGTGAGCCAGGGGCTCCGGCTCCTCCCACAGGGCCGTCCCTGCCCCCTGCCCTGGCTCCCTGCCATTGTCCCATTGTCCGGGACCTGTGGGCTCAGCACATGTGAGCTGACGGAGGGCTTCCCCACACCCTGACCGCAGGATGTCCTCGTGCTGGGAAAGCCATCCCTGCCGAGACCAGGGGTGGGGCAGCCACTCTGCCCAGAAAGCTCTCCTCGAATAAACAAAGACTATGGGGTTGGCGGTGGTGGGCCCAGGAAGCTTCTAGCCTGGGCTGGTCTTTATTTTCATCAGAGCTTCCTGCTGGCCGGAGAAGGCTCTGGCCCTTTTCTGGGACATGGGTCACCTGTCCACGCATTGCCTGTGCTGTTTCTTCTGCTGGGAATTTGTTTTCCTCTGGTCCCTACCTGGTTGTGTTCAGGCTTCTCTGCTGGCCTGTGACATCCCTGAGGGCCATGAGAGGTCCTTTCTCTTGTCTCCCCTGAGCAGAAGGGGAGGGCTGTCAAGATGGATTGAGTCTTCCTGCTGACCTTGGACTCCCCTGTCCCCAAGGGGAAGACCCTGAGGAGCAAGGGAGGTCAAGGTCAAGAGGGTTGCTGTGTCATCTTGGGCAATTTCCTCCACCTCCCGGTGGCCCCAGCTGTAAAATGGGACGGAAGGTAGAGCTCCGGTTGGGACTCGGCGCCCTTCGGCAGGATGAGGGTGGGGAAAGGGTGTGGCTGCTTCAACAGGAGTCCATCTGCAGTCCTGGGTGCCTCCAGCCACCCATAGGAGCATGCACAAAACCCAGTGGGGAAAGTGCCAGAGGGGCTACCTTCCGGTTCCGCTGTGGACACGAGGGAAGGGTTGGACAAGGATGGCTGGATGTCTGGCTGAGGACTGACCCACCTCCTTCAGCCCCTCGGCACCCATCCAGTGGGGGCTTGTCTAGTGCTGCGGATCTCCCACTGCCCACTCACTAACCACCAAACCCGGTCTTAAGGGTTAGGGCCTGGTCCCCCTCCCCCTCCCCCATCCCCTGCTGCTCCCTCCATCACCTTCCCAGCCTGCAGCCTCATGCATCTTCCTGCTGTCCCCGACGCATCCTGAACTTTCTCTGACTTTTGGAACATCAGCTGGGATCTTCTGCCTTCTCGGCCTGGCAGTCTGTAGTGTGATTTAGAGCAAGGACTTTGGAGTCAAGCTGGAGTATAAATTCTGGCTCAGCCACAACTAGCTGTGTGATATCACTCCTTTAAGCCTCTATTGTGTCTTCTGTAAGATGAAGGTAATATAATCAGATTGAGAGGATTTGTGCTTATGTCCAGGGTATATCCCTGGGCCTTGCCTAGAAGAAATGCTCCATAAATGGTAACTGCAGTTTTTATTAATGGTCAGCATTACGGCTCATTAACCATTATACAGTCATATGATTTGTAACTGATCTTTTAGTATTCTTGATTTTAAGTGTTATCATCACCAGAGTAAACTCCTATGCAGCCTTCAATGCCTAACTCTGGCATCACTGCCTCCAGGGAGCCTCCCTTCACTGTCTTGGCAGAATTTAGCCCTACTTGCTGGTTCCTTGGCATTTTAACTCTTTAAGCTGGGCAACCCGCAGATGAAGTCTACTCCTTGGTCGAACAGCGCAGGCAACTCCTACTCTGATTTTTTTTCTGCCCACTCCCCACCTTGTAGAGACAGGCATAGAGGGAATGATTCTTCCTTCTTTCCTAACATGTGGAGTCCTCAGGAGACTGCAGTCTCTTTCCTACCCCTATTCTGCTCTGATCTCAGGCAGATCCTGGGAGGCAGACCCAGCAGGAACAATTCTTTTTCTAGATACAAGGAACTAATTTCTACCTTGACTGATCTAAACAAGGGCCCATTGTTGACCGAGGTTGACCCACTCTGGGCAGGGCATGGCATTAAGCACTTTACAAGCATTATCTCAGTAGTGCCCAGAGCAAGCCGGGAGTTGCTATTTTTATCATTTCACAGATGAGGAAGTTGGCACGCCGGAGGTGGCTTAGACTCCTGAGAGTTGATTGTTAAATTTTCAGGAATTGTGTGAGCTGGTTGTTAAGCACAGACCGTTGTTAAAAACTAAATTACATCAACTTACAATTAAACAACATATTAAAAACAAAGGTAATAAACACTCAAGATTCATCACTTCCTAATTGTTTTACTGCCTTGTATCTATTATCTACGTTCCTTAGGTTATTTATGTCTGTTGAATCTGGACTCATATACAGCTCTGCGTGACTGTGTATCTCTTCTCAATTCTGATTAGTGACATCATGTTGGGAGCTTGAAATCAGGCCACATTGGGAGTATTTGCACCATGAAAACTGGCAACACTACACATCAGGGCCCGCCTCCCCCACTTTTGGAGAGACAGTTGCTAAACATTTATCAGCATACCACGGAATGAGGAACAGAGAGGTTGTGACCTGCCCAAGGTCACCCCGCTGGCAAGGAACAGAGCTGAATTTGAGCCTGGGCAGTGTGTCTGGAGCCCAGATTCTTGCACCTCTCTGCTGTGCTGATTCTGCAGCAGGCCTCCATCACCCAGTTGGGATTAAAAAGTACCCTCACACCCATACACACGGTCACGCTGCTCCAGCCTGCCTTTCTCCCTCCCTCTGTCTCTTCTAGGGAAGCAGGCCTGTGAGAGACCAGCCAGCCCCTGTGAACATCCAACTTGGCGGTCAGAGGCCACCGTGTCTGCTCACCCAGGCTTTGTCTGGCCATCTGCCCGTCAGCTGCGGGTCCGCCTTCCAGGAGGAGGAATCAGGGGCTGCCTCTCCGCATGACCTCGCGCTTACCCTGCCTTGCTGGCCTCTTCATCCCACCTGGGACCCCCAAGGCCCCTCCCATCCTGCTAGAGCCATCCCCATGGGGTTCTCTAAGACTTTGCTGCTCTCTTGTTCTGGAAGAACAAAACCAGGTCACCTCACGCCTCTGCTCAGCATCCTCTGGTGTCTTCCTCTCTCACTAGAAGCCACAGTCACCTCAGTGGGCCACAAGGCCCTACCCCATCTGGCCTTTCCTCCAGGTCCCTCTACATCAGCTACTCTGGTCTCTCTGTCATTCCACAAATACGCTAAGCCCACTTCTGCCCCAGGACCTTTGCATTTGCTGTTCTTAATCTAATATCTGCATGATTCATCTCCTCATCTCCTCCAGGTCTTTGTTGAAATGTCACCTTCTCTGACCTTTCTATTTAAAATGTTTATGCCTGTATTCTTCTCTTTCATGCTTTTCCTATCTCCTTTTTCTGCACTTTTCCCCTCCTTAGCACTTGTCACCACCTGACGTATTATATTTTAAATTTTATTGTCTGTTTCTCACTAGGATGAAAACTTCAAGAGGCCAGGAATTTTTGTCTTTGTTGAATGGATGAAAGGATGGGTGAATGAGTGAGTTATTGAATGAATGAATGAACAAAGAGATGACAATGTTCCTAATTGTTAGGAAAGCCTCTGTAACTTACTGGGAGTACGGGTGACTGTGTGATCAGGCCAGTATAAGACCTGGGTTTCCAGGTTCAGTTCTGCCCTCTTTTGCTGTGTGGCCTTGGGCAGGTCCCTTTCCCTCTCTGAACCTCTTTTTCAAATATAATGAGAGCAGTGTGGCAAAGTATAAGGAAGACTGGCTCGAGTCAGACACATAGGGGGTCAAATTCCCACTGGAACATTTCCTGCCGTTGGAGCTATGGGGAAGTCACTTCTCTCTGAGTGTGTGAGAGAGATAAGTGAGATGGGGTGGGGATCAAAAGGACACACAAGATGTGATGTGGTGAACCCCTAGAACAGACCCTGGTGCATGGATGTGTTCCATGAATAAATCTTCACTCTTTTAAAAAGTGAAAGTCACTCAGTTGTGTCTGGCTCTCTGCAATCCCATGGACTATACAGTCCATGGAATTCTCCAGGCCAGAATACTGGGGTGGGTAGCTGTTCCCTTCTCCAAGGATTGGACCCAGGTCTCCCACATTGCAGGTAGATTCTTTACCAGCTGAGCCACCAGGAAAGCCCAGGAACACTGGAGTGGATAGCTTAGCCCTTTTCAAGTACCCGAAGGGCTCACCTTCTGCTGGGCATTGAAGAGGATGCAATTATGCGGTCTCCTAATCCAATGGGGCTGTTCTGGCTCCCCTGGGCCCGGGCTCTGGCCGAGGCTGCCTTTCTTGGGTGGGGGCTGCTTCCTCAAAAGGCACTTGGTCTCTTGCTGGGTGATCTGAGCAGGTGGGCTCTGCCGTGGGACCCTCCCACCCCCTGCCCCACGCCTGAATCTCTCCTCTCCCACGCAGTTTTCATCTGCAGCTTCATGGTGGCCGCCCCCATCTTCGGCTACCTGGGTGACCGCTTCAACAGGAAAGTGATCCTCAGCTGCGGGATTTTCTTCTGGTCGGCGGTCACGTTCTCCAGCTCCTTCATCCCCCAGCAGGTGAGGCCTGCGCGGGCTTCCCACCTAGCATTCTCATTCCTGTGCGTCCCGTCCATGTGTCCTGGTTCCTCCAGGGGGTGGCTAGTCTGACTGACCTGTCCTAGTCTAGACTGGGGTTCCAGCCTGTTGGGTTTAAGTAGAGTGGGATGAGGGGGTCTTTGGGTACTTCAGTACACTGGCCTTGCTGGTGGGCTTTCCCTGTGCTGGCCTTGAGATGAAGGACTCGTAGCCTGGTGGGACATCTTAACTCTCCCTGAACTACTTCTGATTTGCAGAGAATGTGAGGAACGGGGGGAAGCAAGTCGGGCCAAGGAGTCAGGACCTTGGGTTCTAGTCTTGGCTCTGCTGTCATCTTGCTGCAAGACTAGATATATCGCTACTTTTCTCTGGGCCTCACACAGTTTGCTCTTTGTCCAATGACCAGCCAGCTCCCTGGATCAAAGTCCTCCGGAAATAAACATCAGTTCAACATAAGGAAGTTGTTTCTGACTTGGCTCCCACAGTTCAGGGTTTGAAGATTCCAGTTTTGTGGCCCATTCAGCTTTGTGATCTGGAGAAACTTGCTTTACTTCTCTGAGCCTCAGTTTCCTCACTTTAATAGGGGGATAACACTTCTCAGCTTGAAGGGCTGTTGTGAGAAGTAACTGAACTGGTGGATGTCCACACCCTGACACATACATGGAAGGTGTTCAACACATTTTTATTTCTGTTCTTTCTTCCAAAGAGGAGATATGTTGCTCTGATAGGTAGTGAGTGTCCCGTCACTAGGGGTGTTCAAACAGAGGAAGGACAATCACATGATGGCTATTGTAGATGGAGATAGAGGAAGAAGGGGGATAATCAGGTCTTATCCTCAGGGAGTTTCCAGCCTAGGGGACAAAAGAGGAGTCCCTGGCCTTGGGGGCATACAGGCTGGGTGTGGGAAGATGTGACAGGAGCTCCCACATTCAGACTTTCAAGATATGCAAAGTGCTGAAAGTGCTCACTGGAGAGGGCAGTCTTTGACATCTGTGTAGTCAGGGAAGACTTCCTGGAGGAGGTGGCACTTGGGCTGGGCAGGCAAGACAGGCAGTTTTGGCCTTTTGGTGAAGATGGCACAGGCTGAGGGAGCAGTCCTATGGAGGCATAAATGGTGTAGAGTGTTGACAGGTCAAGGAGGAGAGTGCTTTGATTGGAGAGGAAGGCAGGGACCAGGTCATGGAGAGCCTTGACTGCCAAGTTGGGAGGCCTGAACTTCTTTCTGGGACCCTGGGAGAGAGTCTGAAGAAGGGAAGGGTGAGTTAGATTTACACTTTTTGAAAGGAGGTTGGAGGTGAGGGCAGAGAGAACTGGTAGATTTGGGGGTTCCAGCTTTGCTTCATGGGACAACTTCAAGGAGGAGGGTCAGGTCAGCTAAGCTCCAGACATAGAGCATACGGTAGAGCCTGATGCCACAGTCAAAAATGGGGAATGGACCAGAAGAAACTCCTGGGCACCCCCCGGGTGTTGTCCTGCCCACGAGGCTGCTTCTGGGATTGACCAGTGAGTCTAGGACCATGATGTCAAGTCTGGGCACCGTTCTGGGTGTGTGGAAGGAAAGGAGAGCTGGGGGGAGAAGATGAACAGAGGCGGGGGGAGAAACAGACGGGTCACCCCCAATTCATCTCTAAATTCACTGCAGTCATGTTCTGAGTCCCATGGGGTTTTTGGTGGACCTTGGCAATGTGATTCTGAAGTTAATTTGGCAGAGAAAATGCCCAGGAACAGCCAAGAGCATTGTGAAAATAACAGTGAAAGGGGCCTTGCCCCATTAGTTATCACAACATGGCTATTCTAACTAAAACAGCAGAGAGATAAACTAAGAGATCGAGGAAACAGAGTACTCCTTTTCATGGGAGAATGAAAGTTGCATCTCAGATAAATGGTGTTGGGAGAACTGGGTGTCCATCTGGATGGAAGATAAAGTATGGTCTGTATTTCTAACCACACTTCAAAATAAATCCCAGATAGATGAAAGTAAAGTTAAAAGCAAACTATAAAAATCAACAGGAAAAAGACAAATAGCTCAGTAAAAAAAAAATAGGCAAAGAATAGTGAGAGGCAATTCTTGAGGAAGATCCCCAAAGGGCGATGTATGTAGGAAGAGATGATTCTTGGCTTCGAGAGTAATGAGGGCACTGCAAATTAAAACAACAATGAGATGCCATTTCACACCCATCAGATTGGCAGCAATTAAAAAGGCTGACAATACCAAGTGTTATTAAAGCTGCTGGTGGGAGTGTAAATTGGGAGTGCCTCTTTGAAGAGCAAAGTGGCAGGATTTTATAAAATTCTGTGTACACCCCAGAGCCCTGCCTTCTACTTCGAAGTATATGCTGAAGAGAGAAACTCCACCTCATGGACAAAGTGACGGGTGCATGCAAGGACATCTGTCATAGTTTTGTAATAGAAAAAAAGAGACAGGGAGAGAGAAGACAAATAGTCTAAATGATCATGACTAGGGGGATGCCCAGATAGAATGGGGTGTATTCATGCTATGAGATTCTTGGCAGCAAATGAATGAACTCCATCTACATTTACCAGCTGAAATGGGTTTCCAAAAGATGAAGGGAAAAAAAGCAAGTTGTGGGACAAGATGCAGGGAGAAAAACATGGTCATTTGATGTTTTTTTGAAAGCATACAGGGGACACTGAATGTTGTCCCCTGGTATGTGTACACACAGGCAAAGGTAGAAGTCATGACAAATGCACAAGATATCCCGTTCCAGGGGGAGGAGTGAAGATCAATGGGATCCTTTGTCAAAGAGGTCTTATCTGCCTGCTCTTGTAATGGAGGAGAACAGGACATCATTCCCATTTTCTTTCTCTTTCTAAAATAAACACAAAAGATAAGAGAATATATATATGTTGTTGTTGTTCTGGGATGGACTAGCCCTTCCTGAGCAAGATGTGAAATTCAGAAACCATTAAGGGAAAATCAGCAGCTGGGACAGCATTGAATTAAATAACACAAAGCTTCTGTGTGATGAAACTCCCTGTAAAAAAGTGGAAAGAAAGATGATGGTGGAAAATATTTGTGACCTATCTAATAAATGTCGATTCCCATGATATATAAGAAGCTAACAGAAACCAATGCAAGACAGACAAAGAATCCAACAGAAAACTAGGCGAAGGCTGTGGGCAGCTGATTCCCAGGGAAAGCAGCACAGGCAGGGGGCCAGGGGAAGGAAGATGGAGAGTGAAAGGGTGAATGAACTATGGAAACGAGAGGCACAGAGATGGGTGGGCAGGACCAGCGATGCGGGGAGAGGGCTGGGAAAGCGATGGAGATGGAGAGCGGGAAACGGAGACCCGGAGGAGGGCTGCATGTGGGCGATGCTGGGCCGGATGGGTGGGCTGGGTGGGGCCGGGGGAAAATGACCAGGCTTGGTTCTCAGGCCCTGGGCAGCTGAGGGGATGCAGGGGCCGGGTCCACATCAAAGCGGGTAGGACCACTGGCAGCTGGCACGGCCCCACCCTTCCCGGCTCAGCTGGGCTCTGCTCTTTGATGTGTGGTGGGGGAGGGGTGCCGAGCCCACTGGGCTCGCCCTGCCTGCTCCCGGTGTACACTGGGTCCTCGGTGCCGCCAGGGTCAGCCCAGCGGCCCTGGCGGGGGATGGGACTCAGAGTGGGGCTGGCTTGAGGCTCCCATGGTGGGGCCAGAACCCAGGGATGAAGGCTCCTAATCGGTGAGGCTGGCAGGGGAGACACAGGCTGCTGTTCCTGCCACACCTACAACTCTCAGCCCAGGAAGGTCCAGCTCCATCCCAGTCCTGGGCCCAGTCCGACCCGCTATTCAGAGGCGGAAACTAAGACGAAGTGGCCCAGGGTGTAGTTGTTGCTCAGGCTCCATCCTGGCTCCGGGGCCCCGCAGGGGGTGGGGAGCAAAGCGGGGACCGAGGATGAGCAGGCAGAGGAGCAGGACGGTCCCCCGCAGCCTGCACCCCTCTCCCACAGCACTTCTGGCTGCTGGTCCTCTCCCGCGGGCTGGTGGGCATCGGCGAGGCCAGCTACTCCACCATCGCGCCCACCATCATCGGCGACCTCTTCACCAAGAACACGCGCACGCTCATGCTGTCTGTCTTCTACTTCGCCATCCCGCTGGGCAGGTGAGGGATCCAGGGCAGGGTCCCCTTGGATTTCTGACCATCCGCTCTCCTTGAGAGTCCGGCTCTCTGTGACCCAAGCATGCGGGCGGTCAGCGTTGGAAGCCGCCGGGACCAGCTCCCTGGCTGGCTGAGGGGGTGTTGGGGTGGGGCAGGGCTGGGGGCCTCCTAGACTGGTGAGCATCCCCTGACCCCCACACCCCTGCCCGTCCCTGCCTGACTATGCTGCTTTCTCTGCAGCGGCCTGGGCTACATCACCGGCTCCAGCGTGAAGCAGGCAGCCGGAGACTGGCACTGGGCCTTGCGGGTAAGGACACCTCCCCCAGAGCAGCTCTTGCCCAGGGTCACCCAGAGATTCGGGGACAGAGCCCAGGCCTGGTCCCCTAGCTTCCCACCTCGCAGACCTGGGCTCTTCTCCATGAGCCCACTTTGAGGTGTCAGAGAGCCAGACTTGTCCCCGCCACCCTCAGGGGCTGCAGTCTGTGAGGACAAAGGAAATTCCAGGTTCATGGTGGCACTTCCTGGTTCGAGCCGGGGGGGCGGGGGGCACTGTGCCAGGGTGGGACTGAGACACCCGTGCAGGGCCGCTTCCTGTCCTGCAGGAGGATTCAGCACAAGTGCGCCAAGGCCCCCGGACGGTGCAATCAGAGGAAACAGAGATCCCCAGTCTCGCGAAGGAGAGGAAGCTTAAGACAAAGTGTTTTTTCCTCAAAAGCAGGAAGGAAGCAGCCTCCGTGGAATTTTTTGATGGGAGGTGGGGGGAGACGGCAAATGGAGAGGAACTTCCCAGCCCACGGGCTCCCAGGCCTGGTGGGGGTGGGTACAGATTTCCCTGTTCTCATGAGCCGGTGGAGGAGCTGGCGGATTGGAATCCAGGCTCCCAAGATGTGCTTCTTCCATCTGGAGAGAGGCCTGGGGCCTTGCAGATTCTGTTCTTGACACTGGGCAGGATGCAAGGAAGACCCAGAGGGGCCCCCGAGCCTCTGTTCCCCTGGGACCCCCATGCTGCTGCGGCTGCTTAGTCACTTCAGTTGTGTCCAACTCTTTATGACCCTGAGGACTGCAGCCTGCACCTCTGTCCGTGGGATTCCCTAGGCAAGAGTACTAGAGTGGCTTGGCATGCCTCCTCCAGGGAATCTTCCCAATGCGGGGATCAAACCCAGGTTGCCTGCATTGCAGGCAAATTCTTTACTGCTGAGCCACCCACATGGGCCCCTTCCAAATGGTCACCTACTTGATATATTAGCTGAAAGTTTCATGCCCAACCAGTCCCTTCTCAGTGCCCACCCTCCCCAGGGAGAGGAGCTGGCCTAAGAAACTTTCCCAGACCCAGGGAGGTGGGTAAGAGCTGGTATCTGGCCCCTGACCCCAGGAACTCTCCTAGTTCTCATCCGCCCACCTACCTGTCTTCCTTTTGTTCCATCCATCATCCATCCGTTTATCCATCCTCCTGTGTTTCCATGTGTTAATTCATCCACCCAGCAATCCATCTATCTGAGCATTCATCCATCTGTCTGTCTCTCTATTTAGTAATCTATCCTCCTTCCTTCCTCCATTCTGACCATCCCTCCCTCCTTCCCTTTCACTTTCGGTCCCCTCTCCCATCCCACCCCTAGTCTGGACAGCCCATTTGGAGCCCACCAGCCCTTTGTGCTGGCATCACCACTGGTGGCTTTGCCCGATCTGGAAGACTGGGCAGATATGAGCCCAGAGGAGGAGCCCGGGGCCCAGAGAAGGCATGGCTGGCCTGGTACCCCTTCCCAGTGCCAAAGAGAGACAAAGACTCTGGGGACCTCGTGTCCTAACTTGGTGCACCCTGCCCCGCCAGGTGTCCCCCATCCTGGGCATGATCACAGGAACACTCATCCTTGTCCTGGTCCCGGCCACGAAGAGGGGCCACGCCGACCAGCTTGGGGGGCAGCTCAAGGCACGGACGTCATGGCTTCGGGACATGAAGGCCCTGATCCGCAAGTGAGTGCTGCTGGGAGGGGTCCAGTGGGAAGAGGGAGGGGTTCCGAGATGAGAGGACATTCCCCCCTCGCCTGCTTGGCCAGACTCCCTGGAATCTCCACTGTTGACAGTGCTGAGACCATTAGTGTTTATGATTCCTGAAGCCAGAGGCCTCAGCCCCGGAGCCTGCAGGGAAGGTATCTGAGGCCTTCTGCCCATGGGGGGAGGGTGTGAGGGCGGAAAGCCTGCCTCCTGGGCCCTGCCAGCTGCAGGGGTGCCAGTCCCCCCTGCTCAGTGTTGCTGCCCCGGCCTCTCTCCAGCCGCAGCTACGTCTTCTCCTCCCTGGCCACGTCGGCCGTGTCCTTCGCCACAGGGGCCCTCGGCATGTGGATTCCGCTCTACCTGCACCGCGCCCAAGTCGTGCAGAAGACGGCAGAAACCTGCAGCAGCCCGCCCTGTGGGGCCAAGGACAGGTGGGGCCGGGCCCGGGGGTCGGTGCCAGGGGGCAGGCGGGGGGGGGTGGGTGGTGAGGGATGCGGTCAGCCTCCGTACCCCAGCTCTGCCCCCTTAACCCACGCCCCACTGTCCTCTGTCTCTGCAGCCTCATCTTTGGGGCCATCACCTGCTTCACGGGTTTTCTGGGTGTGGTCACGGGGGCAGGAGCTACGCGCTGGTGCCGCCTGCGGACCCAGAGGGCCGACCCGCTGGTGTGCGCTGTGGGCATGCTGGGCTCTGCCATCTTCATCTGCCTCATCTTCGTGGCCGCCAAGAGCAGCATCGTGGGGGCCTATGTGAGTGCAGGGGGTGGGTGCAGGGGCTCTGGAACAGGAAATGTGGGGGTAGGAGGTGCCCCCCCCCCCCCCGAACTGGATGCTCCAGTTCTTCTGTCCCTGCTCTGACCAGGGCTCTGGATGCCCTTCAGGGCTGTGGGCCTGGCTTGAAGCCTGTAGATTATCCACAGATTTCCCAGAAACCTGACTGCCAGGAGTTGAGGGGGAGGCTTGTGGGGCTGCCTGCCAGCAGCCAGGGTGCAGGGAGCAGCCTGGGACCGATGGTGGGTAGAGCGCCCCCTGATGGTTGTTCTGGTCTTCTCCTGACCCTGGACAGATCTGCATCTTCATAGGGGAGACACTGCTGTTTTCTAACTGGGCCATCACCGCGGACATCCTCATGGTGAGGCAGGCCATGGCTGACCGCTCAGGGCAGCTGGGGAGGGCAGGTGAAGGGGTGGGAGAGCTGGCAGGATTTGTGAAGGGAGACAATGGGGATTTTGGGGGGTCTGCATTGGGCCAGGGCCTGGAATCAGAGGGTTGAGCAGGCAGAAGGGAGGGAATGTGGGGACTGGGTGCAGAAGGGTAATGTCTGCAGGCCTAGGTTTGTGGCCGGGAGGCTGGCAGTGCCAGGCTGGCACCAGTGTGGTGCTGTCTGCCAGTGCTCCACCCCCAGGGTCTGAGCTCCCATGGACTCAGACCTCCGGGTCCCGGGCGCGCCTGCCTGATGCCTGCGGCTGGGCTGGGTGGACAGAGGCTGTCTTCACAGGGCCAACAATGGGCTCCAGACCAGCCAGCCAGGGACAAAGGGCTGTCTGAGTGGTGGCAGGGATTTGTGTCCTTGGGCAGGGACAGGAGCAGTCTAGGAGGGACCCGGAGGGGCCTGTAGCCTTGATAACAGGCAGCAGTCTGGGGGTGGTGGTTGGAGATGGGGTGACAAGTGATCCTGACCTCAGGGATCCTCCAAGTCAGGGCCAGGAGAGGGTTGGGAGGAGGGTATGCGGGGGACTCGTGGTGGGGAGTGTCTGAGAGGTGCTGGGAGTGGGACCCTGGGGGGAAGGGAAGAGGAAGGACTCCTCAGGGGCCACCTTCAGGGCACTTGGGGTTTGCTGTCAGAGTACGGGTCAGCCTAGGAGGTCAGATTCTGCCTGGGTGTCGGGCCCCTGCCATCTCTCCTCCTCCAGGAAGCCTACCTTGCCTCACCTGAGCTTCCCTGCAAATCTGCTTCACCCGGGGTTGTCTCCCCTGACTAACCCCAGCCCATGGCTAGAAGGGTGGGAGGTCTGACTCAGCTCTGCACCTCAGCATGGTGCCAGGCATGGGTGGCAGGGGTGGGGTGGGGTGGGGTCACCGCACACGTGGTAGTGACGGTTGGAGTGAGACTGAATTAAGTGCCCTTGGAGATAGGCAGGACCCCTGCTCTGCCTCTACCCCCAGTGGCAGCCCCAGCTGCTGACAGGGTTTGGGTCCCAGGGAAATTGTGTCCCATTTTATTAAGTGTCACAGCTAAGTGACTAATTATTCCTGGAAACGAGGCCATGCAATCGAGGTCTCCCCTCCCCCCGCCCCTAGCAACTGGGTGCCTGGTAGGCACTAGCTGCTGTCATAGTCTGTCCACAAACGGTGGGGTTCTGGGGCAGGGGGCTGCCCAGGACACCCTCTGCTCCTCTGCCACCAGCCCTTCTGTCTGGCCTTGGCCCACCCAGCTTTAGAGCTGTGGCCCCTTGTGGGTCAGGACCTGCTTGGTCTAGGCGGGAAGGTGGGTTTTGGGGGCCCAGGGGCTCTGGCAGTCGGTGCTGGGGGTAAAAGTGGTTCTTCCAGGCAGGGTCCTCTTCACCAGCATCGCCCATCTCAGCCAGCCTGGGCCCCGGCAGGGCAGCCAGGATGGGTCTTTCTCCTGCAGGGGAGGTGAGGGCAAGCCTGAGGCTGGGGCTGTGGTTCCAGGGCGGCCGTGGGCCATCTCTGTGCCTCTGGGCCTCGGTTTGCCCATGACCGGTGCGCTTGGCTCCCTGGCAAGGGCCAAGTGCAGGTGCTCAGGCAGTGTGGACTCAGGAGCTGGGGGAGCGGGTGGGGAAGAGAGGAGGGCCCAGGAGAGCAGTGTGGGAGGCCACGGGAGCTGCAGAAGTGTCGGGCCCCCTGGGGTGAGGCCAGGTGGGTGCCCTGGCTCTCCTGGCCTCTGACCTGCCGCCTCTTGCACAGTATGTGGTCATCCCCACCAGGCGGGCTACTGCCGTGGCCCTGCAGAGCTTCACCTCCCACCTACTGGGGGACGCCGGAAGCCCCTACCTCATTGGCTTTGTGAGTAGCAGGGACTGGAGGGGCAGGGATGGGTGGTTTGGGGGGCTTCGGGAGGAGGCCCCACCCTGACATCCACTGGCTCCCCCACCCCCCAGATCTCTGACCTGATCCGCCAGAGCACCAAGGACTCCCCGCTCTGGGAGTTTCTGAGCCTGGGCTACGCCCTCATGCTCTGCCCCTTCGTCGTGGTCCTGGGTGGCATGTTCTTCCTGGCCACCGCACTCTTCTTCCTCAGCGACCGTGCCAAGGCTGAGCAGCAGTGAGTTGGCGGCGCGGGTGGGGGTGGGCCTGCTGCGGCTGTGACAGGGTGAGGTGGGTGGGTTCACCTGGCCGATGAGGTCCCCGCCTCCAAGAGGCGCGGCCTGCATCACTAGTGGGAGCCCACGGTGGCCCCGGGGTTTGCGTGGTGGGTCTAGACAGAGTGTGTCTCGAATGAATGGTTTTCAGGGCTGGGGCTCTGCCCCTTCGTTTTCCTCTCGCCGTCTGACTTCTTTCTCCTCTCCTCTTTACTCCCCTCTCTCTCTCTGTCCCCTCTCCCCACTCCTGGGCTCTCCCACCTCCCTCTGGGGCTGACGAGGTCCCTGCCCAGCACGTCCGGCCCGCCGGCCCCCGCGATGCGATGCCCCAGAGCAGTGCCCGGGCCCGGCCCCCACTGATGTGCCACCTTGACCCCCGCCCGTCTCTCCCCCAGGGTGAACCAGCTGGTGATGCCTCCCGCATCCCTGAAAGTCTGAGGCAGTGAGTGCGGGTTGGGTGGGTGGTGGGGCGCTTCTTGCGGGAGGGAAGGGGTGGCGATCTTGGAGTGGGGAGCTGTGCAGAGGGATATTCCAGACTCCCTGTGAGTCGCCTCCTGCCTGAGCACATCCCAGCCCTGGGACTGGTCCTCTTTCTCCATTAATGTTGCCTGGATTGACCGGTAGACCCACGGGATGGGGAGGCGGACAGGCTCCCTCTTCCAGTAAATCAGCTCCCCCTTCCTTCCTCAGAAGGGCTGGGGGCACAGGTCAGGGTGGGGACTGACCAGGAACTCCCTGCTGTTCCGGGTTCCATCCTCCCAAATCCTCCTGGAGGTGCCAGAGCCTGACTCCTACTTGGACCTTCCTCTGGGCCTGGCCTCCGGGGGCCTCAGCTTCCCAGCAGAGGAAAGTCCAAGGTCAATGCCCCCACGCCTTGGCCGTGGCAGATCTGCTGTCCCTGCCAGTGGGGCCCAGAGGGAGGATCCGGAGGGGAGTCCTGGATTGGGCGTTGCACCTGACCTCTGACCCCCTCCCTCCAGGTGCCGCTGGGATAATGAAGGACCCCGACTCCTGCCTAGTCTGGGAGGTGTCCCCCGGCACCCTGGCCCTGCCAGGCTGTCCCGAAGCTTTCCTTGTGACCCACAGCGGGGCACGCACCAGCTCTGGTCTGGGACTGCTGAGTGGCAGTGGCTCCAAGAAGCTATGTCCTCAACTAAGCTGGAAGGCTGTGTGTGCTGGAGTCATGCCCTGGGACAGGCCGCCCCCAGGCCCCGGTCTGGGCCACAGGGGCCCTGGGGTCCCGGAAGAAGACAGCCCCCCATGGGTGTGTGGGGAGAGGTTGGCCTGTCCCCAGCTTATGTGATCCTGGGGCAGTCTCTGCCCTCCCCAGACCCTGGGGCCAGGGGACTGGACTTTCCCACACAGCTTGCTGGGCAAGGTGCTGGCTGCAGCTTTGAAGACCCAACAGCCCCTGGACTACACGGAGAGGGGGTCCAGGCCTCAGGGCGGCACTTCTGGCTCCCCAAGGGCCAGGTGCATGAGGACCTCTGACCTTGAGGACATTGGACTCAACCCGGCAAGAGCCGGGCACCCAAGCTGCTGGCGCTTCCCAGCCTGGCTGGTCACTCTGGAGGGCACTGGGGCTGGCTGGAGCCCGGAGGTCTTCCAGGTGGGGGACCACGCTGACAGGGAGCTGGCGTCACTGGGAGTGAAGGCCCTGGTGGCAGCGACGCACCACCTGTGCCCCATGCTTGAGACCTTTGGGGCTTCCCCGCCCCTACAGGGTTCCCTGGATCCACTGAAGCACCCCCACTGTCCATCCCCACAGAAGCCAGGAACTGACTCCTGCCCCCAGGCTGGGCCCCTTCCAGGGGCAGCGCCCAGGGGAGTATTCCCAGAATCCATGGGGCAGTAGCCAGGGCTCTGGCTGCCAGAGGAAGCGGCCATCCTCCAAGCTTCCTGTCCCTGGGACGAGCCTGGTGGAGGCTGAGGTGCATCGGGAGAGGCCAGTACTCAAGAGTCACCTCCCTGCGCATGTCAGCCACTCAGTTCACACGTTTCCATGTGGCCCAGACCACCCCCCCCACCACCAGGGTACAGCTGCCAACTTCACATCAGGCCCCCCTCCCGCCCCCGCTTGTCCCCTCTGCTCCACACTCCCTCCCCACCACATCAAGGTGGTTCTGGTCTGGTGGGTCCCGTGGGGCTGGCAGGAGATCCTAAGAGCCAGCCAGCTTAGTGCTCTCTGCTCAAGTTACTGGTTGGCGTGGCTTCAGGGGTGGGTAAGTTGGTGGAGCACCCACTCCCCACCAAGCTCTGGGGTACCCTGGGAGGGGGGCTTAACCAGGGGGTGGGATTTCCCCGAAGACCAGCCTGGCCTCCACTCCCACCCCGGCCTCAGCCCGGGGCCCCAGCAATGTTTTCTTGTTGTACAAGAACCAGGTCCAAGTGCTGCTTCCTCTTCCTTCTGGAAGCCAAACTGCTCCTTTATTTTTTAGAGCTGCTGATTGTGAATCTCAGAGTCTTAAGAGAGAAGCCAAATATATTCCTCTTGTAAATGAAGAAATAAAGCTATTTAAGTCATGCCCTGGTGGCTCCCGCAGCAAGGCAGCCTGGAGGGGTGGGGGTGGGGGTCACGAGGTGTGGTCACAGTTGTACTCAACCCACATAGACACCAGAGCCCTGGGCCTGGCCCACAGCATCTGGGAGCTAAGGTCCCAAGGGTGTTCTGTGCTTGAGAGCAGCAGCGGGGCCCAGCTTAGGGCTGGGGTCTCTCAGGCCATGCCTGCTGCAGCAGACCCACTACCCCCAGCATGGAAGGTAGACCCTTAGACAGTAGCTAGTTTATTAAAATCATGGTGAAAAAAAGTCTCTAGGGTGATGCAGTGGGAAACAATCTGCCTGCAATGCAGGAGCTGCAGGTTCAATCCCTGGGTCGGGAAGATCCCCTGGGGAAGGGAATGACTGCAACCCACTCCCGTATTCTAGTCTGTAAAATCCCATGGACAGAGGCGGCCTGGTGGGTCTATGGAGTTGCAAGGAACCAGAAAGGATTGAGTACAACAGGGTGGAGGGGGGCACTCAGAGCTTTTTCGCCTTCCTCAGCTGCACCTTCTTCTTGGCCCCGCTCTGGAGGAGGCTGGGGCTCCTGCTGGCCAAGGACAACCTGGCCTTTTTCCGAGGCAGTGAGGACTGTGGCGACTTGCCTGACACTCCCTTCTGGGGCAGCTTCTTCTGACGCTTTTTGGTAGCCGGCTCCTTGGGGGATTCAGGAGGCAGAGGAGTGGCTTCATTCACCTGGGACAACTTCTGGCTTTTCTTCTGTGGCTTTGGGGTTTTGGCGGGGGTGCTGGGGCTCACGGCAGGGGGCTCTGGGGTCGGACTCTTGGCGGCAGGTGTCCCATTCACCTGGGGCTGGGCCGGGGACTTGGTCTTCTTTGTCTTCTTCTTCTTCTTCTTCTTCTTGCCGGTGCTGGGGGGCTGGTCCCCACTGGCGGCTTCAGGCTTGGCCGCCACCTCCTCCTGCGTGGTGGCCTCCGGCTTACGTTTCTTGCGCTTCTTGGTCTCTGGCAAGAAGCCCTTTTTCTTCCGCTTCATGCTAACAGGGCTCTGCTGTGTGGCCTGAGGGGCCTCCTTGGTATCCTTCTCTGACTTGGGGCGCCTAGGGGGCAGTGAGCAGAGTAAGGAAACTTGTGGTGAGAGAACATCAGAGCGCATGCAACATGAGGGTCTTTCCAGCGCCCGCCCTCCCTGAGACGTACTGGACCCCGAGGAACTTCATGGCCTGCCAGTAGAGGTCGTGGAGGCGGCTGGACCCGGCCGAGTGCTCCCCCTGCTGTAGGCTCTGCTGCAGCCTCGGCTGTCGGCTCTGCAGCACGCCCAGGACGGCGGTCAGGTCCATGGTCAGCTTCTGCAGAGAGGCGGGCAAGGCTGCGGCTGCAGTGGTGACCAGAGGCACGGCCTCTCCCCAGCTCCCGGGCGCCACTCCCCCCACCCTCACCCAGTTACGGCCTCTCTGCGAGCGCACCCCTTTGTGGACCCTCAGCCACCCCTTCAGCCTGTGTCTCCCTGGCCTCTCTCACCTTGGGAGAAAAAAAGGGCCCTAGGTGCCAAGTCTGTTCTCTCTTCCCACGGCCCAAAGCCCACCCACCTCAGGTGCACCATGCAGTGACCTTGGGGTTGCCAAAGGCCCTTTCCCCATCTCTCCTTCCCTGTCAGTACTGAGTGGGGTGTTTTTGAAAGCCACTGGCTTCCAGAACGGGCCTTCTCCTGGCTTTTTGCTACCACTCTGCGTGTGGCTTTTCGGGGCCTGCCTGCTGCTTAGGACCTGCCCCCGCGGCACCCTCCTGGAAGGTTCCCTGCACTGGGACTTTGATCAGTGTTTACGCCAAGGACCCCCACACCTTTCCCTCTGGGCCAGACTGGGGGAACCAGACTTGCCCACAGCCGCCCCATGGCCCTCACGCGTCTCACACGCCACACCCCTGCTCCGTCTCTGCAAGTCTGGGAGCCTGGGTTCCCCCTAACAGCACGTCCTCCCGCGGTCGCCAGCCCTCCCAGCCCCTCCTCAGCTTTCTCACTGGAGCATACCAGCTCACCCTACCCTGGCCAGGCACAGGTTGTGGCAGTAGCCCGCCTCAAATAAACAAAGCCCGGTTTCCTCACCCTGGCACCCAGACCCTTCCCCAGATGTCCCACCTGCCCCCCAGCCTCTGCTCTGCCCGCCTGGCGACCTCCCGCTGGGCCCAGGGCTCACCTCGTGATGGAAATTCCTGAACAGAGTGTTGAGCAGCTCCAAGGCCGCCAGCTCCCTCTGGTGCCCCGGCTTGGTCTCAGCCTCGCCCAGCGTCCGCAGGGTCTGGGGGAGAAGGTGGCCGGGCTGAGCCACTCCAGAGAGCTGCCCGAAGCTCATCTCCCACGTGAGACTAGGGTCCCCGGGGAAGAAACGTCTCCTGGGGGAACTCCAAAGCCACCCCGAGGCGCAGGGTCCGGCAACCCTCACCCCTGGTTCCCGAGGACCACAGCCAGCCGGTGGGGGAGGAGAGCCCAGGGCTGTTACCTCGGTGACCTTCCCCAGGGTCTGGCCCAGCAGCTGCTTCCACTCTGGGTCCTTAAAGCACACGCGCAGCTCCCGTGTGGGCAGGGTCTTCTGGAGCAGCAGGCAGGCCTGGACCTGGGGTGGGGGCAATGTCATCACCGGAGCTTTAGGCTCAGCTGTCACCACCTCCTGCTCCCGCCCGCCCTTCTCAGGTAGTGGGGAGACCTGAGGCCGAGGGGGGCAGCAGGGAGGTCAGCTGGACACGGTTCCTGGCCCCCTACTAGCTCAGGACATCTTTCTCCAGCCCCCTCTTCCTACCCCGGCCCCCAGGCATACCCGTCGGGCCAGGGCGTGACCTCTCAGGAGCCGGAGGACTCAGGCCACGTGGGAAGTGTCTCCTCACCCCCACTTACTCTGGGCCTACAGTGGCGTGGTTGGGGGGACTGGCCAGGTTGGAGGGGCAGGCTCACCCCACCCTGACCCCCAGGGCAGCATTCCTGTCTCCTCAACAGCCGAGCACACCTAAGTCAAGCGGGTAATGCACACAAACCTGGGGCTGGGATCTGGGAAGGCCTTACCTGATGGCGGGGCCGCGTGTGGCTTGTCACGTGCTCGACCACGATGGGGAGCAGGTTCTTACAGAGCATCTGTGGAGGAAATGGTGGGCAGTGAGGATGGGGCCCAGCAGGGGACCGAGGGGGCAGCCTCGCCCGATACTCACCGGGTGCCGAGAGAAGAGGCTGAGGAACATGGGGACCGTGAGGGGGCTGTTGCGCTTGGTCAGGAAGGAGCTCAGCGCTGATGAGTAGATTGGGGTCACAAGGCTCAAGTCCAGGCAGCTGGCAGCCTGCGCCATGGCAGAAAGAGCTGGTGTGATGCCAGGGAGCAGGGGTCTGGCAGGGGAGCCCAGCCTGGGCTGCCTTCAGAAGGTGGAAGGCTGGGTCCCAGGGAAGCTGCGGCCTTACCTCCCGGTCTATGAAATGGGTAGACTGACTGCCCACCGCCTCCTGGGACGTGCTCCCTTTTAGCGGCACTGGACGTTCAGGCCGAGCCTCCCCGGGTCAGTTCTGCTTACCTCCGGGCCCTGGGGCTGGGAGCTGGCATCTTTGCTGGCTTTCTCCTTCTTCTGGGCCTTGCGGGTGGACTTGTCCACGGTGCTGCCCCTCAGGACACGGAGCAGGTAGAGGGAGGCATTGAAGTGGTAGAGAGCGACGGAGGAGTCAGACTGCTGGCCGGCCTGCTGCACCAGCCGCTCCAGCCGGGCATACAGGGTCTCCACGCGGTCGCCTGCCGTGCGGCAGTAATGCCGGGAGCGGCACAAGTGATGCCTGGACGGGTGGGGGCACAGCTGGTCACAATGTGCCCCCACCCCGGCAGACCCGAGCCCCACTTCACAGGCGGGAAACAGACCCCTAAAGACAGGGGTCTGACCGAGGCTGCGGGGGGAGGCCCGGGGCCACACACAGATCTACCGAGGAAGAGCCGGAGGGAAATTGGCTCCCTGGGTGACACCCCAGCATATGCCAACACCCTGATGTAGTAGCCCCCTGAGCACCTGTCTCTCTGGGGACAGTGGCTCCTGGGCCCTTTGTAAAGCTAAACCAGGGTCTGTGTGCTCAGGACACTGTGTGTCTGGGCAGAGAACTAGCTGAGAAGTGTGACCTGGGCCGGTTGAGGTGGGGACACTGGGGGCACAGCCCCCATCTCAAGTCCTTGTGAGGACTTTGTCTCCACACTCCCCCCTGTTCGCCAGGAGGCAGGGCTCTGCCTGCTACCTACATCTCCGTTGCTGGGCTCCCTGCTCCAGCAGCACCCACCCCGCCACACCCCACCCCTGCACTTGCTGCAAAGGCCACTGTGGCCCCTCAACACTGAGGTTGGCCGGGCCACAAGCTGCTTATGTTCTGACTGCGTCAGACACGCCTTCCTGTTCTGCCTGTGGCCTCTGGGTCGATGAGCGAGCTCCACGGCTCCCAGCACTGCTGACACCTCTCCCAGGAAGCCTTCCCTGGTCCCTCAAGACTGGGTTAGGTGTCCCGTCTCCCGTCCACTCACTGCCACAGCCCCGGCCTGTCACAACTGGGCGCCAAGTCTGCTTTCCCAACTACAGTGACCCTGAGGGCATCGATGGGACTGGGGGCCCTGTGCTAAGCACTGCAGGAACAGATGGGTGAAGGCTCCTGAGTGAAGTAGGCCCCTGGCTCCCACCCCTTCCCTCCGGGAGCCCCCCAGCCTGGCTGTCCGGGCCCACCCACCCGCCCGTGCTCACGTGAAGATGCGGGCCGTCTTGTGCAGCAGGTCCTGCTCCTGCTTGGCGCTGCTGTTGCTGCGCATGCTCCGCCGGATGACGAGCAGCAGAGGTTCGAGCAGCTCCAGGACCAGGGGGTTCTCCGGCTGCTTGGTCACCAGCACCTCGATCAGGTCTAGGACCTGCAGTAGGAAGGGTGAGCTCAGCCATGCGTGGGGGTGAGGGCAGGGGGAGGGGCGGGGCAGGGCAAGGCGGAAGGCAGGGCCTGGGCTCACTCGGATCTGGAAGTCCCGCCGCAGTGCCTTCTCCTTCTGCAGCTTGTTCTTCTCATCCTTCCGGGCCTGGATGCGCAGCTTCTGCTCAGCAAAGAGGCTGGCCAGGCTCTTGTCCAGGGCCATCATGGCCTCGTCCCCCAGCTCCTCATCGTCGTCATCCTCATTGTCTGCTCCACCCTGGGGGGTCAGGGGACAGAGGCCTGGTGAGCAGCCCCACCTCACGCAAGAGAAGGTGCAGAGGGACGGGGGCCCCCAAGCCCAGCCCTCACTCACCAGCGCCTTCCCAGCCTGCAGCACCGCCATCAGCTGCTCCCGGAAGCCCTGGTCCACGTCCCCGTCTCGGTCCTCCTCATCGCTGTCCTCCTCATCACTGTCCTCCTCGCTCTCCGAGCCTTTGTTGACCTTGCTGTCCTCGCCATCTGAGCTCTTGTCCTGTGGGTGGGCCGTGTGTCACGCCTTCCGGTGGACCACGCGTGTCCGCCCGCCACTTGCCCTTTGCTGACAAGTACCTCCACATCCCCCAGTAGCTGCTCCTCGGAATCGTCCGTCACCACCACGTTGTCATCCTCGTCCTGGCTCTCCTCCGGGTTGAGCACCTGCAGGGAGTGCCAGTTGGCCATCCCACCTGCTGTCCCTGCCCCTTCACCACCCCCTCAGGCCCTGGGACCTTCTCAACTGCCTTCCCTCCCCCTCCCATCCAGTCTCGGCCAAAGGTCCCCATTTCAGGGAGGAAGATGGAGCCTGGGAGAGAAAGCCATTCCCTCCAGTGTCCTTGATGGACCTGACCCCAAGTCAGGGGTACACAGCAGGAGACTCTGAAGGAGGCCCCCGCCCTCCAACCATGCAGGTCACAGCAAGGACGCGGCAGCCCTGGTGCAGCCCTGGGCTCGGAGAGCCCCATCCTGGGACCCACGTCCCCAGAGGCCCCCACTTACATCCAGGATGAGCTGCAGGGCACGCAGGGTCAGGTGGGAGCAGACGTGGCCGAACACGCTGCGGGCCACCTGGCGCATCAGGTGGCTGGGCTGGGCCAACAGGGAGAGCAGGATCTCCACCAGCACCTCCACCCACGGCGGCTCCTGGGGGTCTGCACGCAGGGCGGGGGTGAGCCTGGGCAGGGCGCAAGTGACCCATGCCGTCTGCCCATCGTCCCCCCACCCACAGGGACGACGGCCCACTGGTGGCCTTGGAACGGGCCTGAGCGCCCCTCGCTGGGTCCTACTGTCTGCCCCTCACCCGTCCCCCTGCCCCAGGGATGACGACCCACTGGTGGCCTCGCAGTAGGCCTGAGCGCCCCTCGCTGGGTCCTACTGTCTGCCCATCGTCCCCCTGCCCCAGGGACGACGACCCACTGGTGGCCTTGCAGCAGGCCTGAGCGCCCCTTGCTGGGTCCTACTGTCTGCCCATTACCCGCCCCACTGCCCCAGGGACAACAACCCACTGGTGGCCTTGCAGCAGGCCTGAGCGCCCCACGCTGGGTCCTACTGTCTGCCCATCACCCACCACCTGCCTCAGGGACGACGACCCACTGGTGGCCTTGGAACGGGTCTGAGTGCCCCTCGCTGGGTCCTACTGTCTGCCCATCGTCCCCCCACCCACAGGGACGACGGCCCACTGGTGGCCTCGCAGCAGGTCTGAGTGCCCCTTGCTGGGTCCTACTGTCTGCCCATCACCCACCACCCGTCCCAGGGACGACGACCCACTGGTGGCCTTGGAACGGGTCTGAGCACCCCTCGCTGGGTCCTACTGTCTGCCTATCACCCGCCACCCGCCTCAGGGATGATGACCCACTGGTGGCCTTGGAACGGGTCCGGCGGGTCTTCTCCCCCAGGCTCTTCTTGATGCAGGTCTGGATGTCGCCCAGGAGGTCACAGCTTTCTGCAGGGGACTAGGTGGGACAGGACAGAAATCAGAGGCCAGGCCCCAGGCCCAGCCTTTGCTCAGCTGGGAGAGGGAGTAACCAAGGGAGAGGGGCTGGCATCAAGGCCCCAAAGACTCCAGACTGTCCTGGCCAGTCATCCTCACAATCTAGAGCAGAGGGCTATAGCCAGACCCCAGGGGCAGCCCAAGAGCTGATGACCTAACATCCAGACACAGTCTGTGAGCCTCACGGAAGATGAAGCCCAACCTTCCCACCGGTGCCCAGGGCAGTGGGGAGTCTGACCAGACTGGCTGGATCAGGGTCACAGGGCACCAGCAGGTCCCTGCCTCCTCATCTGCAGTTGCAGATTCCTCCTCCCACACCTGGCTTGACATCGGTACAAAAAGAACTGGAAATGACCGATTTTAACAAATTTAATTTAAACCAACTTAAGTCTATCTCGGGCTTCTCTTGTGGCTCAGCTGGTAAAAAGTCTGCCTACAATGAGGAAGACCTGGGTTCAATCCCTAAGTTGGAAAGATCCCTGGAGAAGGGAAAGGCTACCCACTCCGGTATTCTGGCCTTGAGAATTCCATGGACTGTATAGTCCATGGAGTCACAAAGAGTCAAACACAACTGAGCGACTCTCAGTCACTTTGTCTATTTTGCTGAAGGATGAGCCCAGACTCCAGCTACCAGCCAGTGAGTTGAAAATAACCTCTGTGACTGCTGGTACTGAAAAGGCAGACTTTTCCTCTGTAACATCGCAGGGCAGCTTCAATGTTTGGGGTGGGGGTGGTGAAAGGAAGGCCAGAACAGGGGCTCAAAGCCCTGGGCATCTTTGCCTCTAACGCCCTGGCTGTGGTTGGGTAGCTTTCATCCACATCAAGCTCAGAGGTCAGGGGTCTGGGCAGCCCCTATCGGATGTCCAGTGCCAAGGACTGGAAGGGGCATGGTGACCAACTGTTCCCCACACCACTTGTCCACGAGCTGGGCTGAGTGCCCAAGGCCTGGAAGCAAAAACCTCAGCCAAGAAGCCAGAAGGGAGTCCTGTCCCTGAGACTACTGAAGACCTGAAGCAACCCACAGGGGCCTTGTACAACTTAAGAGGAAACCCTCCAGAGACCTGGGTTCACAGCCAGAGGAAACCACAAGGGTCAAAAGGGCTGTCGGCACTAAGCTCCACACATGGTCAAGATTTCTTTGTGGAAAGAATGGAAAAGGAGACAGAGTGAGTTTTAGAGAACCAGTTATGACAAGAGGTACCCATGACATGAAAAATATAGTTGACAGGACATAGGACCCCATGGGGGGGCTGAAGAGGGGGAGGCGCCAGGAAGAAAACACACTACCCTCAACTCACCACTGTAGATTCCAAATGTGCAAGAGTTAAATAGAAAAATCGCAGCCCCACTTCTAACTGACCATAGACAGACAGAAGAAGCGTCCCCATTGGTCGATGGGTCTGCCCAGAGCCAGGCCCCGCCCTCCTTGACATCCACCACACCTGGCTAGTAAGGTAGTCTGGGGAGGTCCTATGAGAGAGTGGAGTCAGAGCCCCATGTTTGAATCCCAGCCAAAAGCTGTGTGGCCGGGGTAAGTTCCTTGACCTCTGTGAGTCTATTATCCCACCTGTCAGAAACGTGCCTGCCTCCAAACTGTGGGTGATACCAACAAGGGACCCTGCTCGGAAAGCTCAGGACAGAGCGCGTGTGTTAGCTCCTCAGCTGTCTGCCTCTTTGCAACCCCACGGACTGTAGCCTGCCAAACTCCTCTGTCCATGGAATTCTCCAGGCAAGAATACTGGAGTGGGTAGGCATTTCCTTCTCCAGGGGATCTTCCCGACCCAGGGATTGAACCCGGGTCTCCCTCACTGATTCTTCACTGTCTAGGCCCAGGGTGGTGTCCAGTAAGTGGATGGAGTGGTTTCTCCCTTGGGCTGTACTCGCAACCAGGAGCAGTCAGCCTAGGAAACCTGTCACCTTCAGCTCCGCAGAGCCGCTCCTGGCCCCCGCAGACCCTAGGTCTGTAGCCCCTTCCACTCCAGGCCGCCGTACCTTGAAGAGGTGGATGCCCACCAGGAGGAGCAGGTGCTGGAAGGCAGTGGCCTTGGCCTCTGAAGAGAGGGTGTCCAGCTCCTTCAGAGTCTTCAGCATCCTGGGCGAGATGGGCATGTTCTCAGGTTACCGCAGCCAGCGTCAGACCCCTGGGGGGTCCCACCCAAGGGCGGCAACCTCGCCCTCTCACCGGTCCCAGGCTTGGCGCTGCTGTGTGGTGAAGGCTGTCAGTGGAGCCACGTTGCGGCTGTGGTTCAGCAGCGTGTCTGCAAACTGCACCAGATGGTAGGTCCAGGGCCGCCCGTCTGCCGTCTGCTCTGGCGCCAGCCTGAACTGCGTGCTGAGGGTCTGCAGCAGACTGGCGGTGGTGGGGTGGGTGGGGGCAGTCAGGGTCACGGGCTGGGCCGGTAAACACAGCCACCCCACTCCATTCCCACACTTTGAGTCACTGGAACTCGCTGGGCCTCAGATGAAGAGCTGGAGAGAGTGGTGCCCACCCCCCACCCTGAGGCCACCTCCCTGCCCACTCGCCCACCCTCAGGCCTCTCCCGGGCTGTCCGGTACCCACCTGAAGAAGGCACTGCATACCACCTCCCGGGTCCGGCCATCCAAAGGGAGGGAGAAGTGCTGCTCGGACTCAGGGATCTGCGACGTGGGCTTCTTTGTCTCAAAGAACGAGTGGAAGAAACAAAACCTGGGGAGGGTGGGAGGACAGCCGTGTTCCCTCGGTCAGTGCCACCATCCTGACCAGCCCACTCTTGGGTGGCCTCACCGAGGGCCTGGTGCCAGGAGGTGATGATGTCAGAGGGGACATTTCTCAGGCCTGGACCCCCAGCAGAAGAGAGCCCAGCCTGAACTGGGAGAGGACCAGCATCCCTCCCTTGGAACCAAAGACGCGAGGCTGTGTTGCCTCGGCCAGGTCACCGCCACTCCTGCCCCTCTCAGGGCCGCCATGAGGGGGAGTAGCAGCGGGGGTGTTGTCATTAAGGGTGCCCCCCCAGCACCGTTGATGCACAAAGGCAGCAGGGGGAACACTGAGCCAGCCTGAACCTTGGAGCCCCTCCAACCCCAGCATACCCAGACTCCCTGGGGAATTTCCCCCACTCTCCTCCTGCCCAAGGGGCACGGATGACTTGACCCTCAGGCTTTTGGCTCCAGGAGGGACCCAAAGCAGGATCAGACAAGAGGCCGTCGCACCCCTGAAGTTGGGGTTCAGGCACATCTCAGGACCTGACCTGGCCACCTCCTCGATCAGCGCCTCCTCCTTCTCCACATGCAGGTTGTCCACGATGCTGACCAGGCGAAAGACGATCCACTTCCGCAGCCGGAACACAGCTCGCTCAGGCCTGTGGGCAGGAGACAAGTCCCGGAAACCGCTTAGAGGTGGCAAAATGGGTGTCTCCCATCCTAGAGACGGGAAAACCAACCAAGGCTCCCCAGTGCCCTGATCCCCAGCACAGGGCCACAGGTGAGGAAAGAGGCCTTTAAGAGTCAAGGTGTGGCTCCTCCCTGGCCCGAGGAACCATGGTATCTTGGAGGCAGGATCCAGGCCTTTGGGCCCCACAGGCCCACTTACCCATGGAACGAAGCGTCTTGGGTTTTCTTCTGGTTGTTGGTGCTGAAGTCCACCAAGGAGTCCAGGTCAGGCTGCAGGAACATGTCCCGCAGCCAGGCCACGTAGCCCTTGAGAGCAGCGGGACTCAAGAACTGCACGACCCGCCAGAAGGTGGGCACCACAGGGAGGCCCTGGTTGGTGATGGACGTGAAGGCCACCACCAGGGCCAGCTGCCGCTCGGGGTCGTCCCGGCAGCCTTCCAGGAAGGCCCCCACGTACTCGTTCATCTCCGGGGCAAACTTGAACTGCTTCGGGAGCTGCGAGAGTCAGGCACAGCGCTGGGGTCACCAGCCAAGAGGGGTCCAACACACCCCAGCCTCTTCCACAACAGGTTACCTGGGGCCTAGGAAGTCCCCTCCCTTGTACCCAGCTGGGCACCCCCACGTTTAGTCTTTGGGACAACCTTTTATCCTGGTTCCTCTAGTCGTTTTGCAGATGAAGAAAACTGAGGCACAAGAAAGCCTGGAAGCAACTTCTTAGTCTCAGGGCTAAAAGTGGTGCAGCTGGGACTTGGCCCCAGTCCGTCTGGTCCCCCAGCCCGTGGAGCTCTTAACCCCTGCTCTGTACTCTGAGCCTGTCCTTCACTTGGGGGAATGGCAGCTCTCCAAAGCTGGTGGTAAAGATGAAATGAGCTAGAAGCAAACCCAGCAGCATGTCCTGCACACCAGGCACTGCTTTAAGCGCCTGTGGATATTAGCCTGATTATCCTCACAACGACGCTAAGGAAGGTCCTGCTCCTCGGCTCATGGACAAGCAGGGCCTGGCACAGAGAAGGGGAGCAACCTCTGGAAGGCGACACAGCTAGCTGTGGCAGAGTCAAGACGGGAACCCAGCAGTCTGGTCCCAGGTTCTCTGCTCTTAACCACAACTCGATTCCTCTGTCGAGCACTTAGCTTAGTGTGCAGCATGTGGACGGTACTCAGAACAGCATCGGTGATGATGGTAGTGTTACTGTAACACCAGCTGGGGGTGGAGGGGGGTCTGGACAGATTGCTAGCTATACAAGCCTGGGCTGAGTGGCCTGGGGGCAGAAGGGCTGACCCTGCCACTCTCGGCTCATAGGGGAAAATGGAGGGGTGGGGGTCGGCCCTCAGGCAGCTCACTCTACCCAGAGGTGGGGGACACCCAGGTCCCCAGCCCTTCCTCCCAGGGGCAGCTGTGTGCGCCCATCCCAGACAGGACCACTGACACCAAGAACAACCCTCTTTTCCAGAAGCTGGCTGATCCCTTCCTTCCCCTGGGCAGGAAGCAGCCCAGCTGCCTGGCCCTTTTGTGTAGGGTTGGGCAGTGGGGGTGGCGCTCACCTTAGCGGTGACCATGTGCTCCCCGTAATGTCGGATCAGGTCCCCTTGCATCACCAGCTGCAGCTGCTCCTTGGACAGCAGGGGCAGGGCTGCACCCAGCAGGCGGAAGCACAGGTAGCTGAGGGCGTGCATGACAGAGCCTGGTCAGAGCCCTCGGCCCCCTGACCCACCCCTGTTTATCAAGCAGGGGAGAGGGGATGGGATGCAGAGAGAGGTCAAGCGCCCACACACCTGGCCGGCCAGGACTGCTTCTTCAGGAGCCCCTGCTCCACAACTTCCTTCCAGAACCATGGGAACTTGTCCTCCTGGAGCGCCAGGCGGAGCAGGTCCAGAGCCACGGTGGGCAGCTTGCGTTCCTTCTTCACAGAGTTGGCCACCGTCTTTAGCACAGTCACCAGCCTGCAAAGGTGGGGCGTGCGGTGAAGAAGATTCAGGGGGCATTCCCCAGCAGACAAGGGCCAGGCGCCTGGGGCCACATGAACCGCCCCCCCACCCCCCCCGACCCCGGGTCATGGTGCAAACCTATGGATGGAGAGGCAGCCCCCGGGATCAGACAGCCCACCTGCCCACCTCCCTCATACCTGGGGACGTTCTCGTCCGAGAACAGGTTGAGTGGTCCCATCAGCTTCTCCAGCTTCTTGGGCACCTTCTGCTGGGCCAAGAGGAAGAGCTCGAGGTGCTCAGGGGAGCCGAACACTGAATTCAAGTCGGGCTTGAGGACCTTGGGCAGGATCTCCTGCAGCATGGTCTCCGGGACCTGGCAAGAGGAGACAGATTGTGGGTGGGAGGCGCCCTCATGGCATCCTTTGTCTCTCCTGCTGCGAGGTGAGCCCTTTGGGCCCTGTTCTACCTCCCAGGCTCCCCCAAGGCCCCTGGCATAGCTACAGCCTGAGAAGGGACAGTCATAATCCACCTTGTCAGGCAACAGAATCACCAGAGGAGATTTCTTAAAAAGCTCAAATTCCCAAGTCCTTAGAAACTGGGTTTAAATAAGCAACCCACTGATGCTAACTAGCCCAGGACCACCCTTTTAATTATTCCTCTTTTGGGTTTTTCAGGGCTAGCCTTTTTCTTTTTTTTTTACAAGGAGTCCCCAGTGAAGAGCTGGGATTTGAATTCAGATCCTTCCAGCTCTGTGGCCAGGGCTAAGCAGAAAGCCTTGACCTGGGATGTGCCAGTCCCTGGCTTTTTCACAATAGCAAGGATTCTAGATACTAGCCCACCTCCACTTCCCAAGTAGGTCAGTGGGGACCCCTGAGGGGCCAGTTCTGCCCAAAACAGCAATGGCAAACATGTTTAACCCACTGGGCACATGTCAGGCACTGTTCTACAAATGCATGGTCCAGTATGGAAGCCACTGGTCACATGTGGACACTGAGCTTGTAAAATGTGCAAATCTGAATAGAGATATGCCGGTGAGTATAAAATATACTGGATTTCAGAGACTTACCATGATAAAGAATGTAAAAAAACCTCCATAGATATTTTGATACTGACCGCACATGAAAATACTTTAGATGTTAGACTAAACCATGTTACTAAACCACATCCCTTTTCCTTCTTACTTTTTAAGTGAAGTTATTACAGAACATTATGTTCCACACTTATGCTTCTGTGGGACGGTACTGCATTTCCATGAATTAATCTGTGTCTTCTCCATGCTCTTCTATAACGGGTGGTGTTAGTTACCCAAGGCCCCACAGCTGGTGAGCCCGTACCTGAGAGAGGATGTCCACCAGGGCCTTCTGGGGCTGCTCTTGCAGGTGGTTATAATGCTGGCCCAGGACCTGCAGCAGCTTCACTGACTTCATCAGTGCTTCTGAGTCCTGGTGGTCCCAGAGGCAGAGAGGATATGAGCATGGTGTGCCACTCTGCCCCACCACTCCAGGCCAGTTCACATACCCCCAGAACCCTCAAAACTCTTACCTTCACCAGCCTGCCTGACTGAAAGAGGGCTAGCACTCCAAACAGGTTTCCAAAGAGGGCAGGTCTCATCACCCCCTAGAAAAGGATTCCAGGCACCCGTGAGAAGGACCCAAGCATTTCCCACCCTGGGGGACTGCTGATATCCTCGGGGCTGCTAACTCTCACCTTCTTAGCCTTCTGCAGGTCATGTTTCTCCTGTATTTGCTGCAGGATGCTGCCCAAGGGGATGTCTTCGAAAGACTGTAACAGCTGCCAGGAGGAAGAGAGGGGCTCAGGGGGAGTGGTCCTGCCACATCCCGACAGACCTCAATCTCTTTCTACTTCTCCCTTAAACTTCTGCCCTTGGGAGCAGGCCTTGGGCCCCTGCTCCCACCCCAAGGATGCCTCTGAAGTTGCCTACTGACCTCTGAGCAGTGCTGATGATGAAACACAGCTGTGAATGGAGCTGATCCCTGTTTCCTGTCCCATGCATAGCTGGGGTGCTTTGGCCACTAGACTGTGATTTCCAAACACCCTGTCCCCACAGCCAGCTCTGAGCTCCCCCTAGACTGGTCTTTAAGGACTGGGTCTCTAGAGACCTTCCATTTGTCCAAACTCCTTAGATATGGCTTATAATTAGCTGCTTATAGTTAGCTGAGTGCCTCTTGGGAGAATAGGGTGCTGAACCCTGCAGAGGTAAGAGAACTCACCCCAGAGCTTACCACCCCCAGTACCTTGGAGGCTGGTCAACCCGGGTACCCAAAAGCAGCCTCAACCTCCCTCTTTCCGCCTGCCTGGGCTTCTCTGCACACAGGCCTTGCTCACACAATTTTCTCCGCATCCGCGTGGGCACACCTCCCACCGGCTGGCCTAAGATGCTACCCCTACTTCAGAGCTCTCACTTCCCTTGCAGCTGGGACATCTGCTCTGCTCACTCACTCCCCACCGTTCTGACCAGCACAGGCGGACCCCTTCCAGGGGCCACCACCTCACCTGTGCCAGGGCCAAACTGTAGCAGGGCCGGGCCGCTTCTCGTCCGCCCCCGAGCCCAGTGATTAGGCGCTTCAGGGCGTACTTCATCTCGGAAGATCCCTGAGGAGCCAAGCACATGCCCAGGTGGACCAGTGATCAGAGTCGTCTGGCACCCGCCCATGCCCGCTCCTCGGCGCGCGCTCACCTGGGGCGTCCAGGTTCGCGACCACGTGACCCCAAGCCCGCCGCTACTTGCCGGGATCGCTGCTGCTCCTGCCCCAGGCCCCGCCACCATACCTTCGGCTTTGCGCGCAGATACTCCAGCAGCTTCTCTGTGGCCTCAAGCCGCGTCTCCTGCTGCGGCTTCGCAATGTCCCAGAAGAAGTCCAAAAACTCGCGGCTGTGCTTGAGCAGGCCATGACGGTCAGCAGGCCGGGCCCCGCTCTTCTGGGCCTCCCCCGGAGCCACAGGCTCAGCGACTTCCATACTCTCCGGCTCAGCCATGCTCGTCGAACACGTGGGGTCGGAAGACAGCCTCTTCCAGGTCAGGTCACGGCGCACGCGCACTGAATTGGGTCGGCTGGGGGCGGAGCTGGCTGGGACGGGGGCGGGACGGGGGCGGGACGGGGGCGGGACGGGGGCGGGGCCGGCGCGGGGAAGTGTGGCTCTTCATCTCTAGATGCTCAGGAGTTCGGGGTTCGTTCTGATTGTGATAGGAAATCACCGGAGGGTTTTTTGTTTGTTTGTTTTTTAGACACCGGAGGGTTTTATGCAGGCACAAGCCTTGGTCCTACGTAACTCCCCTCGACGCCCCCCGCCTTGTGGGATTTTATTTCCCAGACCAGGGATGGGTCAGGGATGGAACCTGGGCCCTCCGCAGTGAGAGAGCCGATTCCTAACCACTGTACCTCTAGTGAAGTGAAGCGTTAGTCGTTCACTCGTGTACCGACTCTTGGTGATCCCACGGACTGTAGCCCGCGAGGCTCCTCTGTCCACGGGATTATCCAGGCAAGAATAGTGGAGTGGGTTGCAGTTTTCTTCTCCAGGGGATCTTCCCGACTCAGGGATGGAACATCGCCGGAAGATTCTTCACCGATTGAACCACCAGGAAAGCCCCAGGGAATTCCCCTATTTACACATTTAATAGATTATTCTGCTGCTGTGTGGATGATGAATTGAAGGAAAGCAGAAGTAGAAGCAGGAATACCAGCTGGATTGAACCAAAGTGCTGAGAAAATTCCAGCCAATCTGGAACAGGTGGGAGGTGACAGAAGCGAGAGGGATGCTAGGCTTGGGGCTAACATAAGTGGGTAGACTGTGGTACCATTTGGGCTAGGGGAGGAATTCTTTGTCTGGGTGCAGGGAAGCGAGAGGGAGATGGCCGAATTGAGTTCTAGTAAGTCAGAGATATATTCATTTTACAATGTGGGGCAGGAGTGCTAATGGCCACCCGTTTCTTGGTTTGAGAACTGACCTGTGGAGGATTGCAGTTCAGACAGAACCCAGCCCTCTTGGAGGTGGGAAGGTAAGGGCCAACCCCAGCCTTGAAACCACACATCCAGCTCCAGCCCGCTTTGTTCCCCCTTGGGACACTTTCTAGTCACTGTCTCAAACCCCTGCCTTGCTCTATCAGTTTCAGAAAGTGAAAGCTGGTTTACCTTGGGTGTGTGCTGCCCCAGGAGGCAGGGGAGTAGAGCAGGGAGGAGCAGAAAGACCCTAGCCTGGCTCTGCATCTCTGGGTGGCAGTCGCCTGTGTTCTCTGTGGTCGGAGCCCAGAAGCCTCAAAGGCTGATGTGAAATTAACCAAGAAGCGAGAGTGGCACATGGCATCCAGGAGACTTGATCTTTATTTTGTTTTCAGCCTGGTTGAGGGAGATCAGTGGAGTGTGGCCTGGAGGGAGCATGGAGATTCCAGCATGCCCCCAGAATCTGCCTGCTCTGCCCAGGGGCCCAGAGCCTCGGCAGGGGTATGGCTTTCTTCCACCTGTCCCTCCCGGAGCTGGATCTGAACTCAAGACTGTCCCCAGGTTCCTGGTGTTCTTTCCTCATTATTCTCAGGTTCTTTAGCTAAAGAAAGCTGGAACACAAGTCCAGACAACAGATCAGGCCGGAAGTGAGGGCCTGAGCCAGTGGTGAGCACATAATGGACACACACTCTTTATGCACGCCATTTGCTGCTGGGCTCTCTGCCCCTGCCTCCAGGTTTGAGCCCCCCGACTCCTGTCTGCCCTTGCCAGACACTGCCCCACCTTAAACCCCCTGGAAGGGGCAGCAGCCACTGGGGACACCAGAGACATGGGCGTGCTCTGAGTGGGCTGCCACCTGGAGCAGGGTCCCCTGGCCACAAGCTCTGGGGCTCTCTGTTGGTCCTTGCAGGTCTGGGGTTTGGGGCCTGGCCAGGTGGCTGAGCAGAGCGTGAGTCGTGACTCTGGCAGCTGCAGGGGTCCCTGAAGCCACCAGCCCCAACACATCGACCTCTGTGTCATCTGAGATGCCACGAAAGATGAGGGGACAGGCCCAGGCGCCAGCTGCAGACTCAGCCACCAGGTTGCTGAGTAGAACCCCGGTGCTTGGGGACAGGTGTCCAGAGCCGAAGGAGCTGTTGAGCGAGGAGGTGAGGAGGAGGACAGAGCCGCCGCTGTCCACGGTGGCCAGGACACTGCTCCCGGGGGCCACAGCAGCTTGTGGGAGTGCTGGGCAGGGCGCAGGGCTGGGCCCTGGGGACTGTAGAGATGCTTCCAGCAGCTCCAGCAGTTCTGGGCCAGCTGAGGGGCTGGGGGTGGTGAACAGGATGCCCTGGGGCACAGGTAGCTGCAGGGCTGGCTCCAAGGTGGGCCTGGGCCCGACTGAGGGGCCCTCCAACCCCAGGTCTTCAGCCAGCAGGCTCAGCAGGGCATCCCCGGAGAGTTCTGGGGTGGGGGCCAGCGAGGCCTTGTGGAGCACAGCCGCCAGCTTGGTGTTGGTGACTCGGGTCCCGGGGCCCAGGGGTGTCCCATTAGCATGGCAAAGTAGTGGACAGAGGCCCTTGGTGTCCTGGGCTGCCAGGGCGCTGGCCAGGGATGTGTCCACCAGAAAGCCCTTTTGAGCCAGTGAGATGGGGCCCACCAGCAGGTGTGGCCAGGGCAGGCGGCCAAAGTGAGTGTGCAGCATGTGCAGGGCAGGCAGAGCCGAGGGCAGCCCCAGGCCGGGGGCCAGGGTCTGGGCTGGGCCCGATGTCAGGGCAGTGGAGTTGCCCGAGGAGCTATTGTGGAAGAGCCCCCAGTACGTGGCACCTGGGAGGAGACAAAGGGGTCACACAGGGGTCAGGGCACTCGGTAGTCCCAGGGGAAGGGTCACTGACTTAACCTGGGGTTAGTGGTTACTGACCAGGCCTGGGGTCAAGATCACACTGATCTGGGATCAAGGGTCACAGCCTAGAGGTGGGGCTACTGCCCAAGTCCTAGGTCCTGCTCACAGCCAGCCTTGAGGTCAGGGCTGCTGACTGCCCGAGTTCCAGGTCACTGCTGAGGCCCAGGGTTGGGCTCTCTGTCTGGGGTTGTGGGTTACTGACCTAGCCCTGTGGTGTGAGGATGGACCACTGCCAGACACAAGGCTGCTCCAACTCCAGCATCCACGATGTTGCCCCCAGCAACAAACAGCTCTCGACCCAGGCGGGAGCACTCAGCTGCAGTGAGAGACGGGACTGTCTTGAGGTGGGGAGCTGGGACCACTGACACCCCCCACCTTCTTTTCCTAAGCTACTCCTAGCACTGACCTGCTGGGCTGATGATGGCGCTGTGGTGGTACACGCCAGGCCTGTGGGAGTGCCCGCTGGCTGGAGGGGCCCCAGCGCCCAAGGCTCCTGGAGAGGCACCACTCCTGCAGAGTTGCCTCACGGCCAGGGAGAAGCTGACGGTCAGCAAGAGCAGGGCGGCCACCAGTTGGGCCCAGGCCCCGGGCAGACGGCCAGGTTTATTCCTGCAGAGAGCAATGTCCTGAGCCAGGGCCAGGCAGGAGGACACCCACAAACTCCCGGAGAACCCAGGGACTACTTCCCAAAAGGTTTGGTCTTGCTTGCAGGAGGAGGAAAAGTTTGCCAAGGAGAAAGGGTCTCCTGGCAGAAGACACAGCCTTGTGAATGGAGACATGGAGATGGGAAGGAACTTGGGGAAGGTCTCTGGAGAAGAAGGGGTTGGACAGGTAGGGTCCAGCCAGTCCGGAGGGATGCCTGAGCGGGACTTGGCAGGCTCCAGGAGCTGGGCCCGGCCAGGTGTAGCCAGAACCAACCTGCCCAGCAGGTGCCTCCTGCACCAGGGGGTGGGGGCTGGGAGCCTTTGGCAGAACAGTCGGCAGGGCTGACTTGGTACAAATGTCCCTTCAGTCGCACAGACCTTGGATTGACTGGCATTGGCCAGGCCTGGGGCTGCAGCTCAGCGGGGGGGGGGGGGGGGGTCCCCACCTTCAACCAGAAGGTTCCTGGAGCTGGCGGAGCAGAAAGTTGTCTGGCCCTCCTTAGAGGCTCAGGAGGGAGGGACTCACCAGCCTCAGGCCTGAGTCACTGGGTGCCCAGACCCCTCCCTGACTCACCCAGAGGAGTCGTGGGGCCCGGAAGCATCTGGAATGAGCTGCTCCGAAATCTCCTCCTCTTCCTCCTCGGACTCCAAGCTCGGCTCCCAGACCCGCAGCTTCTGGTAGAGTACAGGCCCTGCTTCGGGTTCCATGGCCCCACGGTGCCTGCCCTCCTGCCTGCCGGTCTTCCAGGCTGAATCTCAGGAGGCCTTGCCTGGGCTGGTGGGTGGGAGGTGGAGGAGCCCTGGGGAAGGGTGGTGTGGAATCTAGAACAGGTCTGGGCAGGGCACGGGGCCAGGGAGGCTGTGTGTGAGCCCGCCCCATTAAGGCAGAGGGCCTGAGGGGCTCTCGTGGCAGGGGTCCTGGTTTAGGGGATGCAGGGGAGGAGGAGCCTGGTCCTGGGGCCACAGCCATAGGCCCTGAGACCCAGGACATCCGTGGGCCCCTCCCTTTAGAAGGAAAGAATGTGAAAGTCGCTCAGTCATGTCTGAGTCTGTGACCTCATGGACTATACAGTCCATGGAATTCTCCAGGCCAGAATACTGGACCGGGTAGCTGTTCCCTTCTCCAGGGGATCTTCCTGACCCAGGGATCGAACCCAGGTCTCCTGCATTGCAGGCGGATTCTTTACCAGCTGAGCCACTGGGGAAGCCCCCCTTTAGGGGGTGCAGCCTCTAAAACTCTCCTGTTCAGGCTGTAATTTAGGGACAGGGGAGAGAGAGGACAGCAGTACATAGACTTGGATCAGGGCTCAGCATGTGACTAGGTTCCCGTATGGGGGGTGTCTGGTCTCTGACTGGGGTCAAGGCTCAGCCTGAGGCCATCCAGGGATCTGGGCCTCCCTATTTGGGGAAGCAACTTGGGTGGTGAAGGTATCAGGACCTCCCTGGGCATGTCATGAACATCTTGTCCAGCAGGTGGCGCCATAGACCTCTTGGGGAGCCCCAGCCTGGAAACCAGGTGTTCCCAGACTCCACTCTGGAGTTCACGTCAAGGAGCTGTCTTCTGGCAAAGTTATGTAACTCCAAAGAGTGCTGCAGTCTCACTCCTTTTCCAGTCATCTCTCTCCTAACCACGCTCTACTATGAGGGCCTCAAACCCCAAACCATCTGCCATACACTCAGCAGACTACCTGTCCTCCTTCTTCACATAACAAAGTAAAGTGGACACAAAGACCCGCCCCCCCCCCACCATATCAACCCCCAGCTACAAACCCACCTTCACACGGCTCCAGTCGGAAAGCCATTCTCTGCCTCTGGTTCTGGCCCCGAGCCTTCCCACTTCCTGCCTCTTGCTTTCCCAGGGAGCTCACTCTCTCCCTGACCCCTTCTCTCCTGCAGTTTCACATCTTCTCTACGGGATCCTTCTCAACATTTGAACAGGGTCCAGTCTCCAGAAATTCCCTTTGCTAGGTATGCGCCCAACAGTCACGTACTAGAATGTTCATAAGTGCATGAACTGGAACAGTCCCATATTTGAAAGCTCACACATCCATTATCAGGAGAGTGAGTGGTGTGGTCACATGGGAGTACCCTGCAGTGGAGAGAATGAGGGCTCTACAACTGTGTGCGATCATATAGATGGATCTTACAGGCACACGAGGACCGGAAGAAGCCAAAGCAGAAAGCGCACATATTTGTTTCTGGTGTGGAGGTTTAAAGACCCTTGTCGGGGGTGGAGGAGGCGTTACCTGTCCACCTTGTCTTTTGGGCTCCCCTGGTAGCTCAGCTGGTAAAGAATCTGCCTGCAATGTGGGAAACCTGGGTTTGATCTCTGGGTTGGGAAGAGCCCCTGGAGAAGGGAATGGTTAACCACTCCAGTATTCTGGCCTGGAGAATTCCATGGACTGTAGACACCATGGGGTTGCAAAGAGTCAGACATGACTAAGCAATTTTCATGTGTAAACTACAAGAACAGGTGAAACCAGCCTCTGCCATTACCAGTCAGCAGGAAGAGGCAGAGAGGGCATCTGGCATGCTTGGTGATATTCTGTTTCTCCATCTGAGGTTGGTTACTTGGGTTCCTGATGGTGAAAGTGCATCTAGCTCTACATGTGACATGTGCACTTTTCTGGAGGTATATTGCATTTCAATAAAAAGCCTTGAGAAAACTTGAGTATTTTCTACATTAGAATCACAGCCACAGAAATCATCTTTTCATCTCATTTGACTCTCCAGCCACTCCTCTTTCTCTCAGCCTCTTCACAAGCAGGTGGAGTGGTTCTCTAACTGGTGTGTTGGGAGTTAGCGCTTCCCAGGTAGTGCTAGAGGTAAAGAACCTGCCTGCCAATGCAGGAGATGTAAGAGACAAGAGTTCAATCCCTGGGTTAGGAAGATCCCCTGGAGGAGGGCATGGCTACCCACTCCAGGATTCTTGCCTGGAGAATCCCATGGACAGAGGAGCCTGGTGGGCTACAGTCCATGGGGTCACAGAGAGTCAGACATGACTAAACAGACTTAGTACGCACACACAGGGGTTTGTTAAATCCTGATTACCAGGCTCCATTCCCAGAAGTTCTGATTTTGTAGGTCTGAGGTAGGGACCAGAAATTTGCCTTCTGAACTCCCAGGTGATGCTGCCGCCGCCAGTCCTGAAATGAGCACCGATCTAAAAAAATATGCCACTTCCTCGCCTGTCTGCCCACCACAACCACCCTGCCACCTACTGCAAGCTGGTGTCCACCCCCGACCTGCCAGAGAAACCTTCAGTCTCTAGGTTTTGTGATTTCTTGGACCAATAACCCATCAACCAGCGGGAGATACCAGCATAGGGTGGCCAACTTTTTATTTTGCCAAGGGTTGAGTGAAGGGGTCACGATTATGATCTGAGCTCATTTCATAAAAATAATTTCACTTCCTGTTAAATACAATGTGGGAAGGTTGTAAGGTCAGAATGAAAGTCAGTCCTTTATTCCTAAGGAAAGGCAGCTGGGAACCCTGTGTATCTACTGCCCCGTCCTCAGCCTGGCCTCAGGGCTCCTGGCACTGGCTCCCTTCAACCAGCCGACATTCTTTGGTGCCTCTCCAGCCAATCTTCTTCTGTCCTTAGAAGTATGCCCTGGAAAACTCTTTGGGACCAAGACCTCCACTGACTGGGTCTGGGGGACCTTTCCTGGGTGGTCTTTATCACTCCCACAGCTCTGGGCCTGGACAGCACTGCCCACACCCCCAGAGATGCTTATTACTTAAGCTTTAAGTAGATGCCAGACAGGCTCTGGGGATGAATGGTGGTCAGGCCAGTGGGCAAATGGTGCCAGTCATTTCACTGGGAGTTGGGAGTGGAACTAGCTTTCGGAAACTAGGGTTTGGTCCTGTTTCTGCCACTGACTTGCTATGTGACTGCAGGCAAGTCGTTTAACCTCTGGGTTTCTTGACTTCACTTCTGTAAATAGGATCCTCTGTGGGTCTGTCCTCCCAGGATTGTTGTGAGGATTTGACAAGGAAGTACATTTAAAGCATTTAGGCCAGTGCCTGGTACCCAGTAGACTTCAGTTCCTAGGACTCCTCTGGTGGTCCAGTGGTTAAAACTTTGCCGCTCAATGGAGGGGGCATAGGTTCAATCCCTGGTTGGGGAACTAAGATCCCACATGTGGTGCAGCGAGGCCAGAAAATTAAAACAAAACAAAAGAAAAACATGAGTTCCTTCCTCTCTGTTCTATGGGCCTTTGTTGGGCTATAGTCCGCCAATCTGCAAGCCTCATAATTGCCCAGACATGAGACCAAGGAAAGAGCCCAGAGATGGCAACAAAAACCTCAGTGATTTACTGGGTAGGGAATCTTACAAGTCCGAAGCAAAGCCCTGGAACTGAACCCCACCGTGGACACCGGATGGGAGGCTGAACACAGCAACAGTCTTCACTACTCAAGGAAGAAGGCAACTACCATTTATAGGGGGAACTGACGTCAGGTTGGCTCATCAGTTAACCAGGGAAATAAGTGGCTGGGGCAGGGGACAAGAACGTTATGATTAAGGGGACTGGATAGTCATGTGAGTAGGGTGTAGGTGAGGCAGAGACCAGAAAAGCAGAGGATGAATGGAGAGCAAGAGAAGAGTCTTCTTGAGTGGCCTGACCGTTGAGGCCACCATCGATCTACAATGCTAAAATGATATGGATAAGCTTTGCCTCGTCAACTATACACACATACATGCACACACTCACACACATACCAGATGCCTCTAAATGTGACGTGTAGCACTATAGATTCACTCATGCCCTCATCATTTATTTAAAAAAATTTTTAAAGTATAGATGACTTACAATATTATATCAATTTCAGGTGTACCACACAGTGATTCAATATTTTTAGTCATACTCCATTTAAAGTTATTGCAATGACTATATTGATGACTTCATTCTCTTATCCTAAGAGGTCCCAACTTCATCCTAATGGTGCTATGCATTATAATCACCTGTAAGCTTAAAAATAATATCCAGGCATGCCAATTAAATAAATCAAAATCTTTAGGTTGGAGATTCACCAGTTTTTAAAAGCTTTCCAGGTGTTTTTATTTTTATTTATTTATTTTTTCCAGTGTTTTTAAAAGCTTTCCAGGTGTTTTCAATGTACAGCCAAGGTTGAGAACCTCTGCCTGATCTAGCCTGCTAGTTCAGGGATTTCTGCAACTAGAAAAATTTCCAGTGATTAAAAAAATATACATATCAACATGCTAATCCCTTCCCGTCCCCAGTCCCACATCAGTGGAGTCAGCATCTCTGGAAGTGAGCTCAGTCATCAGGATAGTTTTTCAAGCTCCCCAGGTGGGCTTCCCTGGTGGTCCAGTGGTTGAGTGTCCACCTTGCAATGAAGGGGACTGCGGTTCCCTTCCTGGTCTGGGAAGATCCCACATGCCATGGAGCAACTAGGCCTGAGTGTCAAAACCACTGAAGCCTGCATGCTCTTGGGCCTGTGAGCCACAACTACTGAGCCTGCGTGCTGCAACTATTGAAGCCCTGAAGCCTAGAGCCCGTGCTCTGCAACAAAAGAAGCCACCTCAATGAGCACTGCAACCAGAGAGTAGCCCCAGCTGGCTGAAACTAGAGAAAGTCTGCATGCGGCAGCAAAGACCCAGTGCAGACAAAAAACTAGTTAAATAAATTAAAAATTTAAAAGAGATTCTTAAACTCCCTAGTAGATGCTAGTGCGTGGTCAGATTTGAGAACTGCTTCTTCTACTAATAGGTGCATTTATCAGGCATTCACTGGGTGCCTCTCTGCTGAGAGAGGGCAGTGAGGAGCCTGGAAACAGCCAAAGGTGGGTTGTCCTCCAGCACTCCTGGTTGCTCCTACAAAAGGGGCAAAGAAGGATATGGGCCCAACAGCCAGTTTTTTTCCAGTCCCCTCTAGCTGACTTTCCTGCTCACCATTCTCTGGCTCAGACCTGCCGTGAGTGTGCATACTCATGCATGCATGACCTTATAATTGGACCCTGGGACATACTGAGATTCGACTCTAATTATAAACTTGGAGGCAATGAAGTGTGGTAGGGGTGAAAGAATTGGCTTTTCCTTGCAAAATGACTGTGATGTAATCAGAATATTGGTATTTAAAAAATTACAAAAATCAGCCCAAGTGATTCCAGTTGCAGATAGCACCAAAACGGGTTTTTAAGCAAGTCAGGAACAGCCTCAATAGATAGCGTTCATGTGGTCAGTCACATCCGACTCTGCAATCCCATGGACTGTAGCCGCCAGGCTGCTCTGTCCATGGGATTCTTCAGGCAAGAGTACTGGAGTGCAGGTTGTCATTTCCTGCTCCAGGGGATCTTCCTGACCCAGGGATCAAAGCTGCGTACCCTGCATCTCCTGCATCGTCAGGTGGATTCTTAACCACTGGGCCACCCAGAGGCGGCAATATTAGAATGGGTGAGCCTAGCCCACTTGTGTGCCCCTTTCCACAGTGGAAAAGTGCGTCTTAGAGCCAGAAATAGAATTGGGGAACTTCAGCTCCAGTTAGAAGTCATTACGTGGTCAGTGTCTTTTCTGAATATTCCTAATCAGAAAGCCTGAATCAGGAAGCAACTCTGTTGTCCCTTCCTGGCAGCATCTAGTTCTGTAATTAACTAGATTAAACGGCTTTACTCTCTGTAAAAAGTGTTCCAGTTGCCTGTGGGTGCCAGTCTTCTCCTGCTGCTGAGAGCCCCATTTATCTTTGATGTTACTTCTGGTAGTGGGTCTGTCAAGTTTTAGGTTGCCTCCTCTCTCTACTACTTCTTGCTAATAGCATCCAGATTTTTTCTGCTGGAGAATTGTTCCTCCCCACCCCATGATGTGTGGATTTGTGTTGATCGAGGAAAAAAGCCCAGGACCACAAGACGGCAGTAGCATACAATGAGCTGGGTGAGCGACCCCAGGACAGGACTGCAGTCAGGGCAGGGTCCCCACCGTGGGAGCCCTCCTGGGGCCACCCCCTGGAGAGGAGGAGGGTGAGGGGCCTCCCCAGGGAGAAGGGACTCTGAGAGGGGTTTATGTGTCTAGACGAGTCCCTGGATCAGAGAATTCCAGAGAGCGGCAGTGGCTTGGGGCCTTTCACAGCTTTGGAGTTTGTCTTACCTGTGGCCGGTAGATGTTGGGTGCAGTTTTACAGGGTGTGTAAATCAGGCAGGTGCTGAGGGGCTGTGAATATGATTAGGGTTTTATCTAAAGCAACTGGGTGTGTATAAATTTGAGTTTGGCTCTGGGCTGGGTGGGAGTGGTGACTTTTGAGCTATCAGATCCCAGCCTGCTGTGAAGCTAACACCATAGGGGCCATTACACAATACAAGGGCATCTATAGCATAAAGAATCTACCTGCAATGCAGGAGACTCCCTGCAATGCTGGAGATCTGGGTCCAATCCCTGGGTCAGGAAGATCCCCTGGAGAAGGAAATGGCAATCCACTCCAGTACTCTTGCCTGGAGAATCCCATGGACAGAGGGACCTGGCGGGCTACAGTCCATGGGGTCTCAAGAGTCGGACACAACTTAGTGGCTGAACCACCACAGCCCTTTTATATGACAGCCTAATAATATCAGGTGACTGTCTCCCACCTCTCTCTCTCACTCCAGGAGGGGAGCAAGCAGACCTTTCCTCAACCCACCCTGCTGGTAATATAGCCAAGGTGCCATGTTTTCTGGGGTTAACAGTTGAGAGAGACAGAGAGAAACTAAAACCCTACACCAGCTGAAACTGCCTGGAGCCAAGTGTGGGAGGGCTTCGGGGAGCTCTCTCTTCTTTCTCTTGGTGCAGCAGCTTCTGTTTTCCCTCTTGTTGCAAACTGGCTGTTTCCCATTCATGTGAGAGACAGCAGCTGTCACTCGCCCTCCAAAGCCTACATCTCCTCTATTCAAGAGAGCAGCCGAATGGAACTGCAATCTCCCAGGGCCAAGTGCAAATTCCTCAGGGGAGCGGGGCTCACTCCTGACCCACCCGAGTGGGCCAGGGATTGGAGAGGAGCAGGGCTGGGTGGTGTAAACATGGTGGTTCCAGCTGAACCGTATAGTCAAAGCCATGGTTTTTCCAGCAGCCTTGTATGGATTGTTAGAGTTGGACCATAAAGAAGGCTGAGCGCCAAAGAATTGATGCTTTCAAATTGTGGTGCTAGAGGAGACTCTTGAGAGTCCCTTGGACAGTAAGGAGATCAAACCAGTCAATTCTAAAGGAAATTAATCCAGAATATTCCTTGGAAGGGCTGATGGTGAAGCTCCAATACTTTGGCCACCTGATGAATAGAGCTGACTCACTGGAAAAGACCCTGACGCTGGGGAAGTTTGAGGGCAGGAGGAGAAGAGGGTGACAAAGGATGAGATGGTTGGATGTCCATTGACTCAATGGACATGAGTTTGAGCAAGTTCTTGAAGATAGTGAAGGACAGGAAAGCCTGGTGTTTATGGGGTCGCAAAGAGTCACACACGACTTAGCGATGACCACCACCACCACCACCCAGTAGCTAAACCTTTGAGGTTTCTCCAGAAGGTTCTGAGAAACATAAGGAAATTTTCAGACAGAGTGATTTACTTCTGCCAAGTACTTAGCTCTCAGAGACCCAGCATGTTTCACCCTATGCTGCTCACAAAATAATAGACCTCAAGGCCTCAAATACAGAGGATTTTACTATGGTATCGGGAGACCAAGAGAGAACAGAGTACGTGTCTGCTTGAGAAACAAGTGCTCCTTGATTTGGCTTGTAACTGATGGGTTAACCTCTCTGTTAATGTAATGCCATCCTTTCCTTAATTTTAATTGTCTCAATAAGTTTGAGAGACGCTAACTCCCTCCATTAATGAGTCTTTGTACCTAATTGAGATGGTCCACTTAAGTGCTAATCATGATTTAAGGAATGCAGTGAGAAATAGTTCATAAAGAAATTGTCTTCTTCTGGGATTTTTCAGAACATGCCGAGGCCACAGTTCACTGAGGCTCAAACCAAGCCAGTATCTGGTGCTCTGTGATAATTTCATTATGTAATTTACGTGTAAAGGTAAACACAACAGTAGGTATGGATGAGATTTCATTATTTGGGTCTAGCACTCTGTCCCTTCCTTTCTGGGCTTCAGTTTTCCTGGATGTACAATGACTGAGTTGGACTAGATACTTTTCAAAGTCTGAATTCATAGCTTCAGGGTTTATGACTTCCAGGACACACTGATTTTTCAAGGACACGGGCCAAGACGAGAGAGATTAACATGGCATCTTACGATGGTGACTGTAGGCTCACATGGAGAGCTTCCTTATTTTTGTCCCACCTCTCAGCTTCTTGGTCCTTGAGGCAGAATATGTACCAGCAGAGAACAGTGGTTAACAGTGGTTTAAAAACCTTTTTTTTTTTTTAAAGAGTTGTGCCATTCAGCCTATGGGATCTTAGTTCCCTGATCAGGAATTGAACCCATGCCCCCTGCAGTGGAAGCAAGCGGTCCCAACCGCTGGATCGCCAGGGAAATCCCCATTTTCTTTCCTTAGCACATTCTGAGATAAGATAAGCATCTTTGAAAACTCAGCATCTACACTTCTTGACTTCTTTCTCCAACATCCTATTGACATTGCCTTTGGCAAAGTGTCATTGGCGGTTGCCTAATTGCCAAAGCTAGACGATGCTTTTCCTTACTTAGCTGACCTTGGAGTGTTTGACCCGCTGACCGCCTTGAAACATCCTCCTATTTCTCCTACTTCATCGTCCGTGATGCTGTGCTTTCCTGGCTTCCTTCAGCCCCTCGGATGTTCTATAAGAGGTCTCCTTGTTGGCCTGGTTCTTCACTGAACCGGGAAGTGCTGGGGTTTGCTGGGGCTCAGGCCCGGACCGCTTCTTTGAGCTCTTCGAGCTCTGATGCCTTGGCATCCACCACCACCGCCTTTCTCCAGGCGTCTCCCAGCTTCTGGCGGCAGCCGGACTTTTCTGTTGACCACAAGGTCCTCATTCTCAACGTGTGAGCTCATCACCTTCTCTCTCCCACACCCACCCTCCTCCCCCCACATTCCCTCTCTGCAGAAGGCGCCAGGATTCACCCTGATACTCACACCAGAAACCAGGGAGCCATCCTCAGCTCCTTTCTCCTGCCCCCACCCCGTCCTGTATATTCAGGCAGCCACCAAGCCCCAGAGCTCCTAGACTACCCGGACTCCGTCCCTTCTCTGCCTGCTGCTCCCGGGACAAGCTCTGTATGAAGCCCCTGCTCAGGAGTTACCTCACCCCATCCCCCATGGGCCCTGGGAGGCTGGTATGCTTGGAGAACTTGAGCTGACATCTGTGTGGCTCCAGAACACAGACCCTTAGCCACTGACTTGAACCTGTGGTAAGAACGTAATTTTTTTTCTTTTACTGTTACTTGAGCATTAACAATCAAATACTACAAATGATTACTAACTAGTCAGAAAACCAACAGCAAACTCACACTCTATTCACATTCATCAGAGAAAATAAAAGCCAGAAACACTTTTCACGTAGTGGTGCTGGGACAGTCTGGGACCTGGGATCCTTTGCTTCAGTGTTTGCACCTGGACACACCTCTCCTGGAGCAACAAGATACAAAGAAACTATATGGGACTAAAAATAACTGCGTGCATGTGCAGCTGGGACAAATTCTGGACAAGAGACCAAAAAAAAAAAAAAAAGGAAATCCAAACCCAACTGCCACCTTTGAAGAGCTTGAAGCAAAAGCAGGATACTGAACATGTCCACTGCACACATCACCTCCTAAGGGGTTGGCAAAATGCCTAAGCTACCCCTCCAGCCCAACCCCTGGGCACACCCCTACCCTCATCCCACATAAGGAATAAGTTTGCTGTCCCCTCCACCTTTGGAAGCGAGCTTGTTTGTCTTCGCTCCCCCTGCTGCAGCAGAGACCCCAATAAAGCCTTGCCTGAATTTCTTGTTTGGCCTCTGGGATCAATTTCTATTGATTACTGTGTATGTGTGTTCAGTCGTATCCAACTCCTTGTGACTCCATGGACTGTGACCTGCTAGGCTCCTCTGTCGATAGGATTTCCCAGGCAAGAAAACTGGAGTGCGTTGCCATTTCCTTCTCCAGGGATCAAACCCACATCTCTTTGCACCTACTCCTGCATTGGCAGGTGGGTTCTTTACCAGCTGAGCCACCGGGGATTGGCTGGGGAAGGTCAAGAACCCTGGTCTTGTTAGGTCAGTTAGGTAACTGTGCGCCAGGAAGGCCCGCTGGAAAAGCTGCTCTCTTTACTTCTCTCCCTCCTTCCCAGACTGACAATCTTGAGACTGAGTTTCCTGGGATCTGAATACCTGCCTAGCGCCCTCTAGCTGAAACCAGCTCGCCCTTGCTTGAGGAAGGCAAGGGCACCTGGGACGTGTTTTTGCTGCCTAGAGCCTTGCTTGAATTTCTCATCTGATCTTCATCAATTTCCATTGACTAAAGAGCCCAAGGACCCGAGTTGGTAAGACCATGAGCCCAGAAAGCAGCCACCTGGCTCACCCAGTCCTCAACCTGTAACTTCCTAAGAGCAGAAGGGCCCCTTGGGTCCCAGCCTCCCTCTTTATATTGTTACTGACACAGGTTCTTGGACTAACTGATGGAAATCAATAAGGAGCCAGACACGATATTCAGGCAAGGCTTTGCCGGGACTCTGACTTGAACTACAGCAGCAGGGAGTGAAAACAAGCCCCAGTGTCCTTGCCCCTCCCTGAGGGGGCTTGCAGGAGCTAGTTCCTTAACTGGGCTAACAGCAGGGGCAGGTCTGTGGGCTGGGTCAGAGGGGTGACTCAGGGGTGGTGCCCCTGTGCAAGGATCACGTTCAGTACCCTGCTTTTGTTCCCAGCACCTCAGAAATGGCGGTTGGTCTGTGGCCTTTTTGTGCATGCAGTTAGCTTTAGCCGCTCATAGTTTCTTTGTATTCTGTTGCTTGGGGAGATGCTCGTCCAGGTGCAAGTATTCCACTAGAGGGTCCCAGGCCCTAGCCTGTCAGCTGATCTGTTTCAACTGAGCTTGGGCTTAGTTGCCCCTCAGCATGTGGGACTCTTAGTTCCTTGACCAGGGATTGAACCCTTGTCTCCTGCATTGGAAGGCAGATTCTTAAGCACTGAACCACCTAGAGGAAGGCGGGGGCAAAAGGAAGAGGCCCAGAGAGATGCCCACAGGTGTAAGTCTTAAGGGGACTCCTTACCCAGGGACGCATCACTCCCCTCTCTTCTCAGTTCCGTATGACCTGAACATGCATCCCGTGGACCAGCCAGGGACCTCAGTCAGCAATCACCGTCTCATTTCCCAGGGAAAAGGAATCTTGAGAGTCAGGAGAAATATTCACCTTCTCCTGAATAAGATGGGCATGGTCTGAACAGGGGACCCAGTCCAGCTCCTGAACTGAAATAAATCTGAACTAAGATGCCTCGGACCCTTCCCCCAGGCCTGAAGTCCTGTAATGGTATAAGAAGAGCCTAAGTCACAGAATTTAACCCTTGAACAACCACGGCACCGCCACCCGCAGCAGAACCAGATCTCAGGCCCTGAGCAGGCCTGGAACCCAGCCGAGAGTTTGGGGTGGGCTGCGTGGAAGTTCTGCCGACCTGGAAGGAGAGTTCTGTGCTCCTGTTTCAGGACATGGTTTAATGAGAAACGGCGTAATGAGAATCCTCCGTTCAGCAGACAGCCTCGGGATGGGAGCCCCCCGCCCACTCCCCGTGGTCATCCCCGTCCCGAGGCGGGATGGACTTTCTCATGGACATACACAGCACCTCGTCGATGTAGATGGTGTTCTCCTTGATCTGGATCTCCTCCTGCAGGGCCAGCTGCCTGCGATTCAGGCCTTTCAGCTCCACTTGAGCTTGGGCTAGCGTCTCCTTCAGTCTAGGAGAAGAGGGAGAATGTGACACAGTGTATGGCTCCATGTCACTGCTTCAGGTGCTGGACTCAAACTGATGTGTCTTCTTCCTCTCTCCTCTTTAAGACAGAAATTTCCAGCCGGTGGCCCTGGACCAGATTCACAAGGCAGACAAACCTGTGAACCTCCGACATTTAAAACTAGAATTTACCTAAACATCTGGATTTGGACTTTAGAAAAACGTCAACATTGGGTCCATTCCCTGCATGGCAGCAGTTGGTTGGAGTAGGTTCCTCTAGAAAGGAACCCCTAAACATGATAGATGCAAAGGGCAAAGGTCCTTATGCCCAGCTGGCTTCACCCATGATGACACTGTCTAGCCCTGCTCACAGTCCAGGTTTTTTTTTTCAGTGTCTTCCTTGCTATGCGTGGGTTCTAGAGTGAGAGGGCTTGTAGGCTCTAGAATGCCCAGGCTCAGCAGTTGCGCTGCGTGGGCTTAGCTGCCCTGTAGCATGTGGGATCTCAGCTCCCCGAGCAGGGATCAAACCCTTGTCCCCTGCACTGGAAGGCAGATTCTTAGCCATTGGACCACCAGGGAAGTCCCCACAGTCCAGGTTTAAATGGAGCAACAGCAGCCCTTTGCCTGAGTGGTTAAGCCGCTTCAGTTGTGTCTGACTCTCTGCGACCCTATGGACTGTAGTCTGTTAGGCTCCTCTGTCCATGGGATTCTCCAGGCAAGAATACTGGAGTGGGCTGCCGTGCCCTCCTCTCGGAGCTCTTTGCTTACCTGGCGACATTGTGGGTGATCTCACCAACCTCCTTGATCAGCCTGTACTGTGCCACATCTCGACACAGCTCCACGTTAGGCCGGTGTGTCCTGGTCTCCAGGCGGGTGTGGGCCACCTTGGCAGGCCCTTCTTGGTCGAGGATGGCTTTTTCAAGAACCACAATGTTTTTCTCTTGGGAGGCAATCTCTTCCATGACCTTACAAAAAGGGTTAGAGTAGGTGAGGCCAGGGTGTGTTCCTCAAAACTCGACAGCAGACACTCTTAGTGGCTTAGGAAGAGGGGATCTCAGGTTATCTACCCACGCAGGCCACCTGAATCGGTCTGATCTCTTTTCCCTAGAGCAGTGACTGCTGGTGGGTAAGGTAACTCACCCAACCTTAGAATCTCAAGGATGGAATGGACACGGATGGCCATTGTTGCCTCATCTCCTTCTCAAATATGTGGATTTCCTGGGGAAGGACCCCAGCAAAGGCTGGAGGCTGCCCTTGTGCCTTGGTGTGTGCATGCTAAGTCGCTTCAGTTGTGTCTGACTCTCTGCAACCCTGTGAACTACAGCCCGCCAGGCTCCTCTGTCCATGGGAATCTCCAGGCAAGAACACTGAAGTGGATTGCTGTATCCCCTGCCAGGGGATCTTCCCAACCCAGAGACTGAACCTGTGTCTCTTACACATCCTGTACTTTTGTACCATGAAAGCTGCCTCTGCCTGTTTCTTTACCAATCCACCCACTTAGGACCAGTTCTGCCTGCTGCAGGAGCGAGCAATTTAATCTGAGTTTTGTTAGTTTCTTTGATGGTGGCTTTGTGCCAACAAAAGATGCCTTCAAGGTACTTGAAGATTAATATTAAATAATTAATGTTAATATTTAATACTTGAAGATAATGACAAGATTAATATTTAACTAGTTTAAGATTTTATTTCTTCCTTTTTTTTCTTTTTTAACTTTGCACCATGGGAATTTCTAAACATACATGAAAATGGATAGTAAATCAAACCTCACGGACTCATCATCAATTTAAGCGATGATCATTCACTGATATATGGTTGCTTTTGAACTATAGCAGCAGAGTTAAGAAGTTGCAACAGACAGTGTACATTATGTTCTCATTGTTTTGTGCTTCTGTCCAGACTCTGAATCCCAAAGACATGGTAATAACTTGACAACTTTCCAAATGCTACATATATCACCATACTGCGGCATCTTATTTTACTTTTTATTGTCAGTGCATGCCCATCATGTTAAGACAAGAAAAGTGGGCTTTGTGGGTTGTGCTTGTAAGGCAGAGCGAAGTGTAGGTTTTGTCCATCTCTTAGAGAGCAAAGCACTGTGTTTCTTATGCAAGGACACTACAACTGTATTGAAAGAATACACTAAACATCAACGGAACCAGACTAAGCATTCACCACAATATTCCCAACACACAGGAGAGCAGTGATCAGAAAAACTGGAAATTTGAAACTGTATCTCATCACTGCAGAATTCCTTCACAAAACGGAAAATGAGGTTTCCATCAAAATAAGATTCAAAGCGGCTCATGTGTTAGCCAAGTAAGGAAAGCCATTCACTTGAGGGTGAGCTAATTAAACCACGTTTGATTGCAGCAGCTGAGAAAGAGTGTCCGGGGAATATAAATTATTTTTAAGACTGTTAGTCTGCAAGGATAGTTGCTCGAAGAGTTACGGACACAAGGAACAACACTTATACTTAATTGAAAGCACACAAAGCACATGGATTTGGATGGTTTTCTTCCGCTCTTCGTGAGTTGGCAGGTGTTCTGATCCTGTTCAATGTTGTTTATTGAAGGAGTCAACGTTGAGTTTGAAGTAACTAAAGAATTAGCCTCTATGAATGACTGCATGAAATCATTATAGCTGAGGATATTTTCAAAAAGTTAAGAAAACAAGAACTCAGTACAACCTAAAGTGGAATCTATTAAGTGTTAGAGCTGATGATGATGTGGATACACGTTGAGCACAAAAAGCCTTAGCTGAGCATACTTACAGAGCTCGTGGAAATGTGTTTTAAGGACTGTGGCTGGTTATTCACTAGAAAGTGCTTTGCAGAAGAGATGTGGATCTATCATGTGTTATCGAACCAATAACGCCAACAGTGAACCATGAAGTTCACTTGGACTAGCTTCCATGGACTTGACTGTCTTCATTTCTGTGAATTTTTGTCAGAAATAAAAGTTGGTTATCCTCACTTGTCATGCTACTCAGCAGTAAAATGGTTTAGCAGTGGTAAAATGTTCTTGTGGCTTATTTTAGCTTGGGGCCAAGATTAAAATTTTTCTGAACAAGAACAACCTCTGTTATCAAACATGGAGTGGCTTGGGAAGTTCATTTTTGCTGCACATTTAAAAATATTTCAAACTGAGTCAACCTAAAATCGCAAGGCAAGACAGCCCTTTCATACACTGGCTGCGATAAATTCATTTCAACAACTGACATGATTTGCGTCACAAGTAGAATCAAGTTGCTTTATTTGCTTCTTGTGCTGCCAAAAGTTAAAACATGAAGTAAGATCTCCATTCCCCTACACATTTGCCAAAGAAACATTTTTCCAAGTTCTGGAAAATTTTTTTTTTTGGACGTCAAAGCAAGTGCAAAGGAAATTTCCATACTTCAAAATTCACTTAACTGTGCAGTTAAGAGCTTCTAACTACTCTTCGACTGGGAGTGATTAATCTGATATGTAATGAAGTACTAAAAGGCAAATAATGTACCAGGAGAACAATTTAACAGGATTCTATAAAGGTCTTCCAAGCAGTGAGCGTGTTCAATTAAAATCATATGCTCATAGATGGCTATGTCTACTTGGCAGTGCCTATCCAAATGAATGGATACTTTCAAAGATGAAATATACAAAAATCTCATTACAGGTCAGCATTAACAGGTGAACCTCTGAAATAGTTTTGGTAGAAAATACTAACTTTGAACCCCAACAAAGTAAATTGCTTTTTCCCCCCAAAAGAATCAATCCCCTTTTTCTCACCAGAAGATCTGTAAAAACAACACCCAGTTATAATTATTTATACTTTTAATTTTGGCCAATAAAGAATTTGTGGAAATTTGTTTTCTTATTATATTAATATCTATGTAATATCCTTGATCTTGCGTCTTGGCCTACAGAAACAAAAATATTTACCCTCTGACCCTTTATAGAAAAATGTTGCTGACTCATTAAGGTAACTGAAGCCCTGGGTTAGATTAAACATTCTTGTACTAAATTCTAAGTATAGCTGGAGTTAAAATACGTTTCGTTCAATACGGAAATAATTGTGTCACTGAAATCAAAACGGGAGCCACCCTACGCTTTGATTTGAAGGTCGTCTCCTCAGTTTGTCAAGTTTCTTCGTGACCACGGAGGTTTCTGACCAGACGATAAGCAGGTAGAGACTTCTCTCATAGAGCTGGGTCCCTATCTCCAGATGGGGTCAGGGAACCTCACCTGATTTGTTTGAGTCCATCATTCCGGCCTGCCCAGACCATTTTTCTAAAAAGCTAGGTATTACTTTTCATTTTTATTTCATTTTCATTGGACTGTGCTGGATCTTAGTTGCGACATGCGGGATCTTTAGTTGTGGCACATGAACTCTTAATTAAGGCAGCATCTAGTTCATTGACCAGGGATGGAACCCGGGTCCTCTGCATTGGGAGTGCAGAGTCTTAGCCACTGGGCCACCAGGGAAGTCCCAGGTGCTCACTTTAGATGTGGCTTCCAAGACCTCAGCCCCACAGCCCCCAGCTCCTGCAAGGATCTCCTCTGGTAGGACGGGGCTTCTCACAGGCCTCTGCAAAGACTGGCCTCTTGCCTTTTTTATTACAGCGGATTCTTCCAACCTCTGCCTTCCTATCGCAGATCCATCTTTTGAGGCCTGGACTAAGTTCTTACTACACCAGGAAGCCTCTTGACTATATTTGGCTATGTTTATCATTGTTACTATTATGGTTGTTGTTGTTACTATTATTAGTAGCAGCAGCCAATTAAAAAAAAAAAAAAACATTTATTTTTATTTAATTTGCTGCACCAGGTCTTAGTTGTTGCATGTGGGATCTGGTTTCCCTGACCAGGGATTGAACCTGCATTCCCTACTTTGGGAGCACAGAGTCTTAGCCACTGGACCACCACAGAAGTTGCAGCAGTGTAAAGAACCTGCCTGCCAGTGCAGGTGACATTAGAGATGCGGGTTTGATCCTTGGGTCGGGAAGACCCCCGGAAGAGGGCATGGCAACCCACTCCAGTATTCTTGCCTGGAGAATCCCATGGACAGGGGAGCCTGGTAGGCTACAGTTCATGGGGTTGCAAAGAGTCGGACACGACTGAACAACTTAAACACACGCGCACACGCACACATGCGCGCGCACGTGCATGCGACTTCAGAGTCAGAAAGAATGTCTAAGAGCATACAGTGCATCTCCGTGCTCCACAAAGGAGGAACTCAGGCCTGAAGCAGGGAGACAGCCTGTTCTTTGCAACAGTAAGTGACAAAGGAGGCCCAGAGCAGCGCCAAGGCCTCCCCAGTCCTCCAACGTCCAAAGCCTGCTGCCGAGACGGAGAGAGGTGAATGATATTTACTCCTTAGCACCCAGGAATACCAGACCACCTGCCCTGCCTCTTGAGAAATCTGTATGCAGGTCAGGAAGCAACAGTTAGAACTGGACATGGAACAACAGACTGGTTCCAAATAGGAAAAGGAGTACGTCAAGGCTGTATATTGTCACCCTGCTTATTTAACTTCTATGCAGAGTACATCATGAGAAACACTGGCCTGGTGGAAGCACAAGCTGGAATCAAGATTGCTGGGAGAAATATCAATAACCTCAGATATGCAGATGACACCACCCTTATGGCAGAAAGTGAAGAAGAACTAAAGAGCCTACTGATGAAGGTAAAAGAGGAGAGTGAAAAAGTTGGCTTAAAGCTCAACATTCAGAAAACTAAGATCATGGCATCCAGTCCCATCACTTCATGGCAAATAGATGGGGAAACAGTGGAAACAGTGGCTGACTTTATTTTTCTGGGCTCCAAAATCACTGCAGATGGTGATTGCAGCCATGAAATTAAAAGATGCTTACTCCTTGGAAGGAAAGTTATGACCAACCTAGAGAGCATATTAAAAAGCAGAGATATTACTTTGTCAACAAAGGTCTGTCTAGTCAAGGCTATGGTTTTTCCAGTAGTCATGTATGGATGTGAGAGTTCGACTGTAAAGAAAATTGAGCACAGAAGAATTGATGCTTTTGAAGTGTGGTGTTGGAGAAGACTCTTGAGAGTCCCTTGGACTGCAAGGAGATCCAACCACTCCATCCTAAAGGAGATCAGTCCTGGGTATTCATTGGAAAGACTGATATTGAAGCTGAAACTCCAATACTTTGGCCACCTGATGCAAAGAGCTGACTCATTTGAAAAGATCCTGATGCTGGGAAAGATTGAGGGCAGGAGGAAAAGGGGACGACAAATGAGGAGATGGTTGGATGGCATTACTGACTCGATGGACATGGGTTTGAGTGGACTCCTGGAGTTGGTGATGGACAGGGAGGCCTGGTGTGCTGCAGTTCACGGGGTCGCAAAGAGTCAGACACAACTGAGCGACTGAACTGAATGCAGGATCACAAGCCCTAAAGGCCATTCTAGGTTTCCAGAGTGAAACCTTCTGAACGAGTTCGTCCATAGTCCCTCCAGGAAGCTCACCTTGTCCAGATGAAGAGCCAGTTTGTCCCTGGCATCCTTGGTCTCCTTCAGCCCATTCTTGAAGGCGGTGTCCACCACATCACACTGCCTGCGCAGGTCATTGGCGGTCTGGGACAGGATTCGGTCCACCAGGGCCTTCAGCGTCAGGGAGTTGTTCCTCTGCTTGTCAGCCTTTTCCACGTTGGTGTTGGAGAAGTCTAGCCAGTCTTCCAGACTCACGGAGCTGAAACGGGACCCACGCACTCATTCATAGCATATCTGGACTTGGTATGGGGGTATGGGGAGGAGGACAAGGGACTGGAAACCAGTGGGAAGTTAGGCCTCTCTCCACCACTGGAAGCACCTAGAACATTTCCCATCTCTAAACAGAGTGAATACTGGTCTGTCAGTGGCAATAGCTGCCACTCTAGGGAAATCTACTTACTCTCTGCCAGGCACTGGGTTGGCACTTTACAGACATTCTCTCATTTAATCCTCATGCTGGCCTAGTGAGGTGGCGTTCATGCCCCCATTTGAAAAATGTGGAAAAAAGAGGTTCATAAAGATGGAGTAACCTGGTCAACATCACACAGGTAGGGACAATGTAAGTATCAAAATAAATTATAGTAGTCACAAATTATAATGTGAGTATGTGTTCAGTTGCTAAATTGTGTCTAACTCTTTGTGACCCCGTGGACTGTAGCCTGCCAGGCTCCTCAGTCCATGTGGTTTTTCCCAGGCAGGAATACCGGAGTGGCTTGCCATTTCCTTCTCCAGGGGACCTTCCCAGACCAGGGATCGAACCCATTATCCTGCATTGGTAGGCAGATTCTTTACCACTGAGCTACCTGTGAAGCCCACAGATTATAATACACTGAAAAAAATAGGATAATCATGAGTGTATACTGAAATGCTATGAATAAAAGAATTGCTAGTTTGACAAGGAACTGCTTTATATAGCACTGAGGAGTCTCAAAATAATGTTGATTGGGAGATTCAACATTATGGAATGCTGTATATTTTGTCATATACTATATATATACTACATATATGACGAAATATACAACATTCAATATATAAGTATATGATGCTATTTAATAAATGCAGAAGCAGGCAGAACAAACCTATTAGAAGCCGGGAATGTGGTTCTTTTGGGGGGAGGGAAGAGGGGGCATTGATTAAGAGGGGGCGGGGTGGAGGTTTTGATGTTGGTGGTAACGTTTTATTTCTTGGCCTGGTTGCTGGTTACGTGGAGACTGTTTGCCACCTGGGGTGGTCCCTGGATGACCCCCTATGTCTCCTGGTGTTCACACCTTTGCACAGAGCCTTCCCCTTGAGTTGTGTGATGAACTCATTGACTCATTTCTCACGAATAGACGTGATGAGAGGTCATGTCTGAGATGAGATTGAAAGAAGGGAGACTATGGCTTCTCTCCTGGATGCCTTCTCTCTTTCGCCTCCTCTTAGATCAGCTGCCATGTCGAGCCTTCAGATGGGACCGCAGTCCCAGTTGACAGGTTGACTACAACCTGAAGAGAGGTAAGCCAGAGGCGCCCAGCTGAGTGATGCCTGGGCTCCTGACCCACAGAAGCTGGGAGATAACACGCTTGTTGTTTTACAGCTGCTAAGTTTGGGGGTAACTTGGTAACAGCAAAAGATAACTAAAATGATGATAATTCTTTAAACCATTGATTATTATTTGTGCAATTTTCATTCTTTTCTGTTGTTTGTTTGTTTTGGCTTGTGGGATCTTAGTTCCCAAAAGAGAGGTTGAACCTGGGCCCGGGTAGTGAAAGCGCTGTCCCAATCACTGGACCAGGAAATTCTTATGCAGTTTTCTGTATGTATGATTTACTTTAAAAAAGGAATTCCTGTGCAGTTTTCTGTATGTGTGTTTTACTTTAAAAATGAATGTTTTAAAAATTAGAATGAGTTAGGTCTGTGATGTAATATTACTTGAAAAATGTAAATCAGATGTTATAGAAAAGGTAAAGAGTATAATCTCATTTTTGTTACAAAACGATTTGTGTACGTGAGTATATGTGTATGTTTTGTATGAACATACAGGAAACACTGGCTGTCTCAGGGAAACTATTAACTTGCTCTTTATACGTTTTCAAATTCTTCTACTTGTTAAAAATGCAAATAGGTAAATGAATAAATTTGAGAGGTTTTAAGATTTTATTTCAGGGACTTCCCTGGTAGTCCAGTGATTAAGACTCTATGTTTCCACTGCAGGGGGCACAAGTTCCAGCCCTGGTCGGGGAACTAAAATCCTGCACCCCACAAAGTACAGCCCCCAGATTTTTTTTAACATCAGACTTTCTTAAAGTGGGGCCTAGCCTGGAAGACTGAGGTACCCCTGGGCCCTGTAGCGTAGTCACTGCTCAGCGCCTGCCTTTGCCTGAAACCTGCCTCTTCCCAGCTCCCAGCCTAAGGTCAGAATGATGTCCTAGGTCCTGCTGGCCTCTCCAAGAAGCACTGGGACATCACACAGTGGGGAGAAGGACAGTGTGGCCAGGCCAGCAGGGACTCACTCACTTTGGTTCAACCCTCACGACGTTCTCAGAATACTTGATGTTTGGTGAGTTGTTGTTGAGTGAGAAGCAGATATCATCAATGGTTATGGCTGTAAACTTGTCCCTCAAATCCTTTTCCAGATTGTACTTGGCAGAGCGGTTCAGCCTGAAGGGAGAAGGTAAATTGGGTTTCTTCCTCTGGAATGCCCAAGTGGCACCTATGTCAGGTTTTTGGGAGACCCTGGAAAATGAAGCTAGTCTAGTGCAACACGGCGGCACTTCCTCCCACCCTCTCATCCACTCAACACACACACACACACACACACACACGCACGCCATTAATGCCTGGTGACCAATTAACGTATCCAGGCCTGGACTTTGAAATCCTCCTTTCAACTGTGACCTTTTCTGATGTCACTGTGGCATCCTGTTTGTGAGAGGTGAGCCTGGGCAGGAAATGGCTCCAGGGTCCTCCAGTTTCTAATCAGGGATGAAATTCTGCAGCATCCCAGCCCATCACCAGAAAGCGACTGTCAGGCATGAGAGGTGGTCCAGGTCTCATTCTGAGTGTTCCCTGGCCACCTTGGGGGCATGGAGAGTGCTTGTAGGATGTTAACTCCATTCTTCCTGTTCCAGGGAGCACGGTCTTGCTGGGCACAGCTTTTCCTAGATACGCCGAGTGGAGACGCAGGGGCGGTACCTGATTTGCTCGGATGTCTCCTCCAGGGTGCGGGTCAGGAGGGCTATTACTCCCCGGATGATCTCATGTTCCTTGATCAGCTCCTGTTCCACCTCATCATGGACCAGGTCAATGCCAACCCGCTTCTCCCTGGCCAGGAGAAAAATGGACGGTCATCCCATGCGCGGAGGGAGACAACTCAAAACTTGCTGACTTTTAAAACTATCAAGACAATAGCACCCCATCCATCTGGATGATGTGACAGGGGATGTACATTGAAAGTGAAAGTGTTAGTCACTTAAACGTGTCTGACTGTTTGTGACCCCATAGACTGTAGCCCACCAGACTCCTCTGTTCATGGGATTTCCCAGGTAAGCATACTGGAACGGATAGCCATTCCCTTCTCCAGGGGAATCTTCCCAACTCAGGGATTGAACCTGGTTTCCTGCACTGCAGGCAGATTCTTTACCATCTGAGCCACTGGGATATACATTAGTTGGTGTCTATTTGACTTCAAAATATCCAAAACACAAAGAAGAAAAATGAATCAGTGATTGGTCACTTGGTCTGAAAAATGCCAGCTGGACATTTTTGCCTCAATTTTGCCATCAATTCAGAAGGCTTTTCCTGCTTACCTATTTATTGGAAAGATTGTCTTTTGACTTAGAATTTTAAAGACATATGTTTTCTTCCTTGAGCCCAGTCTTGTTTTTTAACAAGGGTTGAATTGAAAAAGATGCTTTATAATAATAGTAATAATGATAATGTCAAAATCAATAATACTCCACCACTGAGCATTTACCATGAGACACGCACTGTACTGAGCTTTTCATGTGAAAATTCATTCTCATATAACCTTTCAATTACAGGTGAGGAAACTGAGTTTCAGAGAGATTACAGAACCTGTGTCACAGAATGGGGCAATACACATGCTTTTAACCACTTCCTCCCAAAATTGATTGGTCACTATCTGATAGTTTGTTCTTTTCCACCTGCCTGATGGTGCTTACGAGGAAGGCTCCATCACTTACCTGTGTGGGTGCCTGTGTGGGCTCAGGCACATTGTATAATTTATCTGTTCCTTGGTTTCTTCTTCTGTAAAACGGGTATAACTATCAGTATTTCCTAGGGTTGTGGCAAGGAGCCAAAAAGAGATATGAAAGCAGGCAGCGTGGGACCTGGTACAGAGTAGCATGTACTCAATCCCCTTAGCAACATCTACATCCTAATCACCCTTAGGTGTGGACTTGAGCCAACTGGATGTTGGCTTCTTTGATCACCTGGTACTCTCCTTTGCTTTACCAGCTCTCTAAATCTGGCCGAGTTGCTGCCTGGTTGCTGCAGAGGGTCCTGGTGAAGCTCACTGAGGCAACAGGACTTTCTGAGGAGGAGGAACAGAGTGGACAGTGCCACAGTGCAAGCAGCTCAACACCCCAAGTGCATCCCACTGTTGGGGATGAGATGCAGAACTGGATGGAGAGCTCACTGGGGGCCCAACCATGATGAACCTTGTTTTTGAAGCTAAGAAGTTTGAACTTGAACTTGAAGGAGTTAGGGCATAGGGTGGTAATGAAGGGATTTTAAAGATGGGGAGTGACCTGGAAAGATCTGCATTGGGGAAAGTTCACATAATAGCCAGTGTAGACGATGCACTCGATTGGAAGGGGCTATGCTGGCAGCAACAAGACTTGTTAGGGTGTTCCAGAAGATTTATGGGGATCAGGTCTGTGAATCAGAATCACCCCAAAGCAGAGAGGAGCATCCTGCTCATAGTACTTACATGAGGGAAATTATAGTAAAAAGGTACATTAGCACAGTGTTCTCTGGATTATGAAGTGCTTCCATGTGCTCTGTGTATGGGAGCAGGCAGGCTTGTCCTCTAGCAATTGTATCTGCTTCGTCTGCCCAAAATAAAAACCACCATTTCTCAGTTTCTATTGATGTGGCCATGTGACTGAGCTCTGGTCAATGAGACACAAGTAGAAATGGTGAATGTGAAACCCTAATTATTCCTACTTGTTGGAATGTAGATATAATGGCTGGCACTCTAGTTGCCAACTTGAATCACGAGGTAACCTTGGGAGTGAAAACCAAACACAGAGAGCAACCAGATTAAAAAGGCCTGGAAGCCTGACACTGTGGCATACTATGCCAACCCTGAACTAGCTCCAGATTCCTTAAATGTGAGAGGAAATAGTTCAATGTTATTTTGCCCCTTTCTGATTATCCACAGCCAAACCTAGTTCTAACTTATATTGAAGTTAGTTAAGAGCAGAGTTTAGACATGAACCAAGTCCAGGGCTCCTTCTGCTGCCCAGCACCATGAGTAAGCTGAGATAATTCCAGGCTCTAAAAGAACACATGCTTATTTCTTTCATTCTAACCCACCACCAAGCACAGTTGGTTTTTACTACTCAACATCTCATTTCCCAAAAGATTCATTAGAGGAACCATCCCTCCTACCTGTATTCCAAGCATTTCTCTGTGATGCGCAAGGGCTCTTTAAAGCTCTCGAGGGCTCTCTCCAGTCTGGTCTGATAGAGGAGTAGGTCTTCAGTTGCATACACCAGCTGCTCAAGTTTGTCATCTAACTCCTTCTTCCAGAACCTGACTTCCTCAAGTCTCTGTTCTGAAGCACATAGAGAAGTCACTCCAGGATGAATCTATTCCCAGTGCAGTCAACTCTTAGATCAGAAACTTGAAGACTATTGTGAAACTACCGAGATACTTTCTTTCCTTCTCAGAATGGTGCTACGTGGGCTATCTATACATCTTTGTGTTTATTAGAATGGAAGGAGGGAGGGAAGGAGGAAGGAAGGAAAAAGAACATATTTCTTCTTATATTCAACATCAAAGTAATCCAAAGATCATTCTACACTCATTAACTCCAATTCCTCCAGGCACCCTGTTTGAAATAATTTTTAATTTTGTCAAAGACACAAACGTATATTGTTTGAAAAGTCTCTGGGTGTCACTTTGAAATTGTGTTCGTAGGAATGGGATTGTCAAGAGAGCATTACTCTTTCTTTAAGATTTAGCTTAGGACTTCCCTGCTGGTCCAGCGGTAAAGAATCTGCCTGCCAATGCAGGGGACACGAGCTCGATCCCTGGTCTGGGAAGATTCCATATGCTTTGGAGCAACTAAGCCCATGTGCCACAACTACTGAGCCTGCACTCCAGAGCCGGGGCTCCACAAGAGAAGCCATCACAATGAGAAGTCTGCACATCACAACAAAGAGTTGCCCCCACTCACTGCAACTAGAGAAAGCTGGAGTACAGCTATGAAGACTCAGCACAGCCAAAAATAAAAATTAATAAATATTAAAAAAAGACTCAGCACAAATATTCCTCTTTAGGATGTCTTTTCCAACTCTCCAGTGTCTACTCCACCTTCACTTCTGTGCCCCTTCCCACAGCACCTATCTAGTTATATTCTGACTAACAATTTTTGTTTCTTTCTCCTCCTCAATGTGAGAGCCCCTTAAAAACAGAGGCTCTGATATCCCTGTGATATCCACAGTGCTTAGTCCATGGATGCTCTTAGATGCTTAACAGATATATATCATATCAATAAAAGGATGACTGCAAATCAGACTGGGTTACCATGTCTCTTGTTGTTGTTCAGTCAATCAGTAGGGTCTGACTCTTTGCGACCCCATGGACTGCAGCACGCCAGGCTTCCCTGTCCTTCACCATCTCCTGGAGCTTGCTCAAACTCATGTCTATTGAGTTGTTGATGCCATCCAAACATCTCGTCCTCTGTCATACCCTTCTCCTCCTGCCTTCAAATTTTCCCACCATCAGGGTCTTTTCTAATGAGTCAGCTCTTCTCATCAGCTGGCCAAAATACTAGAGCTTCAGCTTCAGCATCAGTCCTTCCAGTGAATATTCATGGTTGATTTCTTTAGGGATTGACTGGTTTGATTTCCTTGCAGTCCAAGGGACTCTCAAGAAATTGCACAGTCCAAGGCACAGTATAAGAGACTCTCCCTTTCTTCTCCAACACCACAGTTCAAAAGCATCAAAAGCATGTCTCTTAGGGCAATGAACTTAAAAGACAGAACCTGGAGAATACATGTTTCTCTCTAATATTTCAAGATAATACACTGCCACTCCTGAATAAGAAATGCCTGACAATACAGTATCATTCAAACATGTTTACAAACAGAGCAAGCGTGTTATCTTACCTAGTTTCTTATTCACGTCGCTTTGAGATTTTCTTGTGGTCTTTTCAATTTCATCCACAAGTCTCTGGCTTTCTGCTACCAGGCGTTCAGACCGGGACCTTTGGGCTTCGGCTCTGTGGTACTGGTTTTTGTTGGCAATTTGCCACTCTGCGCGCAAGAACTTGGGTGGCTGTTGTAGTAGTTTGGCCATTTGAAGTTTCCAATGTCCTGCTCAAAAGAAGATTTTTTTTTTTTTAGATTCACTGAAAGCAAGTGGTCTTGTTTTTAAAGTCAGTTCTTATTAAAGTGTGACATTCATACTAAAGAGTGCACACACCATAATCTGCACACAAAATGAAAAACTCAGTATATCCAGCACCCAAATCAAGAAATAAACATTACCAGCACCTCATGCCTTGTTCTGGCCACTATTCTTCACCCCAGCCCCACACAGTAACCACTATTCCATTTTTTTTTCACTATTCCAATTTTTAATACTATACATTAGTTTTGATTTTTTGAACTTAATATAGAATCCCTAAGTACTCTTTTTTCCTATATACTCTTTTATCTGACTTCTTAACAAACAGCATTATGTTTGTAAGATTTATCGGGATTGTTCATATAGTTGTAGTTTGTTCATTCTCATTGCTGTGTAGTATACCTTTACATCACAATTTCTCTCTCTCTTTTTACTGTTTATGGATATTTGAGTTTTCAGTTTGGGGTTATTATGAGAATGCTGTGAATATTCACATTTAGAGAGAATGTGTATTTTGGTGAACACATGCATGCATTTTTAGAACTCATTTGAACTGCTAGGTTATAGGGCAGTGTTCTGTTTTAGTAGCTATTGCCTAACAGATGAATCCAGGTGTGTTTTCTAAAAACAAAAAGAGCAAATGTGACATCTGTAAACTGACAACCAGGTACTGAGCCTATTCAGCAGATAACAGAACCAAAAGTTTCCCAGGACAAAGAACAGGAGAGAACGAGAAGAGGAACCCATGAAGAGGTAGCAGGCAGAGGCCAGCAGCAACAGAAAGACGAACATGTCTCCTCCTCCTCTGCACACATCAGGGCTTCCCTGATGGCTCAGATGATAAAGAATCCACCTGCAATGCAGGAGCCCTCGGTTCAATTCCTCGGTTGGGAAGATCCCCTGGAGAAGAGAATGGCAACCCACTCCTGTATTCTTGCCTGGAGAATCCCATAGATAGAGGAGCCTGACGGGCTACAGTCCATGGGGTCACAAAGAGTCGGACACAACTGAGTGACTAACACACACACACATGCATCTGCACACAGCTCTGACTGTGAGACCTGTCTTCCTCAGACAGGGCGGAAATTTGTCCCCACCCATGTGCATGTGTGCTAAATTGCGACTCTATGGACTGTAGCCCACCAGGCTCCTCTATCCATGGGATTCTCCAGGCAAGAATACTGGAATGGGTTGCATGCTGTCCTCTAGGGGATCTTCCCAACCCAGGGACTGAACCCTCCATCTTATGTCTTCTCCATTGGCAGGTGGGTTCTTCACCACTAGTGCCACCTGGGAAGCCCCATCCTCACCCAAAACATATGAATGCCTGCCCTTAAAGGCTTCTGAATCTCTGAAGGTTGGAACTGAAGTCAGATCTTGACCAGGCTGAGTCTTAGGCCTCGGCCCCCTCTGACAACATGGGGTCCCCTAATCCAGTCCATCCAATGGCCTCTGTCTGAGTGTGGGGCTCAACATTTAACCCCAGATTTCAGGATAAGTTTGAGTAGCCCCCAGAGAAATAGAAATTAAGGCTAAATGAGGTCGAAATTAAACCTAAATTTTGGCTGATTCCAATGGGCACAAGGCATTGGATAGGTCTGTGGACTGCAGTTAAGAGTTGGTGGGGTGGGGCCGAGGCTTACTTACCTCAGCGCCACAAAGAACTAGTTCACAACTTGGGGATGGGAGCCTCCTCACTCCAGCGGGAGCTCTGGGCCTTTGCAGAAATGGGACGTAAACAGCGCAGGCTCTATGGCAACCGGCAACGCGTTACCAGGGCAAAGGGGGGTGGGGTCCGCTGCGAAGCGGCGTTTTCTCCGGAAGGCTTTGCGCAGGCGCGAGTGTTGTCTTTTCGCCTGCGCTAGGGACTTGGCGAAGTGGCCTGGGAGGGCTCACATGGGATACGTATCTCAATCTACCGCGAAGATGCGGGACACCAAGCTGGGATTCAGGAGGCCTGCGACTGGTCCTGCTGCGGGCTGGGCCGCCTCGGGCCGCACAGCGCTCACTGGGTCTCGGATCCCCAGATGTCCCGCCAAATTGGGCTGGACGATGTCTCTAGACCCTCGCAGCCGCAGGCCGGCCTGGGGCCACTTAAACCGCAAACCCGACGCTGCATGGAGTTAGGGGGGAGAGATTCCTGGGGTTGCCCCGGCCGCGCGGGTCGGGAGTGGGGGTTAGGAGGAGGGATGAGGAGCACCCCGGGCCGGTCCCTCGGCCTCCAGGCGGTGGCGGTGGCCAGACCGAGGGCTAGGAGTCAGGAGTGGTTTATCTATCTAGAAAATGAGTGCCTTGGAACCCCCAAACTAGAGTACAGCGTTCGGAATATGTTCTTTATGATTGTAGTGCTGGTAAAGCACCCCAAGGGTTGGAGAGGGGGGTGGTTAAAAATAAAACCCTGAGACCCCCCAGGGAAGAACTGATCCTAGTAGTTGAGGCCAGCCAGCTGGATTCTTGCTCTGCTGGTTCTGCCCTCTGAAAGGCCTAAATTCGGATGCTGCTGCCTCTATTGATGTATTAACAAAAATAGAGGAAGAAGAGAAAAAGAGCTCTCCAACTATTTATTCTGGAGTTTAAGTAAAATATTTTCAAAAGAAAAACCTTGTTTTGCACCCACACAGGCCAGCAAAGGAATGAGTCCAATAGAGAAAGTATGGAACAGCTTATTACCAATACTTACTCAGTGTGTATCTGGCATCAGTATCTGAGTAGGGAGGAGAATATATGGGTAGGGAAGAGAATATAAAGCAGATATGCAGCTCAAGGCTTAGAATTTGCTAAATTAAGAAGTGTACAATAAAGCTTATCTTCAAACTAGGAATACTTAGGCAAAGCACACTGAAGTTTTAAGTGATTTTGAGATTTTCGTTAGTTGGAATAAAACCATGTTTCCCAAATACAATGAGTTTCCTCTGGAGCTGGTGTAGCTATTTCTGCAACCAGCCTCTTCTCCTGTGGGAGGCCTGAATGGGCAGCTCTGAGTGCAGGTATGGGGAGCAGGCCTTTGGCAAACCACCCCAGGTCACTGTGTCCACTGGGAGATGGAAAATACAGGGGAAAATTAAGTCTGAGAGGATAGACTCAGGAGGTTTAATATTTGTCAAGTGGAACATCCAGAAGGGGAAAAATGGAGAACAGATGAAGAAAAGAGAGAGAAAATGTCCTTGAGCTAAAGATGCAAGTCTTTATTTCTCTTTATTAATTAAAATTTTACACAATTTTGAAAGGTTACTTTCTATTTACATTTTATTATTGCAAAATACTTGCTCTATTCCCCATGTTGTATTAATACAGTACATCCTTGAGCCTCTCTTACACCCGATAGTTTTTGCCCCTGACACCTATATTATTTCTCCAACTGGTAACCACAAATTAGGTCTCTATGAGTCTGCTTTGTTGTTGTTATACTCACTAGTTTGTTGTATTTTTTAAAAATTTCACATGTAAGTTATATATGGAATTTAAGACTCAAATCTTTAGATTGAAAGACCCACCTGAAATAATTATCTCTTACACACATACACAGTCACACATACATACACATTATACATGCACCTATTTTGTATCTATATGCATCCTATTCTAGTGAAATTTCTTTCTTTCTTTCTTTCTTTTTTAAAACCTTCCTGTGTGTTTTTAGTTCCTGACCAGGAATTGGATCCATGCCCCTTGTAACGGAAATGCAGAGTCTTAACCACTGGACCACCCAGGAAATGTCTTTATTCAAAGAGTAAAGAAAGAAAGAAATGAATATGTATACAGCTTTTTGTCTATTACACAGATTACTAGAAATGATGCTAGAATAACGTCTTCAAAATTCTAGAAGAAATGATTTCAAATCTCAAATTCTATAACCAGTCAAAACCCTTCACAGAGCAAAATAAAGATATTTTTGGACAGCTCTGAAACTTGCACATATACTCTTTTGGAGTAAAGATTAATAGTATAAAAGTGAAACATCAAGAAAGAGGAAGATATTGATCATAATAAATAGAGGAACCATGAGAAAAGAAAACTCAGTATGATAGCTGTGTAACTGGAAAGCTATCAGTTCAAATAATAACTGAAAGAAGGGTTCTTAAGAATTCTTAAGAATTACACAAATTATATGGTTCATAACCCAGAAGTATAACTTCATGCTCTTGGTGAGCTGAAATTATATGTCAAACAAGAAAGACAAACAGAAAGTGGGGACAGCATTAAATTGTCATTTTGAAACCAAAAGAATTCTGAAGGAAGCTTATGGAGGCAGCATGGTGTAGTGGAAAACACACTTAGCCATGAGCCTGAAGTCTGGCTTCCAGCCTGGTTCCTACCTACCACTTAGCTGCCTCAGTGTTCTCATCCACATTAATAATGCCTGTCCTGGAAAACAGTATGAAGGTTTCTCAGAAAGCAGAACTACCACGAGATCCAGCAATCCCATTTCTGGGCATATATCCAAAAAAAACCCCTAAAACCCTAATTCGAGAAGATACACACACCCCAATGTCCACAGAAGCATTATTTAAAATAGCCAAGATATGAAAGCAACCTAAGTTTCTATCAACAGATGGATAAAGAAAATGTAACATATATATGTATATATATATACACACACACATATATAACAGATTACTATTCAGTCATAAAAAAGAATAAAATTTTGCCATCTGCAGCAACATGCATGGATGTGGAGGGCATTATGCTAAGTGAAATAACTCACACAGAGAAAGAAATCTTATATAATATCACTCGTATATGGAATCTAAAAAAACACAAAAAACTAAATATAACAAAACAGAAACAGACACAGATATAGAGAATAAGCTAGTGGTTACCAGTGGAGAGAAGGAAAGTGGGAGGGGCAATATGGGGGTAGGGGATTAGGAGATAATTAGGGGTAGGGATATAAAATAAGCTACAAGGCTATATTGTACAGCATGAGAAATACAGCCAATATTTTATAATAAACTATAACAGACTATACCCTTTAAAAATCATGAATTGTTGTAATAGATTGTAACATATACTATTGTACAGCAACTGTATCTCAATTAAAAAATAGTTATTTTTGTCCTGCTTGGCTTATGACAGCCATAGGAGAGTTTTATGGATGCAAAAATGCTACCAAAACGTCAGATGTTATTAACTTCTTGTTTAATTTTCCTACAGTGCTACCATGACCCTTGAACTCTGTTTTGGTAGCATTGCCATTGGTATTCAGATCCGTGTTGGTTTCTCTACCCAGCTGCACCTGGATGAGGAAAAAACTCTCTTCCTCCATACAAGGGTGTTGTTAAGATGTGGATTGTTTTCTATCTTAGGCATCACTGTGGAACAGTGAGTTCATTGAGAAGAAGTCAATTTTTATTCTCAACCTTCTTAAATTGTCTCAATATCATAGGCCATTATATTGAAGCTGATTATTCAAGACCCCAGCGTCCTGGGTCTGTATCAGGAACTTACTCCTGGGTTGTACAGTTCTATTCAAAAGTCAGCAGTCAAGAAACGTGATAATTTAAGAGCTTTTTATTGGCATTTTAAACTTTGGGTAACTACCAGTTGACTTCTGTGTGTTTCTAAGAGGTCCTTCAGAGATAAAGAGGATGTCAAGCGTACGTTTCTCTAGCGAAATAGCCTATTTCCACTGCCAGTAGGGCTGAGAGATGTTTTCAGCCATCTTTCTTTCTTGTGGTCACAGCACATCCACCCCTCCAGCAGTGCTTCCCCCGTGTCCACAATGCATAGTCACCTCCGCTAGTTCTGCCTGTTATTCATAGCAGCGTCTGTAAGGTGGCTGGCCATGAAGCTAACTGGACTTCCCAGGGATTGAACCCGGGACCTAGCAGAGTCTGTACTAAACTGTGTGTTCCTGGAGGACTAGGGTACATTTGTTGTGCCCAATAAGTGTATTTTAAATATTTTTATTATTTATGTATCTATCAGTGTTTGGCTGTGCTGGGTCTTTGTTGCCGCACACGGGCTTCCCCAGCTGCGGTGCGCAGGGGCTACTCGCGTTTCTCTGCCTGGGCTCCTCACTGCAGCCACTCCTCTCCCTGTGGCTCCTGGGCTACAGAGAGCATGCTCAGTAGTTCTGGTGCATGGGCTTAGTTGCCCGACATGGAATCTTCCAGGACCAGGGATCAAACCCATGTCCCCTGCATTGGCAGGCAGATTCTCAACCACTGGACCACCAGGGAGGTCCTAAAATATTTTATTTTTAATTATTTATTTGGCTCTGCCGGGTCTCGGTTGTGGCACAAGGCATCCTCGATCTTGGTTCTGGCATGCAAACTCTTAGTTGTAGGCATATGGGATCTAGTTCCCTGACCAGGGATCAAACCTGAGCCACTTGCATTGAGAGTGAAGTCCTAGCTATTGGACCACCAGGGAAGTCCCCCAATAAATGTATATTGAATGGGTGTGCTCTAATCAATTGAGCTGTCCAGTCTTTATGAAAGTGAGCAGCATTGATATAAGAATACAATTCTGTTAAGTGGAAAGGGGATGTCTGAGAATGCTTTATTGCCTAAATTAATATTAGGAAACAAACTGCTCAGTAAAGAAATCAATGTGCTAGCTCTTTCTTGTATATGTTACCCAATCACTATTTACTTACTTTTTGTTGAGTACCATTTTATTCCATACAGGAAAAGCTGTGGAAAGTAGATTCTCTTTTATGCTTGCTTTGTTCTCCTACCAAGAGTCAAATTAATTATAAAGATTTTAAAAAAGATTATTATACATTCATGAACACAAATAATCAAAAAACTAAAATACTTCAGGACCTTAGAAAGTATGAAATTTGAATGTGATTTTAAAAAATTGCCCCTTGTGATTACCTCTTTGGGACTTGTGAAAATCAGCAAAGGATGCTATTGAATGTGCTTCATCCCAATACTCCTCTTATTTTGATGGACATTTCAGAGAACTTAGGTACATCTTAGAGTTCTAGTCCTTCAAACTTTGAAAGCATTCAGTGTACATGGTACTAGAGTTTCTACTCATCTTGATTTCCCTGTGTCTGAAAGAACATTGGGAAGCAATTTTGGTAGTTTTTAAACCTATAGGTTTACTTTTGAACTTTTGAGGTATCTTTTAAGAGAATCTGACTCTTAGAATTGCAAGGAACTTGAAAGGTTATCTAATCCAATCTGATGCTGAAATGCTGTAGTCTCTATAGCATTCCTGCCAAATGGTTGCGCAGTGCTTGAACTCTCCCAGTGATGGAGAACTCATCATCTCTCCAGGCAGTCCTTCTTTGGGATGTTCTGCTGGGAAGGCCTTCCAATTGTTTTCATCCATGAGTACTAGTTTCTATCTTGGGCCATACAGAATAAAGAGAAGTTTGTGTATATATATATATATATGCATACATGTGTATATATATATGTATATATCACATTTTCTTTATCCATTCATCCATTCATCAGTGGACACTTAGGTTGCTCCCATGTTTTGACTATTGTAAATAATGCTGCAATGAATATAGGGGGTGATATATCTTTTTGAATTAGTGTTTTTGTTTTCTTTGGATAAATAACCAGAAGTCAAATTGTTGGATCATGTGGTAGGTCTATTTCCTGTTGTTGTTTAGTTGCTAAGTTGTGTCTGATTCTTTGAGACTCCGTGGACTGTATGTAGCCCAGTAGGTTCCTCTGTCCAGGGGATTTCTCAGGTAAGAATCCTGGAGTGGGTTGCCATTTCCTTCTATTTTTATTTACCTATTTTTATTATTTATTTTATTGGAGTGTAACTGCTTTACAATGTTATATTGGTTTCTGCCGTACAGAAACATTCTCTTTTTATATTCTTTTCCATTATGGTTTATCATAGGATATTAAATACAGTTCTCTGTGATATACAGTAGGACCTCATTGTTCATTCTATATGTAAAAGTTTACATCTGCTAACCCCAACCTCCCACTCCACCCCTCCCCCAACCCCCTCCCCCTTAGCAATCACTAGTCTGTTCTCTATGTGTGACAGTTTCTTAATGTTCTATTTAAAAGTCTAGTTCAGGATGCTAAACATATGTTTATTGTTTATAATTTTCTATCTACTAGCATTTATGAGGGCCAAGCAAGGTCTGATTGAGCCAAACCCTGGAAAATGTAATTATTCTTTTACTATACTGTCATGGCCCTGTGCTCTGAGAGTTTTGATGGTATCTGCTATTGAATCTTGGCAGACCATTGAGTATTTCTCAGAATGTGGGCAACCCTCCAATAATCTGCATCAGAACCCCCTGGGGTGCTTGTTAAAGTGTGGATTCTCAGGCCCCACCACAAATATGCTGGATCAGAACTTGGGTCTAAGATACGCTGCACCTTCGTGGGACCTGCTCTGTCCTACCAGTGGTCTGCCCTTGGGTTTCACTTTTCCACAGGAAACAGAACATAAACCTCAAACTGTCTTTGTACTTGGCCCCGTTCCCTTTGCTGATCTGATACAAGAATAGCTTTTTGTGGTGCAACAGTGAGTTTGCTGAATAGACCCCTTGTATTTTAGGAGAAGAAATTTAGTGCTTCATTGCTCCCCATCTCTATTGGCCCTGGTAGCTCTAAGGATAAACCAGCTTGGGTTTCACCCTGGAGGATTAGCATTTCAGAGAGCACACAAAACCCCTTGAAAGTCAAGATGAGACAGGGCAGAGTGTGTGCTGGGCTCTTTGTGCGGCTGGTTTCTTGTCTGTAGCCATTTGTCAGGCACGGCAGCTGAAGGTGCTGAATTGGGTGAGGTAGTAACACTCGAGAGTCAAAGCAGCTGCCAGGTGCTCCCTGGAGGGTGGAGCAAAGGCTGCTAACCCACCTCCTGTCCTTTTTGCAATGATTTCCACACCTGGGAGATAATTGCAGGAAAGAAAAAAATGTTTCCTCTACCCTCTTATGTTCAGTATATAGGGATATGCAAATTAAACTGACAAAGCTTAGCAGAAGAAAAGGTATATGATTTTTATTTATGTATTTTTGTGTGCATACTGCTGCTGCTAAGTCGCGTCAGTCGTGTCCGACCCTGTGCGACCCCATAGACGGCAGCCCACCAGGCTCCCCCATCCCTGGGATTCTCCAGGCAAGAACACTGGAGTGGGTTGCCATTTCCTTCTCCAATGCATGAAAGTGAAAGTGAAGTCGCTGAGTCGTCTCTGACTCTTAGCGGCCCCATGGACTGCAGCCTACCAGGCTCCTCCGTCCATGGGGTTTTCCAGGCAAGAGTACTGGAGTGGGGGGCCATTGCCTTCTCCATGTGTGCATGGGATCTTCACAAAAAAAGAAGTGAAAACTCTTAAGAAGCAGCTAGAGGGACTTCTCTGGCATTCCAGTGGTTAGGTCTCTGCACTTCCGATTCAGGGTCCGTGGGTTCAATCCCTGTTTGGGAAACTAACATCCCATATGCCACGTGGTATGACCAAACACAACAAAGCAAAACAAAAAGCCCAAATAAACAGTTTAAAAAATCCAATGAAAGATTTTTTTAAAAGAGCAGCTAGACTTGGGGCTTTTATACCATTTTAACAAAGGGTAGTAAATTATGGAGAGTTGGCTAGACAAAGGAAAGAAGATTTGGGTTTCTGGGGTGATAAATTCTAGGAAAGTGACTAGGGAATGTATGGGAAACTAATGGAAGATAAGGGTTATTTTTATAAGGTCTGTTTATGCAGATTCATCTCAGTGTGACTCCAGTCTCTGGCGATCAGAGTTAGTCTCCTCTTCCTGGTACAGACCTTCCTCAAAGGAACATCTATAGCCTACATTTAGGCAGATAAGGGAGGGCACAGAACTTTTCCTGCATCTGTCACTTTTCAGTTACCTTCAGCTCAAAAATAATCCTTATGCCAACGTGGCATATTTTGGGATGGCTTACCCTAACCCCCTTCAGGATCATTAGCACACCCAGCTGGGGAGAAGCTGGGTAGGAGCTGGCACAGAAGGCTGACTTCAGGCAGTTTCCTTGAGTTCTAGCTGCATCCCCTGTGCAGAGCAATTGGCCTGGGTCCTGTGAGGCCTGCCCTCTCGCTCCACCAGATTTGCTATGTCCTAGTTTGAGAGCAGTCCTCTAAACCCAGAGGGACCATAGGCGTGGGACTGAGGCGCCCACCAGGTAGAACCATTCTGCGGGAAGGTAGATTATTAGACAGTGAAAACCAAGCCTCATAGTTCAACGGATTGAAAAAAATTTTTTTTTCCATTTATTTTTATTAGTTGGAGGCTAATTACTTTACAATATTGTAGTGGTTTTTGCAATACATCGACATGAATCAGCCATGGATTTACATGTGTTCCCCATCCCGATCCCCCCTCCCGCCTCCCTCTTCATCCCATCCCTCGGGGTCTTCCCAGTGCACCAGCCCTGAGCACTTGTCTCATGTAAACGGATTGAAAATTATATCACAAGTAATTTTTTAAAGTTTTCTAAAGTATGTGGATAAGCCATATCTTCATATGAGCCTAATACTATGAATAATAATAAACGGGATACATACTACTACATATAGGGTAGATAAACAACAAGGACCTACTGGGACTTTCCTGGAGGCAGAGTCAATAAGAATCTGCCTGCCAATGCAGAGGACATGGGTTTGATCCCTGCTCCAGGAAGATCCCACATGTTGCACAGGAACTAAACCCGTCCGTCCACCGCAGCTACTGAACGTGCACTCTAGAGCCCGTGGATCTCAACTACTGAGCCCCTGCACCGCAACCACTGAAGTTCATGTGCCTGGAGCCTGTACTCTGCAATAAGAGAAGCGACCGCAATGAGAAGCCCGTGCATCACAACTGGAGAACAGCCCTCACTTGCTGCAAGTAGAGAAAGCCTGCACTCAGCAACAAAGAGCCAGCGCAACGAAAAATAAACATTAAAACAACAACAAAAAACAAGGATCTACTCTATGGCACAGGGAACTATACTCAATATCTTGTAAAAACCTATAATGGAAAATAATCTGAAAAAGACTATATATACATATATATGTATACATAGATATATGTATAACTGAATTACTTTACTGTGCACCTGAAACACTGTGAATTCAATAAAAAAAAGAAAAATCTAAGCCACCTAAATCAAGGAAATCATTATGTTCCACTAGAGGGCACTGTGGTAACAATCTAGTAAAACATTCATAAAATAGGCTTGTAAAAACAGAGGGAATTTGTGATTGGTTTGTAAATTTGTGATAACAGCTTTGAGCAGAAACAAAACTCAAGTACCACTCTCACCACAGGGGGTGACACGAAAACTACTCAAGCGGTTGTTTTTTCTTTTTAAGTCGGAATGACATGAAAAGAAAAAGCAAGTTGACTGACGAACAGAACTGAATGGCTTTCTTTAGTTGCTATGTTGTTCTGTTGCTATGTGGTCTAATAAAACCTACAAACATAATCAAGGCGATCACATTTCCTCTGCCTCAGCCATTTGAAAAGCTTCATACCCCTGAGAGTCTTCATCCCCAGTTGCGCCCGAAGCAGCAAAGTTTGCCCGAGGGTTTAAATTGGGAATGATAGTAAGAGTTATAGCTAGCTTTTTTTGAACGCTGAGTGCTAGGCTGGGCGATTCGCATGGATCATCTCTTTAATCCCCACAGCAGCGTTATGAGTTAGGTTCTATTATTACCAGCTCCATCAGACAGATGAGGAGACTAGGCCCATGGAAGACTGAGTGCTGGCCCACGGGACACCGCAAACCAGTGGCAGAACTGCGATTCAGATCCAGGCAGGTTGAATCTAGATCCCTCATCCGAGCTATTTCTATTTCCTAGTCTATTAGGGGCAAAGACAGAGCTAGAATGCAGGTCTCTTTGTTACAAATTAAAGAGTGACTTTAGTGTTGAAAAAGACATGTATGGGCAGGAATAGGTAGAAGAAAACTATAGAAGAGGGCTGACTCACATGTCAGCATGATGATTCTGCCTGATGCGTTGAGAATAAACTGTAGCGGGAACAAAGGCAGAAGCAAGATGCTATTGCCAGTAGAAGGCTATTGCTGTGATGCAGGTGAAAGATAATCACGGTGCCCAAGAGGATGATGGTGGCTTGGACCAGGGTGTGAGCACTGGAGGTGGTACAAAGTGAGTGGATTCTGGGCAAACATTGAGGGCAGAGCCAGAATATTTCTTGACATAACAGATGTGGGGTGTGAAAGAGAGGAGGCAAAAGTGGCTCCAAGTTTTGGGTCTGAGCGACCGGAAAGATGAGATGGGGAGTCAAGTGAGATGGGGAGACAGAAGCTGGAGCAGTGACCCTGTTATCCATTGCTGAACTAAACCAGACTTTGGTGGCATAAAACAACAACCATCACTTATTACTATTTCAAATTTATTTTTATTTGGCTGCATCAGATCTCAGTTGCAGCTCTTCTGTGGGGCACGGGCTTAACTGACCCACAACATGGGGGCATCTCAGCTCCCAGAGAGGAGGTCGGATCCGCATCTGCTGCATTGGAAAGCGGATTCTTAACCAGCGGACCACCAGGGAGCTGCCCAACATTTATTAGTATTGGCTGGGCTCAGCTGGGCATGTCTCACTTGCTGGTTAGGACCAGGGTTACTAGAAGATGGAATAGCTAGGCTCCTCAGACATTCGTCTCTGTCGCTCTCTCATGGCCTCGCCCCAAAATCTCTCTAGCGTGGTGGCTTCAGGAGAACCAGACCTCTTACCCGGTCACCTGAACTCCACAGGGTGTGTCCCAAGACGGAGCGGGACACACACTGGACCACCAGGGAAGGCCCCTGTTTGACTTTCTAACCTATGTATTTGTGTTATGCTGATCAAAGAATTTTTAAAAGGCTGTAAATTTTTTCATAAAAATAATTTTTTTTAAGGTATAGGAAAAATACTCAATCCATAGGGCAAGGGCAAATTTTAGAAAATACCCCAACCCAGTCACCTCTCCACTCTGAACCTTCTCCTTCATGTCTCTGGCCTGAAAGTGGACTGAGACCAACCCATCCATGCCTGTGCTGTCCCAGTGAGGACCACTGCAGCTTCCCAGGTCTTGGATCATCTCACTAACACCCCTTCCTCACCCCTTTCAAAGGCATCCCTGGTAGCACAGATGGTAAAGAATCTGCCTGCAAGGCGGGAGACAGGGTTTGATCCCTGGATTGGGAAGATCCCCTGGAGAAGGGAATGGCAACACACTCCAGTATTTGTGCCTGGAGAATTCCATGGACAGAGGAGCCTGGTGGGCTACAGTCCATGGGGTCGCAAAGAGTCGGACACGACTGAGTGATTCACACATTCATTTTCACCCCTTCCAAGCCTGTAGAGATGGGCTGACGCCCATTTGAAAGAAGAGAGAAGTATGGCTTGGTGAGTTCACCTCATTAAAAGTCATTAAAAGACAGACTTGAAGTCAGGTGTTGTGGCTTATGCTGCAATGGTCTCTCCAGGCTTAAATGTCGTGGTTGCCATCGCTGTGGGTTCTCCTGGCAGTGTGGGTGAGGGTAGGGGAGAGAGAGAGGGAACAGTTCTTGGAAGGAAAGTTCATCCCTCTAAATTAAGTGCATTATTTCTCCTGAATAAAAACACACCTGTCGTGAAATTCACTGCCCCCAAAAGATACTTGATACAGTGACTCTGATGGCCCCTGGCTGAAAATACTCCATTTCCCCTTAGTCACCCTCCTCGGGTCAGCGTAAGCTTGCTGGATAAAATAACAGAAAGAAACAGAGCTCCTTAGGACTGAAATTCCTAGGCCCAGAGGAAGACTGCGGCGAACGAGGGCAGGGGGCACAGTTTGGGGCAGAACCTTGGGTTTTCCTTTGGGGAATCGGTCCCTCTCGGCGGGTGGGTCTGTTGTGACATAGACCAGCCCTGGCTTGGGGGGCAGAGGGAAAGTCACCAGTGGGAGACCAGACCCTTATAAATCGGCTGCTCCATCGCAGACCAGGGACCACTGAAAGAGCCCACTAACCCCTGATCTGTGCTTAGTCACTCGCTGAACCTGCCCTAGTTACATCAAAGCCTTTATCAGAGGGACAAAGTGGCTGGGTGTGCCCCAAACTTGCTAACGTGCAATGCGATGTTTACCATGACAGTGGGGCGGTCTCAACAGGTGGGCAGGTGACGCATCCCAGTCAGGTCAGCAAGGCCCACTGAGCACCTACTGTGTGCAAACTCTGTCCGAGGCCAGGATGGTGGTGGAAACGGGTGAGCACACAGCTCCGCCTCTGTCCCTGGAGGCTCAGGGGACCAACTCTGTGATTCTGCCACCTGACATGTGGTTAATGCCATTAGCTTAACTACACTGATTACACGGTGTAATTACACAGTTAATTACACTGTGGGCTTCCCTGATAGCTCATTTGGTAAAGAATCCGCCTGCAATGCAGGAGACCTCGTTTTGATTCCTGGGTTGAGAGGATCCGCTGGAGAAGGGATAGGCTATCCACTCCAGTATTGGACTTCCCTTGTGGCTCAGCTGATAAAGAATCCGCCTGCAATGTGGGAGACCTGGGTTCAATCCCTGGGTTGGGAAGATCCCCTGAAGAAGGGAAAGGTTACCCACTCCAGTATTTTGGCCTGGAGAATTCCATAGACTGTATAGTCCATGGGGTTGCAAATAGACACGACTGAATGAGTTTCACTAACTAACTAGGACTTACCAATTTCTGTACTCTGCTGTGTGCAGGGTTTTAGTCATTGGAAGGTGCCAAACTGTGGGTCCTTTGTTGGGGGGGTGGCGCTCCCAGAGCCGGGGGAGGGGCTGTGGTCTGCTTTCCCCTCCCTGGCTTTGCTTTCTGACCGAGGCCAGCATACGCTCTGCAGTGTTCTCAGCATGTCTCTGTTCTAACCGAATTTGAATTTCTTTCTTTCCTGTCTCATGATGATGAGTGAAGGGGAGAAGGCCTTTAGTGGACACCCTGTGACACTAATCACCAAGTGTCACTACCCTCATCCAAGGCGGTGACGATGCACTCCGGGCGCGGAAACCTGAACCTTTTCACCGATGGTGGTTCTAGCTGAGTCTGGAGGAGCTCAGTTACAGCTTGTCACCTTCGGCTTCATTTATCAACATCTGTTCAATAAACAAACACCTAACTCTGCTCCTCCCACTGGCCTCCCAGAGGCTCTGGCAACTGTAACTGAAGCACCGTTGGATTAGAATGTCCTGTTGGAAGGAGAGGGAGCAGCATCTGATTAGTTCGGAAAGGAGGCTCTTAACCTTCAGAAACTTGGGCCGGGTCCCGGGGGCCCAGAACAACTGATTCATTTGGCCCATTCCTCCTGTGCCCGTCCAGCAAAGAACAACCTGCGTGCGTGGCAGCACTGCCCATTTGTTCAATAAGTACTCATGGAGTACCTACTGCGTATCGGGCTGTTGTTAGGCCGTGGGCGCCCAGTAGGAAGCCAGGTCGGCTCTCTGCCCTCCTGGCCTTTACGGTCTAGTGGTAAAACAAGAGTGCTGGGTGAGAGGACAAAGTGAGTTTATGGTGCTCTGTGGACAGAACTGTCAATGAGGGCCTCCCGGAGGAAGTGATGTTTAGATAGCTCTGAGCAAGTAGTAGGAGAGAGTCAGGTGAACAGGCTGGAGGGACAAGTCGGGGACAAGGGTAAAGGTGAGCGCTGGAGCCAGTTTGGTGGTCTTCAACACCCTGGTAAGGAACCGTTTATCTTCAGGTTGTTGGGAATCCACTCAATGGAGGAGGTGATACGATCAGACTTGCTCTGGAAGATCACTCTGGTGGCAGAGGGTAGAAAATGGGTTAGAAAAGGCCAAGAATGAAGGCCTGGACGCTAGTTCTAGGAGGTAATTGTTCTAATCTAAGTGAGAAGAGATATCCGTTATATAAGGTTACTGTGCAGAGTGGATGAAGGAAATTGGGATCAAGATTACAGAACCCCAATGTTCACAGCAGTTGTTGTTGTTGAAAATTGTTTAGTCCCTAAGTTGTATCCTACTCTTTTGCCACCCCATGGACTGTAGCCTGCCGGGCTCCTCTGTCTATGGGATTTTCTGGGCAAGAATACTAGAGTGGGTTGCCATTTCCTTCTCCAGGGGACCTTCCCGACCCAGGGACCTAACCCACGTCTCCTGCTTGGCAGGCAGGTTCTTTACCACTGAACCATCAGGGAAGCCCATGTTTATAGCAGCACTGTTTACAATAGCCAAGATAGGGAAGCAACCTAAATGTCCATCAACAGATGAATGGATCAAGAATATGCGGTCTCCATATACAATGGAATACCACTCAGCCACAAAAAGAACAAAATTTTGCCATCTGCTGTAACATGGATGATTTGGAGGACATTCTAACTAAGTCAGAAAAAGACCAATACTGTATGATATCACTTACATGTGGAATCTAAAAGATACAACAAACTAGTGAATATAACGAAAAAGAAGCAGACTCACAGATACAGAGAACATACTAGTGGTTACCAGTGGGGAGCGGGAAGGGAAGAGGGGAAATATAGTGGTAGGGGAGTAAGAGGTACAAATTATTAGGTATACAATAAGCTGTATTGTATAATACAGGGAATATGGCCAATATTTTGTAATAACTGTAAATGGAAAGTAATCTTTCAAAATTGTATTAAAAACATAATATTTAAACTTTTAAAATAAAATACAAATTTAAAGAAAAAGATACAGAATCTTCCTCATATGAAAGTGTTAGTCGCTCAGTTGCGTCAGTGGTGAATTTGCTTATTGTTGTAGTTCAGTCACTAAGTCGTGTCTGACTCTTTGCGACCCCATGGACTGTAGCCTGCCAGGCTCTTCTTGCTCTCCAGCAAGAATACCGGAGTGGGTAGCCATTCCCTTCTTCAGGGGATCTTCCTGACCCAGGGATCAGACCAGGGTCTCCTGCACTGCAGGTGGTTTCTTTACCACTGTGCTATCAGGCAAGCCCAAATCAACTATAATTGAAAAAAACCTACACGCTTTTCAGCGTGTATAATCATAGAGTCAGGCGAAGATCATCAGTTGATAATCTCAACATACAAAATTAAGATTCTCAAGGCATTGCAGAGCAGGATACTCACATGACCTCAAAAGCATCGCCCACAGATTTCTAACTAGTTTTAGAGGGAGACAGGGCAATGGAGAGGTCTGGTGAATGCCCTTCCGCACAGCATCAACCCTCCCGTAGCCAAGAGCAGGCAAACCACAGCGTGTGCTTCTGACAGGGTGCTACAGAAATATCCACCACCTGGGCTGTATTCGAGCCAAACACGCTTCACCCGAATCTACTTGGGAGAAAACAACAGCAGAGTGGGGAACAAGGGAACAGACCTGGGCTCTTCAAAAGAGTTAGAGGGGTGGGATAAGCGGATGGCGTGTGTGCGTGTTTGGTCATGTCTGACTCTTTGCGACCCCATGGTTTGCAGCCCGCCAGGCTCCTTTGTCCATAGAATGTTCCAGGCAAGAATACTGGAGTGGGTTGTCATTTCTTCCTCCAGGGGATCTTCCCGACTCCAGGGATTGAACTCGCATCTCTTGCGTCTCCTGCATTGTCAGGCAGGTTCTTTACCATTGAACCACCTGAGAAGCTCTAGGGTGGTGGTGGTTCGGCAGAGAGGCTCAAGAGGGAGATGAGAGATGTATGTGGATAGCTGATTCACTTTGTTGCGCCGCAGAACTAACACAACATTGTAACGCAATTATACTCCAATAAAAAAAGAGTTGAGTGAAAAAGTGACAGTAAACAAAAAGTGGAGGGACTGTTTTAGATGCAAAGCAATTAAAGAGACATAACCACCAAATGCAGTGTCTGAACTTTCACTGGATCCTGGATGTTTAAGAGTTTTTAACAGCCATAAAAGGCATGTGGAAACAATTAGGGAAATTTGAATGTCGAGTGTAGATTAGATAAATGTTCCATTTTTCAGGTGTGCTAACATTATCGTGCTCATGTAGGAGAATGCCCTTACTCTAGGGAGACATTCGCTAAAGTTTTTAGGGCTGAGTGTCATGATGTCTGTATCTTACTTCCAAATGGCTCAGAAAAAGGGAGACAGACCACAAACAAGGCAGAATGCTTACAAAGCAAAGGAAGACAATGTTCATTGAACTCTTCTTTCAAGTTTTCTGTAAATTTGAGGATTAGCAAAATAAACCTTTGGGGAAAACTAATAGCTCTGATGCTTCAAGACACTTGGTAGAAATCATGAGGCTCCACTAGTAAGAGTTCTGCAAATGCCTGGTTTACAATATGTGAAAGGAAGTAGAAGAATTGCTTGGGCAGTCAGTCCGCGATGCTCTGGGACAAGGTGGGTTTCAGGTCCCTGGCATGGACAGTGGGGAGTGATCATGCTGCTGTTTGCTGTATCTGAATAAATACAGGAGAAGGAGCCTGTTTTAGAGGGAAAAAGAAGGGAAAACATTCAATTTGGACATCTAGGCTCCCAAAGGCCATGCTGGTCCTGGGTTATGAGCCCCTGATGCAGAAGATGGGGCACAGGGTATAAGACGCAGCACAGGCGAGTAATGGACAGAGGGAAAGGAGGTCCCGGTGGAGACTGGGAAGAAACAGCTAGAGAAGCAGGGGGACCTGTGAGTCTGGGTAAGGTCATGGATGCCAGGAAGAGGGGTCCAGGAACACACATACCAAACTGAGATACAGAACACACCAAGGACACTTGCAGCTGTGAGTGATGGAATATTTGGCTTGTGAAAAATATAGATTTTGCCCCTTGCCTATGTGACAGCACTGGATCAACTCAAGGGACCCAGGTAGAGAGTCAAGTTGGACCCAAACGTTGTTTGGCATCTCTGGGGTGTCACCATCCATATCAAGGGTGCTACTGATCCCAGGCCTCCATCAGTTCGTTATTGCATCAGGTTGCACAGTCTCCCTTCGACTGGGGCTACCTGGATAACCCCAGGGAGCACAGCATTCTTGGTCCCATCCTTCCCAGGTGTGTTTTTTGTTGTTGTTTGGTGCTTTCTAGGGAAGGGGCATGCCTAGGCATGTTTAATGTGCTCTGACAAAGGACAACGAGGGCTGCTTGATGTCAAATCAAGTCCAAGAACCAAACGATAAGAGATCAAAGGCTCTAAAAGCAAGCCCAAACCAAATCTTAAAAGAGAGAGAGATAAGATGGGTAATAACCCTCCCAGAACATTCATCATTCAGCTGAAGGGGATGACATGTGGGTGTGAGAGCATGGCTTGGGGAGGGGAGCAAAGGGGAAACACGTCCATCTCAACTGGCGTGATCCATTCATCAGAATGAGCTGGTCACCAGTCATCAGCTGGAGAAACCCAATTCAGAGTGGGTTCTGTTGGGTGGCTCAATGTTCTGCCTTAAACTGACCAACTCACTCAGCACAGTTAGTCTGCCATCCCATTGTCTGGGGCTTCCCTCATAGCTCAGTTGGTAAAGCATCTGCCTGCAATGGAGGAGACCCCAGTTCAATACCTGGGTCAGGAAGATCCCCTGGAGAAGGAAATGGCAACCCACTCCAGTATTCTTGCCTGGGAGGAGAATCCCATGGACAGAGGAGCCTGGTGGGCTACAGTCCATGAGGTTACAAGGGTCTGGACACGACTGAGCAACTAAACCATCATCCCACTATCTGGAGTCACACAGACCTGGGATAGCAGAAAACATCCTCTATGTGCGTGTTTCCTTTAGTGACAGAGTGCTGACCACTGCAGTCAGGAAAGCTGAGAACTTTTAGTCACTGAACACATTTGCGAAATTCATTGGCCTTCACAGACTGTTCCCCTGAACACCTGGCCTGAAAACTCTCCTCTAACCAGCCTGTGTAGGATCATGTTCAGAAAGTGCTTATAAAGCTCTCACTTGCCTTGAAAAAAAAATCTCCATCAGCTGTCAGAAAAGCTAAAACCCGTCTTGGCTCTGGTGACACATCCCCTTCAGGGAAATGCACACAAGCCAATTTAGTTCAGACTTAATAAGTTTTAACAAAATCCAGGTGAAGGGATCTATCTGGAAAAGCAGGAAGAATCTCACAGGCAGCTCTGAGAAATAATTCTCTCAGGAGAGATGGCGGGGGGAAAAACATGTGAAACCATTTGTATCATGGCAGAAGGTGATTCGAAATCCAATTTCACAAATGGGAATTTTCCATGTAACCCTGATGCAAAACGATGGTTTCCAAATGTCTTGAGATTGTGTGGCCTGCTTGCATGCCCCTTCATCCCCCCCTCCCAGCCCCAGCCCCCTCTATCTTCCCTGGGAACCCTCAGGCTTTGTCTTGGAGGTAATCAAGTTTAAAGCCCGTTAAAGCTTATGAGCCCTCATTTGCCCCTCCCCACAAACCACAGACAAGAACATCACAGAACCCACTTTAAAAACACCTAGTCTCTATGACTGAATGTGAGACATGAGAAACACCATTGCTCAGTTTAAGAGGCGTTCTTCCTTTCTCCAGAAGGATCTGCTCTATTTTATGTGCAGAGGTGCAAGGCCACGTCTGCAAATCAGGAGAGTTCCATTTAACATGTGCAAGGACTCAGTACGGTATAGGCATGCTTTTTATAGAGCCCCTGTGATCCCAGGTTGGCTTTAGGTTTGAAACCCTAAGCTTCGGTATGAAAAAAGACCAGGCACAGTGTCTTTGCTAATAATAGGGCTCACCTTCTGGAGCTGGACAGAGGCTGGTTCCCACTGGGGGAGAACTCAGAGGATGGAATGAGACTTCAGCCTGAACAAACAAACAGGGGCTTCCCTGGCGGCTCAGATGGTAAAGAATCTGCCTGAGATGCAGGAGACCCGGGTTTGATCCCTGGGTCGGGAACATCCCCTGGAGAAAGCAATGGCTACCCACTCCAGTATTCTTACCCGGAAAAGTCTATGGACAGAGGAGCCTGGTGGGCTACAGTCCACGGGGTTGCAAAGAGTCGGACACAACTGAGTGATTGAGTGCGGCAGCTCTGAACAAACCAATCTGCTAAGATTATTTATCACCCCGCTGGCAAGCTCTATCATGTTCCTCGCAACACCCCCAAAGAGCTCTGACCCCCAACACAGGGGACCACAGGTGACTCTGAGAAGGCATTCAGATACTGATGGTTAGAACCCACTGCATAAGCTGAAGACACATACTAGCTCCTTACAGGGAAATTCTCCAAGTTCATGGCTAAAATCCAACCCAGTTAGAAAATGCTTCTTGAGTAAGAATAAGCTAATGGCTGTGGCTTTATAGAATCTAAAGATGTCTTACTAAAAACCTAACAGTTTTTTTTCCCCACAATCAAACAGCTGTGAAAATAAACCAGTGCCCTTCAATGGACTCCCCCATGTGTGGGACCACCCCGCCGCTGTTCACAGATCTGTCAGTCAACTTCCAGGACACAGAACTGTAACGGGGGGTACTTTCTGTCCACGCTCCTTCGATGATGTGGAGATGGGTGACCAACAGGCAAATGCAAAAAAAGCAAATATGATTTTCAACTTTCTGGGTGGTGATTTTGGTACAGAAACAATTAAGCGGGGGGCGGCGGTGGGTGGGGGGGAGCGGATTTAAGTAGATTTTCTTTTGGCATGTATGTGAAAGCTCTTATTCCCAGATGAAATAACAAATCCCAAGCGAGGTGAGACACATCATTTTATGTACAAACAGTCAATGGTACGGATGGAGTTACTTTTTATAAATATCTGCAGCAAATCCCCTAAAAAAAAAAAAAAAAGCTGTGAATAAAAACCACCTCACAGCACCAAGGGCCTGTCCTTCCCTAAAAGTGTTAACTTCCCAAGAGCCTATTCTTAGCCAAACACTTGTGGGGCCCTCCTGGGAAGGACAGGACCAGGCGAGAGCCTTCCTCTCTCCCCAGAGAGTCGAGGTGACGAGCAGGTCATCTGCTGCCCAGGACCCGGGAGTGATTAACCGTTTCTTCCCAAGACTTCAGTCTCCCTTGTCAAGCTGCTGATTATGCGTCTCTCTGTTTCCTGGCAGGGGCCCAGAGCGAGGGAGGAAAGGAACCTACAATAGTGGGGGGAAGTAGAAAACTCTGGCTATTCTGATAAAAAAAAAAAAAAAACAAACAACACTTTGTAATCAATGCAACTCTGTAAAGCCAATGGATCCAGTTCAGCAGAAGGAACATTGTGATTCAGGCTTCCGGAATCTAGAGACAAGCATTTTTTTTTTTAAGGAAGAGAATTACTTAGCACCAATTTCTCTCTCTCCAGTAATACTTCCTTTTCCTTGGAGCCCTTGGCTGTAATGAGTCGGAGTGCAGTTCAGAGGTACTTTCCATCAGTAATGCAGCTGGGCAGGTGGGGAGCGCCGTCACTCGGCACAGACAGCGCTCTCACACCAGAGGGCAGCTCTTCTCAAGGGGGCCTCCTGACTTGGGGACACCGGCGGCCTCACCGTCTCCTCTGGGGGCTGGCTCTCCAGCCCCAAGGGGCTTCACTCAAAGCGACGCAGGTGGTTGTACAGAGACTGGACGTAGGTGAAGACGCACATGGGGTCCGGCTTGCGGCCCATCACCATCATGTCCTCCACCTCAATGAGGCGCTCACAGTTGGCCAGGTTCCTGAAACACAGAAGCCCCATCAGAACGTCGGCCCCAGCCACCAGCCAGCATCACTGCCTGGGAAGAGAACTCAGTCCAGAGCTGGAAGCTCCTGAGTGCCCCCCGGTAGGGAATTCACACCACCCCACGAGTTTGTGGAGTTACTCTCTCTAATGCAGTGATTCCTGGACCCCCACAAGGAGGAAGCACCAGTCCAACTGTTCTTCTTGAGTCTCTCAGTCATGTCCAACTCTGAGACCCCATGGACAGCAGCCCACCAGGCTCCTGAGTCCATGGTATTCTCCAGGTAAGAATATAGGAGTGGGTTGCTATTTCCTTCTCCAGGGCATCTTCCCGAACCAGGGATTGAACCCACATCTCCTGCATTGGCAGGTGGATTCTTTACCACTGAGCTACCAGAGAAGCCCCTTTAGTTAACTAGTGAGTGAGTGAAAGTCGCTCAGTTGTGTCTGACTCTTTTCGACCCCATGTACTGTAGCCCACCAGGCTCCTCTCTCCATGGGATTCTCCTGGCAAGAATATTGGAGTGGGTTACTATTCCCTTCTCCAGGGGATCTTCCCAACCCAGGGATTGAAGTAGGGTCTCTTGCATTGCAGGCAGATTCTTTACCATCTGAGCCACCTGGGAAACCCAACTAGACTTACTTTAAATTTTCAGTGAAATTCAATTTCCCTTTCAGGTTTCACTAAATATTAAGTTCTGCTGAAAAAAATTTTCAATTTTTATTATTTTAGTCAAATTTATATGAATCAAAATGGTTAGTTTTATTGATAAACATCTAGCTCTGAAGTTAAATTTCACTAAAAAAATTCAATGTGTATCAGCAGTGTATGGAGAATTAGCACAGACTATGAAAATAAATGTAAAATGACTGAGGTAAAAAATAAATCCACTCATATCCCTCCTAAAACAGTCTTTAACCTTTTTTTTAAAAAACCATGCCCATAGTTAGAGATCTTTCATGATTCAGCATACACATACCTATATGGGGAAATAAAGTTTCACAAAGTTATTGACCCTTTCTACTATTCATATTTTCTCTAGATTTCATCTTTATTTCACTCCCCACTTCTTTTTTCAATTTTTTAAAATGCTGGTCATGAGTTATTAAGAGGCTTTCCAGGTGGTTCAGTGGTAAAGAATCCACATGCCAATGCAGGAGACATGGGTTTGATCCCTGAATCTGGAAGATCCCCTGGAGGAGGAAATGGCAACCCACTCCAGTATTCTTGCCTGGAAAATCCCATGAACAGAGGAGCCTGGTGGGCTACAGTCCAGGGGATCACAAAGAATTAGACATGACTGAGCACTCATACAACACAAGGGTCACAACTCAAAGGTTTGAAAATTGCTTAAAATCATTTTGTGAGCCTCCCTCAACTCTACCCTAGGCCTCATGCTCTGGGAAATACTAGTTTAACATCTGGCCCATTGGTGTAGATGAATGTGGAAACTGGGGCCTTTCACTGGGCTGGAAAAGAAGCTGTTCCCTCCATTGTTCCCAGCTGAGAGTGGGGACCGAAGGTACAGGCTTCAGGGTCTCGTGGGGATGGGAAGATGAGCATCCACCCAGGAGTAATGGCAGGGGTCCTCTGTGATGCCCAGCACAGCCCCCCACCCCCCCGCACCCTGCACCAGACGTGGCCAGACCCAGAAGGCCCAAAAGCAACTGCGCTTGGTCTGGTCAGCAGTGCCCTTCCTTCAGCAACTGTGCGCCCTCTTGTTCCAGGGTCCCTGGTCTTTTTGCCCCCATATACGAGGGGCTGCATGAAGTACAAGCTGGAATCAAGATTGCTGGGAGAACTATCAATAACCTCAGATATGCAGATGACACCACCCTTATGGCAGAAAGCAAAGAACTAAAGAGCCTCTTGATGAAAGTGAAAGAGGAGAGTCAAAAAGTTGGCTTAAAACTCAACATTCAGAAATCTAAGATCATGGCATCCGGTCCCATCACTTCATGACAAATAGATTGGGGAAACAGTGGAAACAGTGACAGACTTTATTTTTTGAGGCTCCAAAATCACTGCAGATGGTGACTGCAGCCATGAAACTAAAAGATGCTTGTTCCTTGGAAGAAAAGCTATGACCAATCGAGACAGCATATTAAAAAGCAGAGACATTACTTTGCCAACAGTCTGTCTAGTCAAAGTTATGGTTTTTCCAGTAGTCATGTATGGATGTGAGAGTTGGACTATAAAGAAAGCTGAGCACTGAAGAATTGATGCTTTTGAACTGTGGAGTTGGAGAAGACTGTTGAGAGTCCCTTGGACTGCAAGGAGATCCAACCAGTCCATCCTAAAGGAAATCAGTCCTGAATATTCATTGGAAGGACTGATGCTGAAGCTGAAACTCCAATTCTTTGGCCACCTGATTTGAAGAACTGACTCATTAGAAAAGACCCTGATGGTGGGAAAGATTGAAGGTGGGAGGAGAAGGGATGACAGAGCATGAGATGGTTGGATGGTATCACCGACTCAATGGGAGAGTTTGTGCAAGCTCCGGGAGTTGGCGAAGCACAGGGAAGCCTGGCGTGCTGAAGTCCATGGTGTCACAAAGAGTCGGACACGATGGAGTGATTGAACTGAACTGATATGAGTGTCAGCATTCACGCTCCGGCTGCACCCTTCCTAGCTACGTGATTTGAGCAGGACACAACTTCTTGGGGCCTCAGTTTCCCCATGTGGAATAACAGCCACTTCACAGGGGAGGGATGAATGAGTGAATCACGCAAACCAGTTGGAGTGGCGTCTGGCATGGAGAGCTCAGTGACTGTGAGTGGTGATCACTGTTGCTGTTCGTATCATCATGGTCCTCTCTGAACATCAGAGCCGGTCATCAGGCGAAAGTGGCCTGAGCTGGAACACTACAGAGCTGGGTTCAGCTCTTGGCTCTGCCCATTGCTCCACCCTTCTGTGCCAATTCCTGGGGGCGGGGTAGAAATCAGCTTCCCACCGCCGCTCCCCTTCCAGGCGGGCTTGTTCACGCCCAGTACCCCGAGCGCTTTCTACCAGTCCCTGCTGGCTCCCTGGCTTGCTTGCTCCAAACACAAACTATGTAACAGGCCATTCTGTGGTGCTGGCCTGACACCAGGCCTCAGATCAGAAACAAAACGTCAGGGTGAAACAGAGACACCTGTTCTGGATCCCACCGCTGCGTCCCCCTGGGTTTGGAGTGAGCAACTAGTAAAGAAATCTGATGGGTTCGTGGGGTGGCAAGTGCTTCTGGACCGATGAGTGGGCACCCTTGCTCTCCAGGACCGGCCAGGGTGGGGCTCAATGTCAACGGGGTTGGCACTCTGACAAGAGTGTGCATGCAAAGGTGCTCTGTTGAAAATCCGAGTTCCTGGGGAGGCCTTCAACCTGAGTCCACCTCCCTGAGCTATCGGGTAGCATCTGATGCCTTTTCCTCACCTACAGCACAAGGAGAGATTCTCTCTCTCCCCCTGCCTCCCAGGGCTGCAGTCAGAGGATGCCAAGTGTGCCCAGGTATCACCTCTGACAGCAGTGACCTCAGTAGTCAGTCCCTCCAGGAAATGTGGGCACCATTCAAACCCTAAACCTCAATCTCGGAAGAGAACTGAAATCCCATCCTCCAAACACCAACTCCCCGGTGGAGGCCCTGCCTCAGCTGTGCTCACCTCCAGGTCCAGGGAAGGGGCCCTAACTTCCTACAAGGATGGTTCCAGTCGCCCTGCAGGGGGCTCTGACCATGAGGAAGTTCCTCCTGCATTTCTTATGCTATTTTGCCTCTTGATCCTTTCTACCTATTATCCCCACAAGGTTATTCTCAGTCTAACTTTTCTACCCACAAGAGAGCCCTTCGCATGTTGGAAGAAAATCTTTTTTCCTTTTTTTTTTGGCTGCTCTGGGTCTTCACTGCAGCTTGCGGACTTTCTTCAGTTGCAGTGCTACACTTACTTGCCCTGCGGCACATGGGATTCCAGTTCCCCAAATCGGGATCAAAACCATGTCCCCACGTTGGAAGACGAACTCTTAGCCACTGGATCACCAGGAAAGTCCCAGGAGAGAATCTTAATATTCACATCTTTCCCGACAACTAAACATGTCTGCTTCCTTCACTGTGCCCACAGTGGGTACCCGGGACCTCTGCCCTGAGCTGGTGGTTCTGGTTTCTCTCTAGCCCTCTTCATGGAAGAGCACCCAGACTCGTTGGCATGTTCTGAGTTTTGTCCAACCTGTGCTTCATTCTAGACGCTGCGCTGGGCCTCCCAGTAAGGACATCCCTGCCCCTGCCCAGGGTGGCCCTCAGGATGGGCGCTAAGGCCTGAACCTGGCATCACCCTCTACCCCCCAGACAGAAAGCCATGGGCAAATGTTGGCTTCCCCAGCAAAGAACCAGGGGACTGAGCCACATCCATCCTGTCCACACCCTACCAGCTGCGACAGTAACGACAAGATTCCTATTCTAGCTGTGGACATAGCTCCTTGGGACGGGATGTGAGTAAAGGAAAACAATGATGCATGCTGACTTTTATAAAAACATTACAGCCTCAAAACATTACAGCCCTGATTGCCTTTTAAGTGAAAACATAACTGCTTTTGTGAAAATAATACAAGCTTGTTTTAAACAGTTGGAGCAGCATGGAATAACAGTCCCAAGGAGAAAGTACAGATCATTTCAAATGTCACTGCACAGCAAGAACCAGGGTTACCCTCTGCCTACTACCAATTTTAGACGGATTTACTCCGCCCCACCTTATTTGGGGTTAAGAAAGGGTCAGAGGGTTTTCTCCTATTACTTTCTATTGTGATCTTCAGTACCTACAGGGCTGTCAGGGAAATGGAGGAGGTGTGTGAGGGGCTATTTTTATTTAAGCCTTTTCTAAATGCAGCCTGGGATGCCAGGGCTTGACTACAGCCCCTATCTGGTTTTTCAGACACATGGGCACTACAAATAGCCTGGAAGCTCCTCAGCTGGGCCGTAACCTGAGAGCAGGACACATTCTCCGCAGGGCAAGGGGGAGCCTCAGGCATAGGCCCCGGGGCGGGCCTGCACAACGCCTGGAGATATGGGGAGAAAAGCGCGGAGGGTCACACACCCATACTACGGGCCGGTCCTCCCGCTTTCCAAGCCCTGAGCACCTGTCCAATAAGGGGAGCTCAGTGAACTGTCAGCACTGCATCACTCACACAGATTAAGCCTCGGGAATCTCCGGGGAGGCAAATTACTGGGAGAGGGGCACACAAACCCCTCTCACTCCCCAGGTTCTAGAGGTGTGTGCTTTTAAGACCCCTTGCTCACTGGAGGGTCTGGAAACATCTCCTTCCTGATGTCAGGGAGCCCTGCCCCTGCCGCTTTCCCTCCTCCGGTCACCGCACAGTGCCCGCCGCAGACTGCCTGTCTCAGGTCCGTCCTGCTGCCCCCGTGATCTCTGACGGCTTCTCAAAGCCCCAAGTGTCTGCTTGGGTTCTGTGGTCTAACCCCAGTGTCTGTTAAGATGTTGATAGTATTCTCCTGGAGGTCTCCCTGTGTTTTCTTTTCAGCTTTTTTCTTTTGTATCATTATTAATTTTTTAGTTTATTTTTTCCCAGCTTAAAGATTTATTTATGGCTGTGCTGGGTCTTCATGGCTGTGTGGGCTTTCCGTAGCTGCGGCGAGTGGGGCGACCCTCTAGCTCTGGTGCACGGGCCTCCCACTGTGTGGCTTCTCTCGCTACGGGGCACAGGCTCTAGGCGCCTGACCTTCAGTAGCTGCAGCCCCCGTGGGCTTTAGTAATTGTGGCTGGTGGGCTCGAGAGTGCAGGCTCAGTAGTTGTGGTCCACGGGCTTAGCTGCTCTGCAGAATGTGGAATCTTCCCGGACCAGGGATTGGACCTCTGTCCCCTACACTGGCAGGCGGATTCTTAACCTCTGGACCACCAGGGAAGTCCCCTTTTCCAGCTTTTCTAACCAGCTGATTGTCCAGGAAACTAGGTGAGTCAAGCTGTTGTCCTCCCAGGAGGCCTCGGGCGGGTGGGCAGGCCCACCCCCCAGCCTGCTCCCCCAGGTACCTGGGAGGTACCTCTCAGATGACTCATGGGGGGAGGCACCTTCCTCCACTCAGGCCTGCTGGAGGCGCCCCTCTCATACCTCTCGAGTCAGCAGAAAAGCAAGAGCTCATCTCAGGGGCCCACAGACCATCCTCCGCTCCCCAGCCAGCCGGGAGCAGGCTCAGACCACAAGGAGGCAAGGCCAATTTTTACCTTGTTGTTTGCTCTGGGTAGGAGAGAGGCAAATCCTGGAGCAGGCTCCCCCCACTCCCCCCGTTGATTTGGGAATAGAAGAAACATCTGGTTGGAGTCTGCAGGCGCTGTGAGCTCAAACCTCGCGCTGAGCCACGAATCTTTCTGGCTCCAGCTGCCAAGGGAAGCTATGTTCCCTTTGAGCTGGGGTGCGGGGACACCATCCCAGGGCCCCCCCTCTTTCCTGCCACAGCCCAGCCTGGTCCAGGGCTGAGGGTGACCAAGGCAGCCAGGGCATGAGCTGGCATGGCCTGGCCCACTGGACTTGATGGGTCAGCCAAGGGTAGCCTCACCCAGTGCAGGTGGGTCTTGAGGTGCCCACATCAGAGCTCCAGGCCCTGCACCCTCTGACCTATGTGCTGTTTTGACAGCCACCCTTCCTAGACTTGCAAACAGCTGGATCTCCTCCTGGGGAGACGCCCCCTTCCCAACATGGAGCTGTTACACTTGGCTTTCCTTCAGCATCGTCTGGGCTCGGTTGTGTAACACACTCCGTTCAGAGCTGTTTCTGCAATTAGGATGACAGCTAATCCCAAGCAGCCAAGAAAGGAATGACTTTCAAAGTATACAAGGGGTTCTTGTGACCCCAGAGGGGGCCGAGGGGACACACACGTCATCTGGGATAACACAACGGGGCAACACCAGCGGGCCGAGAGATCAGACTCAGGTTCTCCGATCTGTCCCCCAGGGCGAGACCCTTGGTACCGGGATGTAACCTGTGAGCTCCAACTCCTTCCCCAGCCAGGCTCGGGGCCAGGGCGTGGGGGCTGGAACAGACTGAGGGGGGCAGGCAAGGCAGTGGGGAGGGCACCTCCTGGACACGGGCACCAGGGCTGCAGACAAGACACGGAAGGGGGCAGGCACACCCGGATGGCAGAGGTCACCCCACCAGGCACAAAGGAGGGCGGGCGGGTAGGAGAGAAGGATAAATGTTCCCTCCAGGAAACCCGGGCTCCAGGGAGGCCTTCCTGCCCTCCAACCTCCTCCCCTTAATGCCCAGCCTCAGGCAGCCCTCAATACCCTCATCTCTACCGCCCCCCCGCCCAGTGCCTGCCCTGGATGGGGGTAGAGGACTCGATGGACTGCAGCAACAGCTAACAGCTCCCCCGCCCTCTGCCTCTGTGTTCAATGCACAGGAGGCCCTGGTGTGAGGGAAGGAGGAGGGGGAAGGCAGGGTATTTATTCCCTAACCCTTCCTGCCCGGTCACTGTGAGCTGGTCACACCCACCTACTGCCCCAAAGCACGGCTCTATCAGCCAGTTCTCTGGGAAGAGCTGCTCTCCCCAGCCTGAGGGTATCACAGGAAACCTGGCTCCTTCCCTCACCCCAGCCCACTCATTTACAAGGAATCCTTTTGCTAAACTCTCCTGCCTACTCAATTTGAACCCACACCCCCTGACCCCCCACCGGAGCCCTGACTGATACACCCCTCGTTGCCACTCTCCTGATGCCCTGGGGTAGCCCTCAGCCTATAACCAAATCCCAAGCTCCCCAGCGCCTCCTGACCCGAGAATCACCCCTCACCCCCTCCTCTCCCTATGTGAAAGTCGCTCAGTCGTGTCCAACTCTTTTGCAACCCCATGGACTGTAGCCCACCATGCTCCTCTGTTCATGGAATTCTCCAGGCAAGAATACTGAAGGGGGTTGCCATTCCCTTCTCCAGGGGATCCTCCCGACCCAGGGATCAAGCCCAGGTCTCCTCTGCAGGCAGATTCTTTACTGTCTCAGTCACCAGGGAAGCCCTTCCTCTCTCTATGAGTGTATCTTAAGAAGGTAGGCAATCTTATAATCAATGCTTTGATGACATTTAGGGGAGCAAAATGGACCCACTAGAGAAGTCTGAAATGTCCCCCAGGCAGATATTACTCAATTTCCTGCTGTTCGGCAGCTGGGGCTGGCCCAAGCAACCACGCCTCCCGCCCCCCCCAGACTCACTCGGCCATGGTGAAGGCCAGCTCGAAGTTCTGCCGCCGCTGTGTGGGGCTCAGCGCGTTGTAGTCGAAGGCGTCAGGGAAGAAGGAATGCACTAGGGCGCAGAAGGCCATCCCGTCACTCCAGCTGGAGGAGAAGTTCTGCAGGTCCACGTGCTGCGAGGCCAAGGCGGGGGGATGAGGCGGGCTGGGTACGGCACCGGCCTCAGCTCCCTCACCCGACTCGACCCTGTGGTCCTCCCAGCCACCCCCCAGGCCAGCATCCACACAGCTCAGCAACAAGTGCCCGTGCTTGCTGGACTGCCCACTGGGGACCCATTGGGAGGGCACGGTTTCTCCAGCTCCTAGCCCTCCACCCCAGCCTGGGGTTCCTGGAACGACAGCCAGGGGCGATGCCCGCTCCAGCCTCTGGCCGGGGTCCCAGCGGCCCGGCCGGGCTCACCTGGTAGCCGAGCGTTTTGCTGCGGCACCACTCGAGCAGGATCTGCTTGATGCTGCTGGCGCTGGCCACGCCGAAGCTCTGCGAGCGCTTCAGCTTCGCCCGGGTCTCGCCCTTCCCCCTGCGGACAGATGGCAGGCCTGCTGGGTGGGGGGCTGCCCCTCAGCTGCCATCTCCTTGGAGACCATGCCCCACCTGCTCACTCAGGTACCACGCAACCTCCCGACCCCACACCCACATCCAGGCAGGAGCCGCGCATCCCAGAGCACAGCCTGCCTTGATGGGGTCTGATGAACCAGCCCCGCTTCTAGCCTCTGGGCTGCCTCTTTACTCGCCACACTGGTGATCTGGGGGCAGAGGGCCTGAGCCCACCCGGCCTGTGCTCCTCCCCTCTGCCTGGAACACCCTCTCTACTGCCCTTCATCCCACCCTCCTCTGAGCCTCCCTCTTGGGCTGCCCTCCATGACAATTCTTTCCTAGCCCATAGGGATGGTTTTCTCCTTTGGGTCCTATGGACACTCCTTGATGGCCAAGATCAGGTTGCCAGGGTCAGCGGAACACTTCCCGGGTCTGTCCCCCTCACTAGAGGCAGCTGGGACTCGGGGTGGGGTTATCATCACATAGGCCTGGGCCTACCCTACAAGCAGTAGGTGTTAACATCACCAGAGGAAGGAAGCCTGGATATATGTGCAAAGTTGGACTCGATCTCTAAGAGGGTGGGGTTGGGGTGTGAGAAGCGGCTGCTGGGCCCTTGGGTCTCGCTGTGTCACCTCCCAGCTCCTACTGGGAACCCCAGGGGCTGCCCTCTGGTTTCCCCTGTCACGCCCTGAAACCACCTTCTCCAGTTGGGTGAGGAATGTGGGTGTTAGCGTGGCCAGGGGCCCCTCTGGAATGCAGGGAGAGGGGCTGGGCTCTCACCAGGCCTTGCCTGGCCCGCCTGCCCCCTCCTCTTCTCCCACCACTGGGGCTGTCTACCCCTCAGCCCACCCCACCCCATAGTCAGCCCTGATCTTGTGTTTTGCCCAAGAGGTCACATACTGGGGAACAGAAAGGGCCAGTTTTGCTGTGCTGTGCCTGCCTGACCCTGGTCTGAGTCCTGGCCTCCTCTGGGGGCCCTGACTGATCTGGAGAGCATCCGTACTTGCTGGCTGTATCCTGCTCCCATTTCTCAAACAACGCCTTCCGGGCCTGCGCCCCCGAGGTGCGGGGCAGCGTCTGTGACCTCACCAGCTCCCGGCGACGGGCCTGAGTCGTGGCTGGCGGCTGCGGGGATGGCGGTGACTGGGGTGGCGTCACCAGCGGAGGGCTGAGTCAGGGAGGGAGAGAACCACTGAGTCAGGAACACAGACCCGCCCGTCGCTAGCTCACAGGAGGCCCCCTGGTCTCCCACCCCGGGTCCCCTGCCCTAGTGAGTGTGAAATGAGGCAGCAGCTGGGCTCCAGGGAGAGAGGAAACATCACTGGCTCTAGTCCCCAACCGGTTCTGCAGGTTTTCTGAGCTGAGCTGTTCTCCGAGGCAGGCCAGGCAGGCCGTGGGCCCCCTTCTTTGCGAGTAATCACCCCTTGGCAGGTGTCAGTGTCTGCGGTGGGGGGGCATCCTCCTTGCGGGACGTGAACCCAGAACCACCCACCCCCCAGGGCCAGGCCCCCTGCATGCCACCGCTAAAAAAGCTCCCCTTTGTTTCCCCCAGAACAGTTTGCCAGAAAGTCACAATTCTCCTTTTATTATTAAAAGGAGGTGGGGGGCAGGGGAGGTCAAGCCAGCCCTGCCCCCAGCTCTGATCACAATCCAGTGGGCCTGGAGGAGCCTGGGGACCTCTGAAGGCCAGGAGGCGGCAGACCTGGCCCAGACTGGGGGTCCCTCCAGGGACCTCCTTGGCCAGGGACAGGAAGCACCCGGCTGGCGGGGAGGGGCCCAGCCAGGATGGACAAAGAGGAAAGCAGACGGTCCCACACTCCATCTCCCTGGGTGGACTGAGACACCCCGTCAGTGTGTGCACAGACTTGCTTTCAAGGGTCCTGAGTGAAACCAGTCTGCGGCCATAACACCCTCTACCTCCTAGCCTCACTGTCTCATTTCCCTCGAGGTCAGCACACGGAGCTCCCTGCAGGGGCCCAGACAGCCTGGGTCCAAGGCAAAGCCCAGAGGCCTCCTGGGGAGGGACGACCCCTCCCCACCCGGGACTGGGGCCCTGACTCAGACTCACCTGTCATTGGTCCTGCTGGCCGTCATTGCCCCGAAGCCAGAGCTGGACAGAGGTCGTGGGAGGGAAGAATTCTTCTCTGAGGGACAAGGCAAGAGAGATAAATAACAAACCCTGGCCTCAGGGTGTAGGGCGTGGGGGGCACCACTGCCTGCCTCCCTTCCGCTGACCTGGCCCTGTGCCCTTTACCCAGCGTCACTCCAGGGCATGGGCGGGATCCCTGGACTAAGCCAGCCCTGGCTCAGCCAGCAGTTGAGGAGAAAGGATGCTGGGGACATAGAGCAGTGACATAAAAGGCCTTTTACAGTGTCCCCTCCTGCTTTTGAGAGTGCAGAGCCCAGGGCCTCTTGGGCTGCATGCTCATAAACACTTTGTTCCCAAGTCTTCATTCTGGAAACCTACACAGCCCAACCCCAGGACTTGCCACTGAGGCCTGACCCCAGGCCCCAGACAGGTCCGGGGACCACGCCAAAGTGTGCAGGGTGAGAAGCCATCTTCCAGCCACAGCTTTGACCTGCAGGAAAAGCCATGGTATCCTAGGGTTGATGTTACTTCACAGCATCTCTAGTGGAGGAGTCGGGAAGGAGGGGCCCCATATGATGGAGCGGAAGAGTTAGGGAAACGGGTCACAGTGACAGGTTCGGGAGGCTGGGGCTTGGCCCAGGTTTTGTGAGTCTCTTCCCAACACCCCCCACCCAACACCCCCCACCCACCACCGCCCCAGCCCCTGCCCTCCCTCCTAACTTTGAGGCTATGCACGCCTTCCTGCTCCTACCATTGGGACTGGGAGTCCAGGCGGTGGTAGCCTCGCTAGGGCTCGAGCTGAGGCCCCCCAGGATGGCAGCAGACGTCGGCGACAGAGCTGTGGCTGAGGTCTCCCCAGAGAACCTCTCGGAGACTCGCGTGACGGCCGTGACTGGCTGGTGAGGCAGCCGCAAGGAGAGGCTCACAGGGCGAGGCTTGGGGGGCTCTGGTGCTGAGATGGTTTGAGTGGTCTCGGAGGGTCTGTCACCTGGATCTGGAACACATGACCAGCAGGGGTGGAGGTGTCAGCTGTGGCCTCCACAGGGGCTTCAGACCCTCCCAGGAGGACTCCAGTCTCTGGGAACCCTCTTCCACCTCCTCCAGGAAGGTCTCCCTGATCACTCCCTGCTGCTCCTACCAGAGTTGGCAGCTGCTTCATCTTTCAATAAACTGCCTGTTTATTGAACAGACAGTTCAATACATAGTTGCCTCTCTTTCTACTCTGTTCAGCAGTTGGATGATTCCTCAGCCCCTGCTTGCTTTCCTCCAGAAACAAGGAAGCTCGCCACCTTTTAAGATCTCTCATTTTTTTCCCATGTTTATTTACAAAGCTCTACTTCACACTGAATGAGGCTGCTCTACTGTCAGCCCCTCCACCCACTGGGGTTCAGGCCCATGTTCTCTGTTCTAGGCAAGAGCTGGCCTGGCACAGAGGCATAGCTGAGGCCCTGACCCTGAAGCTACCCAGCTTGCCCTTCGTTGCCGTTAGCCCCTACCTGCCCCAGGCTGGTGCCCGTTCTCAATGATGCATGAGTTTGAGGTCCTTCTCATCTCCAACTCGCTGGCCTCGTCATGGTGATCCACACTCTATAGAGAGACAAACCCCGCCAAGACCCAATCAGCTGGGGCTGGCTGCCCCTCCCCCCAAATCATTGCCAGAGATCCTCCCTGATTCTGGCAGGACAAACATTTTGAGACAGACAGTTCTGGGATGGGGAGGGTGTTCAGTGATGGGCCCTGTTCATATAAGAAGCTGATGTGGACTCAGCCAACTGAACCCCCAGGATCCTGGAGGCAAAAGCATCCACTGGGCTCATCCCAGACCACCAAAATACTAGAGTAAACGTCATGACCGGGAGTTTCAGGGCTTCCCTGGTGGCTCAGTGGTATAGGAATTCACCTGCCAATACAGAACACGGGTTCAATCCCTGGTCCAGGGAGATTCCATGTGCTGTGGAGCAGCTAAACCCAGTACACCACAACTATTCAGCCCCATGCCCTGGAGCCGTAACTGCTGAAGCCCCCAGAGCCTGCTGCAACAAGAAAAACCACTGCAATGAGAAGCCCATACATTGCAACTAGACAGTAGTCCCTGCTCGCCACAAGGGGAGAAGCCTGTGCGCAGCAACCAAGACCCAGTACAGCCAAAAATAAATACATCTTTAAAAAAAAAAAGAGGCTGGGAATCTGAAGGAATATGCAAGGCACCCAACCCCTTTGCCCAGGCTGGACCAGGTGACTGGGGTCAGGAGAGCCTGGCTACTGTTCATCCCAGGGGCTGTGTCGGGAGCCCAAACCCAGCGACCTAAGTAAGGTCCTTCTGGGCCAACAATCGGCCCTGAAGCCCTCAGGCTGAGGCCTTTCCATTGGCTGCGGTGTCACAAGATTTGCCTGGATGTCCAGAATACAGAGGCCTTATTGGTTCCATCAACCCCTCCATCCCCTCTGGGCTGCAGGAATTGGGGGTGTCATGCGGAGAGAGAGAGCCAAGACAAAGAGCCAGGTGACCCAGGTCAGATGGTTGTACCCACTATGGGACAGTTTCCCTGCTGGAGATGAGGGGGTAGGCTATGCAAACCTCCATCATTTTGGCGCCTGCCAGGCCATCAGACCCTTTTCCTGCACATGCCATTTATACCACTTTGCTTCTGTTGTCCCAGGTCAGTGCTATCACACCCATTTTACAGATGGGACCTGAGGGCTCAGAAAAAGGACACGCACTGTCCAAGGTTACCCAGTGAGAAACAGCTAAGATTCGTGGTCAGGACAGATGTTCTCTTCAACCTTAGCCCTGCCCTTCTTACATGGAGGGAGGTTGGAGAGCTCAGAATATCTATGAGCCTGATGGGGTCAGCCTGGCAAGGGAGGGACACAGAGAAAGACCCCAATCAGGGGCTCTACTCAGAGCCCAAGATGAGTGGCTTGAGATGTTGGCCGTAACGCTTCTTAGACACCTCCAGACTGGCCCCCTTGTCTACCAGGTTCCCAGATGACAATGGCCCATCCCTGGCCCCCAGTGGCTCAGCTATGACTGTAACCAGTGCAAGAGGTATTCACCCTGCCATGAGGGGATCACTGTGGTGTGGGAGCCAGGACTGTGAGCAGATGACGTCAATCCAGCATGAGGGTGCGTGCCTAGGACAGACTTCATCCAGCCCAGCGGGTCAGGGAGGTAGGGGTGGCTGAGCCCGTCTAGAGTAAGCCAGGTGGACCAGGAGTGGAAGCCTTTCCCAGCAGAGCGACTGATACCTGCCAAAGCACATAGACGTCAAGGCACAAAGTGTTCTGATCTGGTGGGTGGGGAAGCACTAAGCGGCTTGAGGTGCCATCCTGGAGAGCTTGGACCTGACTCCTCAGACAAGAAGGAACTGAAGGCTGTCAGCTCTGTGTTAGAAACATCCTTCAGAAACCAATGAGACAGTGGCATGAAAACGGGTGACCAGATGGCCAGTCACCTCCCTAGTCTCAGGTGGGGATCTGGGAAGCAGAGATGGGGCAGTGAAAGAGTGGAGGACAAAAAGGACTCAGCAATTTGGGGAGAGTAAGTGGATATGGAGGCAGGGGTGAGTCACATGTCTTCCAAGCCTGGGCTTTGGGCCTGGGGGATGTGACTATGAAGAGAGAAGGGGGGACTGGTGGGAAAATAAGGATTTCAATTTGGGCCATGGGTGTAAGGAGCCCCTGAGGCATCAGGGAGTTGAGGTCACGAAGTAGCTGGATATTTGAGTCTGAAGTTTCAGAGGGAGGATGGATAAACAATAGAGAAGCAGGTGTCTCACGTCCAGAGCCCAGTAGAAGAAGGGCTGGCTCAGGGCTGAAGAGGCCTGGGATGGGCACCATGTTCGGGGGCAGAAGAGGCATCTGCAGAAGAGAATAAGGAGCAGCAGCCAGAGGGAGGAGGAAGAAAACCAAAAGAACACTCAGAAAGGCAGGTGGAGGTATAACGAGAAGGCTGGTGGTCAGCAGCTCCCAAGGTGGCCCCGGGTCAAAGAAAAGAAGATCAAGGCAAGATCTAAAAAGGTCCATTGGGGTTAGCCCCCAAAGAGGTGCTGGGTGACAGTTTAGGAGCTGAATCAGAGGTGGAGGTGAAGGCAGGAGACAGCCTCGGGTTGAGATGGAGACATAGGAACTGCTACCATGGGGGGGTGGGGGCGGGAGAAGGGGTTTGAAGGGCTCAGCCAGGTGGAAGAGGGGGACGATGTTTAGAGGCTAAGAGAAAGACTCTAGCAGGGTGATGGGACCCTCTGTGGGGTGGGGACCCTGGGGAAGTGGGAGAGCATAGGACTCGAGCCTGGGTTTGGAGAGGAGGTGACCCCCCCCCAACTTCCGATTCAGAAGGATGTAGAGAGAGGGTCCCCAACCACTCGTAGAAACAGTGGAGAAGAGGGGGTATCTCCTGGCACTTTAGGGTGGGGGGGGGGACACCCCTAGAGCCTAACCTGAAGTCAACTCAGCAGATGGAGGAGAAACATCCAGTCCATCCTGAACTCCAGCCCCACCTGTCACCAGGGTGCTCAGCTCTGGGGGCTCCCTGTTCCCCCCACACACACCCCCTACTCTGGTCCTACAGGTTCTGCAGGTCTAGGCAGGGGCCTGGAGGGCCCAGCTGATGTTGAAACCATTTTCTCAGGAATGTGGATCTGTCTGTGGGCCCCACAGACACCTGTTCCTGCAAGGTGCAGGCCCCGTGCTCCCCATCATGGCCCAGGGGAACAGACACCACCTTCAGACAGGAGGCAGGTTCTGAATCCCCATCAAGGGGTCTCCAGCAAAGCAAGAGGAAAAGGGCTGGACTGACTCATGCTGTGAGGCCAGACTCCCAGGCTCCTGCTGCCCCTCACTCCCCCATGCCTGAGACGGGAACCACTGCTCGTCCAAGGAAAGGGCTCAGCCCACACCTCAGTCAAGGGGATCCTCAAAGGACACCCTCCAACTCATCGTCACAGAAGCTTGGGGGTTGGGCTCACCCCTAACCTCACCCCATGACTAAAGGCAGCAGCAGAGTCAAGGTCGGGGGTGTCCTACCCCAATCCCGGGCTCTGTCCACAAAGCGTTCATGTTTTCCAGGGGTAGGAAGGACTACTCGAGACAAATTTGCACAGCCAGGCCCCAGCCATCTCACAGAAGAGGGGGAGGGTGGGGTAACTGCCCCAGCAGGATCTGAGTCCCCAAGCCCACCCCCGGGCCCCAAGCATACCCCTGCGGTGGTTTTCCTTTGGTGGGGGCAGCCTGTTTCAGCCACAGAGAAGGGACTGGGGACGGGGCCCCCTGCATGCTGGGGCCAGGGAGAAGTCAAGTCACCGGAGAGTCCTGGGGACCAAACGGGCCCTAGGGAGCCGGCTGTCACACCCCCAAGACCTGGGCTTTGTCTGAAGAAGGGGGAGGCTCCCGGTCAGGGAGTCCAGGCCCGGGAATGTTAGGGAGAGGCGGAAGGCAGAGCGGTAGCGGTGGGGGGAGGGGAGGTAAGTCAGAGACACTCTTCCTGGGGAAGTTTTTAAACACTGTTGAGAGGGCAGGAATAATAGTTCAGGCATCCTTGGGGCTGCCTGACCCCACGTTGGCTCGTGCGTGTGGACAGGGGCGCACGTCAGCACGCCCAGCACAACCCCCATCCTGAGCCCCTAACACGGCCACCCCAGCCTCCTCCTCCTCCTCCTCCTCACTCACTCACACCACCGGTTTTAAAGACTCAATTCAAACTTCTCCCCAAAGCATTTAACTCTCTTATCACACAGTGTGTCTGGGAAAGGAAGGCAGATAAGGCAAGTCTGGTTTCTTTCACGTCCGACCTCGACGCTGCTCCTGGCAGCCACTCCGGAGGGCCTCCACTGCCTTCTGACATGGGGACCCGGTGGCTCCGGCTCAACTGAGGACATTTCCAGGGACCAACTCTGGCGCAGCCTCCTGGGCCGGGCCTGGCCTGGCCTCAGGCTGCCCCCAGCCAGCTCCCTCCACTGGCCAGATCACAACTGTGGCTCTGTGGACACTCTTATGAACCCACTGGGTGGACGTCACTGTCATAACTACTCAGCCAGCTCGGCTCAGGGCCCAAACAGGGCTGGGCCAGTCCTCCTGAGATACAAGGGACCTGGGGTCCAGCTGAGAGATGTCCCCACGGCCTCACAGCAAATGAGCCCTAAGCAGCTCCTGTTTGCTGCAGGGTCTCAGGCCTCCTACAGGGAGTCCTCCTTGATTACTCCCAGTGTACTTAGCCCTGCCCTCTCCCTCCTCCCTGAGCCTCTCTGGCTGCTCACTACCTAGCAGGGTCAAGGTTTGTGCACTCAGAAGTGGATTACTAAATCAACTCTGCATTGAGTTCAGAGCATGTGTACATGCTGAATTCAACCCTCCTCCAACCCTGACGGTACCTACTTTGAAAGAGCAGGAAGTGAAAGGGTCTCAGCCAAGGGTCTCTAAATCTCATTGCTTATCACAGAGGGGCAGTGGACAGCCCAGCCTCCACACTGCTTGACCACTGCCACCATTGACTTTCATGTGTGGATAAGACCCTCACACCTAGACTCCCCCATCCAGCAACACACACACACACACACACACACACACACACACACAAGCTTGAGAGGCCAGACAGTCCTGGCACCCAGCTATGACTCTGTCCAGTCTCGTCCTAGAGCCCTGATACCCTGTTCATGACCAAGCGCCTCATCACAAGCTGCTGGTCAGAGCTGGAGAGTGACAACGTGTGGGTGGCTCCACATAGCGCTCCTCCCTGCGAGAAACTGGCTTGGAGTCTGGGTGGGTGCTCCTGAGAGGTGGGCCGCAAGAGAAGTGGAGGCCAGTGCCTTGGGGCAGGGGGAAGCTGCCCGGGACCCAGGGAGCCTCTGACCCACCAGGAGACCTCAACCATCCTCCACCTGTGGTGCTGAACTCTGCCCACTGCCCCACCCACTCCAGGCTTTTCTAAAGCCCAGAACCTGCTCCCTAACTGTGTCTTCATCCTAACCACCCAAGAGGTTCCAAGAGGCTGCGGCATCCCTGATGACCCCCAACCCCTCTTCCAGAAGGCCCCCCCTTCTCTCCAAGTCTAAGAATGGGCTTTCTGGGACCTCTGCACTCCCTGGCAGCTCCTCGACCTTCGTGGAGGGCTCCAGCCTCACCTTCTCCCTCTGCCCCCTGAAGACCTCACCCATTCTAGGGTCTCACCCACCGGCTCGGCCATGTTGTCTTCCTCACCTCTGGTCTCGACCAGATCTGTGACTCCACCTGCTCTGCATCAGCTTCACCAGGATGTCCCTCACCCTCAGGACAACCCAAAGGGAACTGGCCTCTCCACAGATCTGTGAGCCCGGAGTCCCCCAGCAGGGCTGCACTCCCTGCCTCCCTGCTCACATCCGAAGACCGTCTCACCCTGATGAGTGCCCCTCCAAGACATCACTGCAAGGCTGTCCCAGTGCTCCCTCCACCCACCTTTGGCCATCCTCTCCTTGGACCATCGCATTTAAGTTACCCTGCCGGCAGCCGCCCTCCAACCCCCATCCATCCATGAGGGAGCTTGCTGTTCCTTCCGTGGCCAGTGCCCCTCGCCACCACCCAACAGCCAAGGGGACTAGCTCACCCCACGTGAACGTGAGTGTTAGTTGCTCAGTTGTGTCGGAATCTTTGCCACCCCATTGTAGCCCGCCTGGTTCCTTTGTTTATAGGATTCTCCAGGCAAGAATATTGGAGTGGGTTACCATTCCATTCTCCAGGGGAATCTTCCTGACCCAGGGATTGAACCTGGGTCTCCTCTGCATTGCAGGTAGATTCTTTACCATCTGAGTCACCAGGGAAGCCCCACGTTGACTGAAGACCAATTCCCACTTAAAACAGATGACTAGAGAGACTTCTCACATATGTGTGTGAATTCATGTACATATGCATACATGACTCTGAAGAGTATTTTTCTGAAACTTGGACAGCTGCTTCTGTGAGTAGACAAGTAGCAAATGTGTGTTAAAATAAAAGCTCAGAAACAGTTGATGACACAGTTTATTAGGTGCGTGTGATCTCACAGTGGTGATTTTATACCCTGGCCAAGTAGTGGTCATGCTCAAAGGACAGAATTAAGTGTATCCGTATTTCCAGACAGACTTCCCAAGTGGCGCTAATGGTAAAGAGCCTGCTCGCCAATGCAGGAGACCTAAGAGACGCAGGTTTCATCCCTGGGTCAGGAAGATCCCCTGGAGGAGGTCATGGCAACCCACTCCAGTATTCTTGCCAGGAGAATCCCATGGACAGAGGAGCCTGGCAGGCTACGTTCCCTAGGGTTACAAAGAGTTGGACACGACTAAAGTGACTTAGCACGCACGCATGCACATGTTCCTTGACATTGGGACACTCAGGGGTCCTGTCACCAACATGTTTAAGAACGTCTGACCCCACCCCCCAAGACAAAGCCCAACTCCCTGGCCCATCATCTGGGGGCCTTCTCAATTCACCCCTCTACTCTCATACCCCACCAGGCTCCCCTCTGGCCACTGAGTCCTTTGAGCCTCTCTGAGGTGGCCGGTACAGCCTCACACACCACCCCTTGCAGCAGCAGATCCCAGGCCTCCAATACAAAGCCGGCCTGGGACACCCGTTAGGATGAGACAATCCTGGGATGAGAACACCCGCTCTGGCTGCCAGCAGTTGGGACTGCTCCATGGGGCCATCTCCCACCCTGGCTGGGACCTCTAGGGGCAAAGTTTAATTTGATGCCCCCCCCCCCCACCTTCCTGGCCCTTGAGGTGCAGCCCAGCCCACACAAGAGATCTGAATGAGTGATGGACTGAATTGAGAGGGACAGCAGGTGCAAACTACCCAGACCCTGGAAACCCAACCCTGGAGCACATGCCGGGGAAGGGTGGAAAATCCCACCCAAGGGCCACTGTGCACACCAGAGAACATTTTAACCAGCCACTCCAGGAGGCCCGGTGCTCAGGGCAGAGACTGGTCCACGCCGGCCTCTGCCCTGCCCCCACGCAGTGTGGGTCGCTGGCCAGTCACTGACCCCAGAAATCTAGACTGCTCAGGACTGGTTCCCCTGGCCTCTCCCCCCCACCCCGTCTCTCCCATCACGGTAAGGGTAAGGATTCCCCACCCTCGGTGAGTTCCCAAAGGCTGTGCCCGGCGGCGCCCGAACAGACTGCATCCTGCCCCCAACACTCACCCGGCGCTGGAGTTCTCCACCTGGATTAATCAATAACCCGAGCCGTCAGGCCTCAGTGAAGTGGCATCACAGGGGCGAGTCAACGGAGGTGGGGAAGTAGGGGGTGTCGGGCGGGGGGGGCGGTATTGCTAACCATTCCAACACGTCGGCCAGGCCGGGGTTGGTGTTACAGTGCCTGAGTGCCAGAGGACAGTGGAGACAGCGGGACAGAGCTCGGGGAAAATGGGATCTGGCTGCAAAGCAGGGAGGGGGTCCGAGACAGGTGCGGCGGGGAGCCTAAGCCGGTGCTTCCCCCGACGGTAGCCGGATCCCCACGACGGGGTCGCAGCGGCAGGCGCACGCACTGGGGACCTAGGGGCGGCCGGGGTCGCGGAGTCCCTCTCCCCCGGCGCACGCCAACAGGCGCACGCGCTCCCCGAGGCTCACCTGGCTGCGGCCGGACAGTGAGAAGGTGGCGTGGCTGGCGAACCGCGCGGTGCCCAGACGGGGCGCGCGGTCCCGGACGCCGGGCGCGGGCGGAGGGCTGGGCGTGCCGGGAGCGGGCGCCAGCCCGGTCGTCAGGCCCAGCGACTCCACCTGGCGCGTCAAGCGTTCGAGCTGCGTTTGGAGACGCTGGTTGTCGCGCTGCAGATCGGCCACGGTGCGCGCCAGCGGCCCCGCCAGGCGCAGCGCCTCGGCCACGCGCTGCTCCACACCGCGCTGCAACCCCTGCATGTCCTCGTGCAGAGCGCGCACCGCGCCCTCCAGCGCCGCCTCGTAGCGGCCCAGCGCCTCGCGCACTGTGCGCGCATCCTCGGCGTCGGGGGCCGGGTCCATGGCCGGGCCGGGCGCTTGTTTGTCAGGGAGATCGGGCCTGACACAGAGAGAAGTCGAGCTCCGCAGCTCCAGACCGCAACTGGCCACCGCGGGCTGGGTTCTCTCTGGAGGGGCGGTGGGAGGGGCGGGCGGAAGGCGGGGCGGGCCCAGTGAGCCCCGGGACTGGGCGCCGCGCGAGGGCGGGGCCTCAGGGGCGTGGTCAGCGGCTCCGGGGACCGCCCCCGCCTCGCCCCGGCCCCCGTGCCCCGCGGGATGCCTCGAGGTGAGGGAGGTCCTCGGCGGCGCTGGCGGAGAAGAGCTCCGAGTCGGGGGGTGCGGAGGCCGAGCCCCGCATTGACCCTGGAATAGCCGCGTACGGCCGGGGCAGAGGCTGCGGACCACCTGAAGGCCTCGACCCCCAAGTGGACTTGACTTTGGAGATCGCTATCTTGGGTTATAAGTTCCCTCCGGGCCTTCACTCTCAGGCACAGGCCCAAGTCCTACTGGGAGTGGAGACATCCCCACCCCACCCCCTGAGCCACACACACACACACACACACACACACACACACACACGCCCACACTCTGCTCAGAGAGACCTCACACACACACACACACACACACACACACACGCCCACACTCTGCTCAGAGAGACCTCTCACACACACACACACACACACACACACACACACACACACACACGCCCACACTCTGCTCAGAGAGACCTGAAAGCCTCAGCAATAATTTCCAGACCCCCGACCCTCACCCTGAGCCTATCACTGTCCCCTCCATTCCATGCACACGGCCCTCACAAACACATACTCACCTATGGAGTCTTTGTAATTTCTTGCACCTGTTATAAGACCTAAGGGAGAAGGAGACAGGTGGTGAGGTCCCTCCCTGACTCTACAATTGTGCCTTCTCCCCTCCCAACCCACTCTGGATAGTAAGATCTTTTCATCCTTACTGCCAATGGTCACAGGACCTGGGGGTTCACAGAGAGGCCCCTGCTAGGGGATCCATGAGTGGCTGAGGTCAGACAGAGAGGAGAGGGTGTGCTTAGGGCTGAATCTCCAAATCCCTAGGATCAGCAACCCTGGGATTAAGAACCCCCCTCCCTCCATCAGAGTCTCAGTCCCCGGCTTCTGTCCACAGCCCAGGGATCCCATCTCGACACCCTCTCAACACTCCTTTCGTGCCTGAACTCAGATATTCGTTCCTTCCATACCCCTCCACCCAACCATCCCAAGAAAGCAAGGAGTAAAAACAGCTGTTGCTTCAGAATGATGCTGAAAGATGCTGTATGTTCTCATGTATATGGTAAAATTGGGTTAAAATGAAAATGGGAACATCCCATCCTTCTTTGTGCAAAAAAAGATCTTTTCTGATCAGCCTTCTCCTTCCTAGGCCTAACCCTGGTGCCTAAGAATGAGAGGTCTGTAAGACTTGTTCCCATCACACTTCCAAAGATGTTTGCGGCCACAGACCTCCTGGACTGGCCTGCTCTGCCCCAAAGGAGCTGGATCAGCCCAACAGATGCTAAACGCTGACTCCCCCTCCCCCTCCCCCCCACCATGGGGACAGGAAGAAACACTGGGTTACCTAATCCAAGGAGCCTTCCAGCAATTATTTCATGAGAAAGTCAAGTGCCAAAAGGCACGCATGGTGTGCATGTGTGTGTGTTCCAAGTAGCCATGTGGACAGGGTGAGCCAAATTGCTCCCTGTATTCTTTCTCTGGGTAGAATCTTTGATAGACACTAGAAGAGAGGCAACTGCTACAGCTTGCCTCTAGTAGCACTCAGAGCCCCTCTGGATCTGAGCACAGAGCCTGGAGTGCAGGGACCCCAGTCTCAGCCAGAAAAGCCCAGACTCTTCCTTTGCAGGACCTGAGGAAGGACCAGGCAGGAAAGTCTGGGAGGGGTTGGACAGCTGGGTCCCTGGTCCTATAGCTGATGTGCAGTGGAGTCTGTGCCTGGATGGACAGCATAAATGAGGGTGGGGGTGGGTCGGGGTCCAGCCTTCTCTAGCAGCATCCAAGAGAAGGAAGGCTGGCCAGGTCTCTAGGGTGGGACCCCAATGGGGGACAGATAAGATTCTAGAGACTGGCTGCCCAGGATCCAGCCTCGCTCTCCCACCTTAGACGGGTTATATGGGCTCTCCGGATCCAACATGACAACATCTGAGAGGGGCTGCTTGGGGCCTGGGGAGGGCTCTATCCGCCAAGGGCAGAGATGGAGCTCACGGTGGGTTCTGGGCAGACAGTACAAGAATCAGACCATCCCCCTTGGTTCCTCTCCCTCGGCAGTCAAACCACTGAGTCAATAGCTGGAGATGAGCCAAGGAGAGGAGAGATGAACCAGGAGGGGAGGAAAAGGGGCAAAGGGTCGGGGGAGGAGGGAGGAAGGGAGGAGGGGATGATTCTGGAGTGGGGAGGGAGGCACTGAAGACCAGTGCCATCCAAGAGCTGGCTCCTTGCCAGTTTGGGGGAGGCTGCTGCTCACCCCAGGCCCCAGGGGCTCCTCCTGGCCGCCCCCTCAAGGCCGCTCCTCCCCTCCTCCCACCCTCCTGGGGCTCAGCTCCTGCCCGGTACCAGACTGTGGCTGTGGGGGAGGTGAGGGCGATGGACCCTGCTGAACTCCCTGCACATTCACCAGCCCTGATGTCAGCGGGCTAGCGAGGCCGACCTCCCACTGAGTCCCCGGAGCTCTGGCACCCGCCCTTCCAGCTCCCCATCCCCTGGCTCCGACCCTGCTTCCTGGCCCCTTAATCTGCTCTGGTGCTGGGCTGGGGGCAGGATGTGGGACAAGCTTTCCTGTACCCCCTGCCAATCACCCCATGAAATCAAATCCCGGCCAAGCCCATACCCGAAAGTCAGGGACCCGAGGTGGGGGAATTGAGGCCTGGGGAGTGACAGGGACAGACTCCAGGTCACAGAGCAAGGTATGCAGAGACAGGGCTGGAACCCAGGGTCTTGACTGTGGTCTCAGGGCCCCTTGGGGGCAACAGTCAAATCCAGCCAAGTCTGGGCAGCTCTCCGTGCTCCCAGATCGCCCAGAGGCTCCAATCCCCTGGAACTGTGCTTTGAGCTCTCCAGAACCATCCCTGTGGCCCTCCAGCAGAAGCCCCTGAAGAGCACCCCTCCTCCCAACTCTCTTGACTCCCCTTCTTCTCCCCAGTGACCTTCCTGAGTGACTGTGTTTTCACTCATCCCTTAACCATGGTCCCCAGGGCTCTGAGCTGAGCAGGTCTCCCTTTTACTCACAGGCCCTTTCTGCATGGTGTTGGTGTCACCCACCCCCACACCTGCACTGGTGACTCCCACTCCTCCACCTCCAGCCCAGTCCCTCTCCTTATACCCACCTGCCTCCAGCTCTTGTCCTGAAGGTCCCACCCACTCCCCAGACTCCTAAATTTCAGCGCTTAAGGGGTGGGGCAATCCTCTGCAGTCCTGGGCCCACCTGCCTGGGACTGGCCCTCACCCTCTGCACCCGGGTCCTCGCGCATGTGTTGGAGCCCATCCTCGGAGAGCAGAGAGCTGTCTGTCTCAGCTGTTCATCTATCCCTACAGCTGAAGAGGCAGCTGGCTTTAGAAAGTGCTCCATGAATCCATGAAAATGTGGGAGTGAAAGCCAGGGAAAGGGGACTCGTTGGAGAGGGAGTGGAACCAACAGAATGAGCGGATGGATGGACCCCATGAGCTTGGTCGCAGAGAGGATGCGTTAGAAGGCGTGGTGAACCATGGGGCTCTCAGGTGCCACACGGGCCCTGACCCCAGGGTCACATCAGCCTTCGCATTGAGACAAAGACAGCTGCTGGCCTCACTGGTCGCCTCACCCCTCCAAGCCCCTCTGCCAGGAATGCTCAGGTCAGAAGATCATGGGTCAGGCCAGACTTGTTATCTGCTAGACAGGCCCCAGTTGGCCCTACCAGGCCCTCTATGAAGCGTTCAGTCTGCTGGGATGGCTAATAGGTCCGGCAGTCCAGCTTTGTAACTGGGGAAGGTGTGGAAAGGGAGACACACCCCACGCCTCAGGGTCCCCAGCTGCAGGCACCAACGGGGAGCAGGCTAATAAGGACTCGGCCAGAGAAATACACTCCAGGACTGGACCCTCCTGGCAAACATACCATCCCCGGCTCCTCCCCCTGGAATCTTGAAATCCAGCCTCTGCCCTGGAAACCATTGCCTTGTTATGAGATCCACAGGGGCGTGGATGCAGGACTTGTGTTTATCTTTTCCTGCCAGGTTGCTGGGTTCAGGAGCCAAAAGGGGTGCTAAGCGGGGAGGCAGGAGCATGATGGGAGCTGCACAGGAGCCTGGGGTGGGCCAGTCTCGGAGCCCCCAGGCCTCATCTCTAACTAGGACCCCAGAGACGCGCACTAGGGGCTCTGGGCTCTGCCCCACGGCTCTGCCTGCCTGAAGTGGAGCCACTGGGGTGGAACCTGGAATCCTGAGGCCCCTGGGAGGGAGGACAGAAGAGACTCCTGCCCCCGGGTCACTCCAACTTCCTCTACCAAACCCTCCTTTAAACTCCATCCCAGGGACACACTGCCAGACACACGTGTATATCTGGGATGTTCCTCTTTCTCCGGTGTATCTGAGGACATGTCTGTGCACGTATCCTGCTTGCGTATACCTGTGTGGGTGTGATGGTGTGGAGGGAAGATGTGGGAGGTACAGAGTCTGTAGTACCTGTATGCACACCTGTACACATATGTACACGTACGGGTGCATGTTCAAGCCCCTGTGGCTGGAAGGGGGATTTTTATGCCTTTGCTCATAAATGGTGAATGTGTTTCTAGACACACATGGATGCATGCCCGCAGTACATGTGTCAACACAGGACGTGCGCATGCCTGTGTGTGTATGTGGGTTGTCTACACATGCTTAGGTATATAAGATATTTGTGTGTCTCATTGTGTGAGTCTGATCACACGTCACGTGCCACATTTTCCGTTGTCTCTTTCACCAGACCTGGACGTGTGTCTCTAGAAGGTACAGATCCTGAGCGCTCTGCAGAGACTCGCATATACAATTCTAAGGGTGGCCCTGACCTGGGGAGGAGGTAAGAGTGGAGCTTCCTGTCCACCTGACCCACCAGGTGGCCACCTCCCTTGGAAGCCCCCAGAGTCTCCTTTTTCTAACAAAACTGCCCCCCTGACCCTTGGATCTACTCCAGCAACAGGTGAATAACTGAGGCTGCCATTCAAGGCCCGTCCAGCACAAGGCGCAAACTCTCACATTGCTGCCATTGTGGCTGTTCTGGTCACCCTGCCCAAAGCATCCTTTTACTTGCCATCCTGTCTGATAAACTCCTGCTCCTTTTTCAGATCTTCAGAGCCCAGTTTTTTGAGCCCAGCACTGGGCCCTTTTGGTCTCAGTGGAGGAGGAATTTCCCACGATCCTCTGCTGAGAGACCGGCTGCCCAGAGAACAAACAGCAATCATCCCCATGTGGAGGGGCTGCCTGCTCCTCCCCGCCAAGGCAGAGGCTGCGGAGGGTGTGGAATGGAGACAGCTGCTTCCAGCCCAGATAAGGCTGTGGGGCTCACATTTTCCATTTCCAGGAACCTCCCTGGCAGGTTCCATCCCCTAAACTCTGGCCCCATGGCCTGGAGAGGTCTCCGGCTGACCAGGGCATTCCTCACCCCCACCACTCTGGGAGCTGCCATGCCAAGAGGGGAAACTGAGGTGCTGGAAGAGTCAGCACCCCACAAGAGCTTGTCCTGGGCCTCTAGGGACTGGGGACGTGGTCTCCGTGGCAGAATTGGCCCACAGAGGGCCCCACAGTTGGGGGGTCTTCACAGCTAATATCCTGACACTTTTGCCTCTGAAAACCACCCAGTAAGGAGGAGGGGTCTCCTCTGTCTGCTCCATCAGTCTGGCTACCCCCCGCCCAGGAGAACCCCGAGACCCGGAGGGGTGAGCAGTCCTGGTCAGGGACAGAACTGGCCTCGAACTCTGGACTTCTTCTCCTTCTCCCCACCCCTCCACAACATCCTACCCAGAGCTTGTCCCCTCTAGCCCTGCCTGGCCTGCCTCCCCTCCCCCTCCCTGGGCTATTTATAGGGCCTGGCTCAATGGCCTCTAGGACTTGAGGAGCCAGAGATGCAGGACTGGAGAGCTCATGGGCCTTCCCCAGGGGCCCCGGAGGCTGGGCAGTGTCTGCTTTCAGCCCAGCAAAAGGCCGTGTCACTCAGAGCGAGCAGTGGGGGTGGGGAGGTCAGGCCGAGGCAGCGGGCTGGGCTAGGGTCTGGGCAAGGGTCTCTATGGAGCCTCTTGCAGTCTGTAGACAAGCCAGGCTCCCTCAGAAGCATTCTTGAGGCTCCTTGGGGCTGGGGCAGGCATGGGAGGTCTCAGAGGGCACGAGATCATCCTTGGGAAGGCCTGGAGGGCGGAGGCCAGCATGGGGACCCACCAGGTGGCCACCTCCCTTGGAAGCCCCCAGAGTCTCCTTTTTCTAACAAAACTGCCCCCCTGACCCTTGGATCTACTCCAGCAACAGGTGAATAACTGAGGCTGCCATTCAAGGCCCGTCCAGCACAAGGCGCAAACTCTCACATTGCTGCCATTGTGGCTGTTCTGGTCACCCTGCCCAAAGCATCCTTTTACTTGCCATCCTGTCTGATAAACTCCTGCTCCTTTTTCAGATCTTCAGAGCCCAGTTTTTTGGGAAGTTGTTTTATTTTTTTGGCCATGCCGCTTGGCATGTGGAATCTTAGTTCCCTGACCAGGGATCAAACCCATGTCCCCTACATTGGAAGTATGGAGTCTTAACCACTGGACCACCAAGGAAGTCCAGAGCCCGGTTTAAATGCCACCTTCTCTGAGAAGTCATCCTTGGTGAAGCATGCCAGGCTGCCTCACTTCCACTGTCTGCCCCACTGTGTCCACTGTGTGCTCCACTCCTGCCCTGGCTCCTTGCTCCAATTCGGGAATTGTGCTTCTCTGGAGCAGTGATCTCAGTTTGGAGCTCCCGAGAGGGCAGAGCCCAGAGTCGCTCAGCCCTCTACTCCATCCATCGCCAACCCCAGGCACTGGATGAATGAGTGCAGAAACTAGTGATTGAACAGCAAATGGGGATGGAGAGAACCAGGAGGGAAGGAAAGCAGGAAGGACGCCGTCTGTGTCTCCTGAGCCCTGGAGGGACTGCCCGGAGTACCAGTGGGCAGGAAGGTGGCAGGGGCAGCCCAGGCCAGATTTCAGGGACGCTGTGCCGCCTTGGGCCACAGCCAGCTCGGTCACTCTCATTCTTTCCAGATCAAAGTTCCCCCAGGGAACAGCCTGGAACCTGACACTGGCCCAGTGTGGAGGGGACCAGCTGGTGCTATTCAGGAGGAGGGCACGGGGAGGTAGGGCACCTGTCCCCAGCTCCAGGGACACCAGGCCAACAGCCCAGGAAGGGCTGGACACACTTTCACACACCGACTCCAGCTGCAGCCCTGCCCTCAGGTGAAGGGCCACATCAGTAGGATGGGAACCCCTAGCTTAGGCCCTTGTCCAGACTCTCCAAGGACACCAAGCCCCACAGGGCCTTAATGGCTCCCTGCACTGTCACCCTCATCCCATCCTCCAGAAACTTCCATCTCAGACGTGCTCCAGGTGTATGGTCTGTTTGTATGATGCTGTATGTGCTCCAGCATCTATGTCTGTTTCTGTACCTTTCTGTCTAGACTTGTCATAATTCTGTGTTTCTCTGTATTTTAAAATATATTTATTTATTTGGCTGTGCTGGGTCTCAGTTGCAGCATATGGGATCTAGTTCCCTGACCAGGGATCAAACCTGGGCCCCCTGCATTGGGATCACAGTCTTAGCCATTGGACCACCAGGGAAGTCCCTCTCTGTATATTTTGTTCTTCCTTCAGTCCTGATTCCTGTCTCTTTTTCCATCTCTGTCTCCCTGGACATGAAGAATAACTATGGAGTGGTGCATTAGCCCTTCGGTCTGCAGTAAATAGATTTTTCCTGCCGCTGGGTCTGGGCTGGGAGAGGATGAGAGAGGACAGAACCCAGTGCCCCTGCTGCAGCCAGGCCTCACTGGTACCCTCAGCTGCTGCATCTGAGCCAGACCTAAGTCAGCCCCACCGCCACGTGAGCAGACAGACAGGAAGCGGGCAGAGCTGGTCTGCGGCAGGAGGCCCATGTCAGTGGGCCAGATCCCTGAGTCTGCCACTCCTCTGGCCTTCTTCCTCATTCCACTCCTAGCTGTGGAAAGTCACACCACAGCCAGAGTTTGACTTCATGGCCCCCACTCCCATGTGCAAACTGGAGTCACATGTCACACACACACACACACACACACAGCATAGGGGAGTGGCTCAGAGCTTAGGACTCTGCATCTCAGTAATGTCATGGCTCACTCATCTTTGGAACTCAGTTTCCTTGTCTGCAAATGAGGATTTTAATAATAATAATATCGTATCTGTGTCCTAGAATTGTTGTTGCATGTATGTGAAGTAGCTTCAGTCATGTCCGGGTCATTGTGACCCTATGGACTGTAGCCCGCCAGGCTCCTCCAAGGGATTTCCCATGGAAAATCTGACCCAGGATCAAACCTGCATCTCCTGCATTGCAGGCAGATTCGTTACCGCTGAGCCGCCAGGGCAGCCCCCCTAGAACTGCTATGCTTAGTCACTCAGTCCTGTCCGACTCTTTGTGACCCTATGAACTGTAGTCCATCAGGCTTCTCTGTCTGTGCGCTTTTCCAGGCAAGAATACTGGAGTGTGTTGCCATTTCCTACTCCAGGCGGAATTGTTAATACGCGTAAAAATTTATTCATGTTTGCAAGGTCCTTACAAACAAAGACCTTATGTCTGGCTCATAGTAAGCACTCTATTAATCTATCTATTAGTTAAATAAAATTAATAAATATGCATGCATGCATGCTTCATACTTGACTCTCAATAAAAATTACAAGTTGCTTTCACCTTTATCCTGTTGCCCTGGGTTGAGCCAGACCCTAGTCACCAGCAGGTCCAAACAAGCCTGATGTGAGTAGTTGTAATTCAAGTCTAGGAAGAACATACAGCTCTGGGTGTGTGCATTTCTCCAGATCTGCTTGTGGAACCACATGTCATTAACAGGATCACATGTGGAGAAGTCACTTGGCTTCTGGTTAAAGACAGTTGAAACCATCTCCCTCTGTTCCAAACATGTAGAGATGAGATTTTTAAAAATGAACAAGGGGACATGTTTTTGACAAGAAACGGAGACTACTCCATGAAAGAAAGAAAACAGGAGCCTGCAGGGAGAGAAGGGGTCAAGGCTGTTCCCAGGGGCTGGGAAGAGAGCAGGGCTGAAGGTGGAGGGTGTAGGCCATGGTGTAAATGCTAAGCCAGGCTGGGACCTCAGCCTGGCTGGTGTCAGGACCTGGGTTGCCAATTGTGACGATAAAGCAGAGCAGCTCTGTCCATCCTTCAAGATGGCGGCAAAAACCGAAGCCACGTGCCTATGTTTGGGCCTGCAGCAGAGCCACTAGGCTCAACGGGATTGTCCTAGAAATGTGTCATCCTCATGAGGTTGAGGGCCCGCAAGTGGAACTTCTGAGAAAATCCTGGTGTGGAGCCCAGCCAGACCCAGACCAAGCTGAGGCCACTAGTATATGGCCTTGGGTTTTAAAGAATCTCCAGATAACCTCAGAAGGTCCCACTGGAACTAAGCCCTAACTGCCCACAGCAGAGACCTCAGCATCAAACCCATCGTGGTTTGGTCTCCATCCCTCACTCTCCCTGGTCTCTCTTTCCAGCTTCCTGCCAGGATTTCCCAGACTGACATTCTAAAACAAGTGTCCTTATCACAAGCTTTGCTTTTAAGAGGACTCTAAAATACTAAGTTTCTTGTCTTCTTCAGAAGGATCATAGAGATGCAGATGGTTTTTTAAATTGAGAAAAAGTTTATATCCATTAAATACATTCTGTAGATGTAAAATCAGTGGTTTTAATACATCACAATGGTGTGCAACCACCACCATCTAATTCCAGAACATTTTCATCACTTCAAGCAGAAATCCTATACCCATTAGTAGCCATTCCCCAATTTCACCACTAACCTACTTTCTGTCTCTATGAATTTTCCCATTCTGTACATTTAATATATTTGTTGTTGTTTTTCAATCACTTAGTCATGTCTGACTCTTTGTGACCCCGTGGACTGAAGCATGCCAGGCTTCCCTGTCCTTCACCATTAATATATTGGGTTGGCCAAAAAGTTCATTTGTGTTTTTCTCTCCCATACATGGAATGATACAACATGTGCTCTTATGGGACTGGTTTCTTCCATCAGCATGTTTCCAAGGTTCCTGCATGCAATATGCATTGTGGTCCTTCACTCCTTTTTAAGGCTGAATGATATTCCATCATATGGCAGAGCAAAATAAGACGAGCAGGTCTGAGCTGCAAGATAGTTTGATAATCAGTAGAAACAAAAACATGTCATTTAGAAATATGAGAGTAAATATTTTAAAAATCAGCTTCAGAGTAAGAAAGTGATTGTCCACAGAGAAGAGGAAACAGAAAGAAAGGAACGACATATAGATCTTTTTCTAAACAAACCTTGAAGGGAACTATCTCATTCCTTATGTGCATGCATAGCAAATGGAAATTAAAACTAAAATAAGGAAAAAAGCATGATAAGCAGAAAATACAAAATAAGATATAAAAATAAGTCCAGATAGATCCATCACAGTACATTTAAATGGCTTTAAATTACCTGTTAAGAAAACCAAGCCTTTCAGAATGGATAAAATCCAATCTTATTCTATTAACAAAATCCAATCGTCTTCCATGAACACACCTAAGAAACAACTGGGGCTTCCCCAAAGTCTCAGAGGGTAAACAATCCACCTGCAATGCAGGAGGTACAGGCGGTGGGGGTTCAATCCCTGGGTCAGGAAGGTCCCCTGGAGGAGGAAATGGCAACCCACTCTAGTATGCTTGCATGAAAAATCCCATGGACAGAAGCGCCTGGCAGGCTACAGTCCAAAGAGTTGCAAAGAGACGGACAGGACTGAGTGAAAACTGGCACGAAGAAGCAACTACGAAGTGGAATTACTGACACAGGAAGGATGGGAAAAAACATCCTTCCCAAGCAAGAACAAAAGAAACAGGAAAGCAAAGCTGGTGTGGCAAGTGACGTCAGAAGATAAACTCAGGCCTTGGCGGTTCACAGTGACTGTAGTGTGGTGGGGTTACTTTATCCAGAAAGGTCTGAGAAGGCCTGTCCAAAGAAGGTGGAATTCGTGTTGAGACCTATAAAATAAGATGGTAGCTAAGACCTGTGTGGGAAAGAACATTCCAGACAGAAGGAGCAGCACTAGCAAAAACACGTGAGCCTGGATCCAGTTTGGAGGGTTAGAGGGGTGGGGCCGCACGAGGGGCGGGGCCAGGTGAAGCGTGGCTCTGAGTACGTGGTGCAGGTGGTGCAGGTGTGAGAGCTCTGGGAGGTTTCAAGTGGGGGGGCAGACCGGGTTTACTTTACTGCCACGTGGAAGGTGGATTTTAACAGGGCCAGCGTGGAGGTGGGGATTGCAGTTAGGTGTGTACCTAACTCAGCCCTGAAGCGGGGAACCTCAAAACTGGAAGAACTACAAGGAGAAGGAGAAATCTATTAATCACAGAGGGCGGTTTTAACCTCTGAGTGAGGGAGCGTCTCTCAGGTCTGCCCGTGTTGACCCGTGGCTCCCACTTTCTCCCCAGCCCTCCGCGGCGGCCATCCCTCACACGCCTTACCCCACGTCTTCATGTCACCTCCCTTTTCTTCCCAGATGCTCTAGCGCCTCCCTGTCCCCAAATGTCCCTGCCGTTTCTTTTAGGTCCTAACATCGGTCCAATGACTCCCGTCCTCCTCCAGCCTTCCTGGTTTCTCCCCGGGCTCTCCTAATTCGCCTCTTTGCTCCTACACCCCCCATCCCCGTTTGGAATCTCAGCCCCTCCCATCCCCCTGGTTTCTTCCACTTCCTGTCTCTCTCTAGGAACTCAAATCCCTAAACTATCCCCAGTTCTGCTTCAAAGCTCTCCTAGTCCCTGCCTCAGACTCTCAGTCATTTTAGCCCCTGCCCAGAGCCCCACCAACTTCCTCTCATTTCCCAGAGTCCCTCTGGGTCCCCCACTTTGGTCCAGTCTGGTTGTAGACTCATTGTCTAGTTCCTTACGTGGGGCAAGTCCCTTATTTATTTACCATTATTTCCCACCATTTCCCACTTCCTAGAGGGGCCCTCAAAGCTGTATATTGTCACCGTGCTTATTTAACTTATATGCAGAGTACATCATGAGAAACGCTGGGCTGGATGAAGCACAAGCTGGAATCAAGATTGCCGGGAGAAATATCAATAACCTTAGATATGAAGATGACACCACCCTTATGGCAGAAAGCAAAGAAGGACTAAAGAGCCTCTTGATGAAAGTGAAAAGAGAATGAAAAAGTTGGCTTAAAACCCAACGTTTAGAAAACTAAGATCATGGCATCCAGTCCCATCACTTCAGGGCAAGTAGATGGGTAAATAGTGGAAACAGTGACAGACTTTATTTTTTTGGGCTCCAAAATCACTGTAGATGGCAAATGCAGCCATGAAATTAAAAGACGCTTGCTCCTTGGAAGAAAAGCCATGAGCGACCTAGACAGCATATTAAAAAGCAGGGACATCACTTTGCCAACAAAGGTTTGTCTAGTCAAAGCTATGGTTTTTCCAGTAGCCATGTATGGATGTGAGAGTTGGACCATAAACAAAGCTGAGCACTGAAGAATCGATGCTTTTGAATTGTGGTGTTGGAGAAGACTCTTGAGAGTCCCTTGGACTGCAAGGAGATTCAACCAGTCAATCCTAAAGGAAATCAGTCCTGAATATTCATTGGAAGGACTGATGCTGAAGCTGAAACTCCAATACTCTGACCATCTGATGAGAAGAACTAACTTATTTGAAAATACCCCAATGTGGGAAAGATTGAAGGCAGGAGGAGAAGAGGACGACAGAGGATGAGATGGTTGGATGGCATCACTGATTAAATGGACATGAATATGAGTAAGCTCCCGGAGTTGGTGACGGACAGGGAGGCCTGGTGTGCTGCAGTCCATGGGGTCGCAAAGAGTCGGACACGACTGAGCGACTGAACTGAACTAAGAGGGGCCCTTGGGGCTTCCTAGGTGGTGCAGTGGTAAAGAATCAGCCTGCGATGCAGGAGACGCAAGAGGTACTGGTTCTATCCCTGGGTTGGGAAGATCCTCCCCCCCCCCCCCCCCCCCCCGCCCCGGAGGAGCAAATGGCAACCCACTCCAGTATTCTTGCCCTGGGCAATCCCATTGATAGAGGAACCTGGTGCACTGCAGTCCATGGTGGGGGCGGGGGTCGCAAAGAGTCAGACATGACTGAGCGTGCGCGCGCACACACACACACACACACACACACACACACACACACACACGGGCCCTTTCATGGAGACTCTCAGTTGGCCAGATATGAGTAAAACACACACATTGTTTCATATCACCTACAGCAACCCCTGGACCCAGAGAGGAGGAAAGGCAAGGTCCCCCAGGTTCCCTTTCATTTCCCATTGCAAGCAGGATGATAGCATGCTGACCACAGGGTGGGGGCAGGGCCCACCCTGGCAGTCAGGGGTCTCCCAGTCCAGGCAGGGGAGGGTCCCAGCAGCCGTCGTGGCACAGACCCAGCCAGAGCTTGGGGCCTGCTGCAGCAGGTGGTTACAGAGGGGGTGCAGCAGGATCTGGTTTTGGTAGGACTATGATTTATGAAGATGACGAGCCCTGGCCACGCCCCTTTCCCGTCTCTCTTGTCTCTCAACTCCTGCAAACTCCTCCCAGCACCTCCATCTCTTCCCAGACCTCCAGGCCTTCTTAGCCCCATCCATCCTCCCAGTTTACCCGCCTCCTGAGAAACCTATATGCAGGTCAAGAAGCAGCAATTAGAACTGGACATGGAACAGACTGGTTGCAAATCGGGAAAGGAGTACGTCAAGGCTGCATATTGTCACCCTGCTTATTTAACTTATATGCAGAGTTGGTAGCTTAATAGGGATTGCACTAAATCTATAGATTGCTTTGGGTAGTATAGCCATTTTCACAATATTGATTCTTCCAATCCATGAACATGGTACATTTCTCCATCTATTTGTGTCCTCTTTGATTTCTTTCATCAGTGTTTTATAGTTTTCTATGTATAGGTCTTTCGTTTCTTTAGGTAGATATACTCCTAAGTATTTTATTCTTTTTGTTGCAATGGTGAATGGTATTGTTTCCTTAATTTCTCTTTCTGTTTTCTCATTGTTAGCATATAGGAATGCAAGGGATGTCTGTGTGTTAATTATATATCTTGCAACATTACTGTATTCATTGATTAGCTGTAGTAATTTTCTGGTAGAGTCTTTAGGGTTTTCTATGTAGAAGATCATGTCGTCTGCAAACAGTGAGAGTTTTACTTCTTTTCCTATCTGGATTCCTTTTATTCCTTTTTCTGCTCTGATTGCTGTGGCCAACACTTCCAAAACTATGTTGAATAGTAGTGGTGAGAGTGGACACCCTTGTCTTGTTCCTGACTTTAAGGAAAATGCTTTCAATTTTTCACCATTGAGGATAATGTTTGCTCTGGGTTTGTCATATATAGCTTTTATTATTGAGGTATGTTCCTTCTATGCCTGCTTTCTGGAGAGTTTTTATCATAAATGGATGTTGAATTTTGTCAAAGGCTTTTTCTGCATCTATTGAGATAATCATATGGTTTTTATCTTTCAGTTTGTTAATGTGGTGTACTGCATTGATTGATTTGTGGATATTAAAGAATCCTTGCATTCCTGGGATAAAGCCCACTTGGTCATGGTGTATGATCTTTTTAATATGTTGCTGGATTCTGTTTGCTAGAATTTTGTTAAGGATTTTTGCATCTATGTTCATCAGTGATATTGGCCTGTAGTTTTCTTTTTTTGTGGCATCCTTGTCTGGTTTTGATATTAGGGTGATGGTGGCCTCATAGAATGAGTTTGGAAGTTTGCCTTCTTCTGCAATTTTCTGGAAGAGTTTGAGTAAGATAGGTGTTAGCTCTTCTCTAAATTTTTGGTAGAATTCAGCTGTGAAGCCATCTGGTCCTGGGCTTTTGTTTGCTGGAAGATTTCTGATTACAGTTTCGATTTCCGTGCTTGTGATGGGTCTGTTAAGATCTTTTATTTCTTCCTGATTCAGTTTTGGAAAGTTATACTTTTCTAAGAATTTGTCCATTTCTTCCAAGTTGTCCATTTTATTGGCATAGAGCTGCTGGTAGTAGTCTCTTATGATCCTTTGTATTTCAGAGTTATCTGTTGTGATCTCTCCATTTTCATTTCTAATTTTATTGATTTGGTTCTTCTCCCTTTGTTTCTTGATGAGTCTGGCTAATGGTTTGTCAGTTTTATTTACCTTTCCAAAAAACCAACTTTTAGCTTTGTTGATTTTTGCTGTGGTCTCTTTTGTTTCTTTTGCATTTATTTCTACCCTAATTTTTAAGATTTCTTTCCTTCTACTAACCCTGGGGTTCTTCATTTCTTCTTTCTCTAGTTGCTTTAGGTGTAGAGTTAGGTTATTTATTTGACTTTTTTCTTGTTTCTTGAGGTAAGCCTGTATTGCTATGAACCTTCCCCTTAGCACTGCTTTTACAGTGTCCCGTAGCTTTTGGGTTGTTGTGTTTTCATTTTCATTCATTTCTATGCATATTTTGATTTCTTTTTTGATTTCTTCTATGATTTGCTGGTTATTCAGAAGCGTGTTATTTAGCCTCCATATGTTTGAATTTTTAATAGTTTTTTTTTTCCTGTAATTGAGATCTAATCTTACTGCATTATGGTCAGAAAAGATGACTGGAATGATTTCAATTTTTTTGAATTTACCAAGGTTAGATTTATGGCCTAGGATGTGATCTATTCTGGAGAAGGTTCCATGTGCACTTGAGAAAAAGGTGAAATTGATTGTTTTGGGGTGAAATGTCCTATAGATATCAATTAGATCTAGCTGGATCATTGTGTCATTTAAAGTTTGTGTTTCCTTGTTAATTTTCTGTTTAGTTGATCTGTCCATAGGTGTGAGTGGGGTATTAAAGTCTTCCACTATTATTGTGTTATTGTTAATTTCCCCCTTCATTCTTGTTAGCATTTGCCTTACATATTGTGCATGTTGAGTGCATATATATTTATAATTGTTATATCTTCTTCTTGGATTGATCCTTTGATCATTATGTAGTGTCCTTCTTTGTCTCTTTTCACAGCCTTTATTTTGAAGTCTATTTTATCTGATACAAGTATTGAGACTCCTGCTTTCTTTTGGTCTCCGTTTGCGTGAAATATTTTTTTCCAGCCCTTCGCTTTCAGTCTGTATGTGTCCCTTGCTTTAAGGTGGGTCTCTTGTAGACAGCATATATAGGGGTCTTGCTTTTGTATCCATTCAGCCAGTCTTTGTCTTTTGGTTGGGGCATTCAACCCATTTACATTTAAGGTAATTACTGATAAGAATGGTCCCGTTGCCGTTTGGTTTGTTGTTTTGGGTTCACGTTCATACAACCTTTCTGTGTTTCCTGTCTAGAGAAGATCCTTTAGTATTTGTTGAAGAGCTGGTTTGGTGGTGCTGAATTCTCTCAGCTTTTGCTTGTCTGTAAAGCTTTTAAATTCTCCTTCATATCTGAATGAGATCCTTGCTGGGTACAGTAATCTGGGTTGTAGGTTATTCTCTTTCATTACTTTAAGTATGTCCTGCCATTCCCTTCTGGCCTGAAGAGTTTCTATTGAAAGATCAGCTGTTATCCTTGTGGGAGTCCCCTTGTGTGTTATTTGTTGTTTCCCCCTTGCTGCTTTTAATATTTGTTCTTTGTGTTTGATCTTTGTTAATTTGACTAATATGTGTCTTGGGGTGTTTCGCCTTGGGTTTATCCTGTTTGGGACTCTCTGGGTTTCTTGGACTTGGGTGGCTATTTCCTTCCCCATTTTGGGGAAGTTTTCAGCTATTATCTCCTCGAGTATCTTCTCATGGCCTTGCTTTTTGTCTTCTTCTTCCGGGACTCCTATGATTTGAATGTTGGGGCGTTTCACATTGTCCCAGAGGTCCCTGAGGTTGTCCTCATTTCTTGTGATTCTTTTTTCTTTTTTCCTCTCTGCTTCATTTATTTCCACCATTTTATCTTCTACCTCACTTATCCTACCTTCTGCCTCTATTATTCTACTGTTGGTTCCCTCCAGAGTGTTTTTGATCTCATTTATTGCATTATTCATTTTTAATTGACTCTTTTTTATTTCTTCTAGGTCCTTGTTAAACATTTCTTGCATCTTCTCAATCCTTGTCTCCAGGTTATTTATCTGTAACTCCATTTTGTTTTCAAGATTTTGGATCATTTTTATTATCATTATTCTAAATTCTTTTTCAGGTAGATTCCCTATCTCCTCCTCTTTTGTTTGGCTTGGTGGGCATATTTCATGTTCCTTTACCTGCTGGGTATTTCTCTGCCTTTTCATCTTATTTAGATTGCTGGGTTTGGGGTGGCCCTTTTGTATTCTGGTAGTCTGTGGTTCCTTTTTATTGTGGAGGTTTCTCCCAGTGGGTGAGGCTGGATGTTTTGCTTGTCGAGGTTTGCTACTTAGAGAAGCTTGTGTCGGTGTTCTGGTGGGTGGAGCTGGATTTCTTCTCTTTGGAGTGCAATGGAGTGTCCAGTAGTGAGTTTTGAGATGGGTCTGTGGGTTTGGTGTGACTTTGGGCAGCCTCTATATTGACGCTCAGGGCTATGTTCCTGCGTTGCTGGAGAATTTGCATGCTATGTCTTGCTCTGGAACTTATTGGCTCTTGGGTGGTGGTTGGTTTCAGTGTAGGTATGGAGGCTTTTGGATGATCTCTTATTAATTAATGTTCCCTGTAGTCAGGAGTTCCCTGGTGTTCTCAGGTTTTGGGCTTAAGCCTCTTGCCTCTGGATTTCAGTCTTATTCTTTCAGTAGCCTCAAGACTTCTCCCTCCATATAGCGCTGATAATAAAACTTCTAGGTTAATGGTAAAAGGATTCTCCACAGTGAGGGACACCCAGAGAGGTTCACAGAGTTACATGAAGAAGAGTAGAGGGAGGAAAGAGATAGAGGTGAGCATGAGGAGAAAAAGCGGGATTCAAGAGAGGAGAGACAGATCTAGGTTGTACTCTGTTCCCTAAGTGTTCTCCGCAGCCCACAACACCCACAGAGATTCACAGAATTTCATTGAGAAGAGAAGGGGGAGGGAGGAAATAGAGGTGATCTGGTGGAGAAAAAGGAGAGTCAAAAGGGGGAGAGAGTGATCAAACCAATGATCACACTCCTGAGTAAAAATGGATACTGAAGGTTGGATTCTTAAATGTCCAAAATTGATATCAAATACTGAAAAACAAAGATTAAAAATCTAGGGTAGAGGTTAGACTCTTAAAAATACAATGTTAAAAAACCACAAAAACACAAAAAATTTAAGAAATATATATGAAGTTCGCTTTAAAAATAGGGTCCTTTTTTTTTTTTGCCAGGTTATAGTGGGTTATAAAAATGAAAATTAAGGAGTAATAGAGGACTCCTTTCGAAGACAATGGGCTGCTTTTCTGGGTGTCTGATGTCCTCTGCTAGCGATCAGAAGTTGTTTTGTGGAGTTTGTTCAGCGTTCAAATGATCTTTCGATGAGTTTGTGGGGTAGAAAGTGGTCTCCCCATCCTATTCCTCCGCCATTTTAGTTCCCTCCTTATTCAGTCTTAAAAAAGAAGGAAATCCTGCCATTTAGAGATTCACGGATGAAACTGAAGGGCATTATGCTAAGTGGAATAAGCCAGACGGAGATAGACAAGTACTGTATGATATCACTTACACGTTAAAAAAAAAAAGTCAGACTCCGAATAGAATGGGCTTCCCTGGTGGCTCAGTTGACAAAGAATCCGCCTGCAATGCAGGAGACCTGGGTTTGATTCCTGGGTTGGGAAGATCCCTGGAGAAGGAATTGGCAACCCACTCCAGTATCCTTGGCCTGGAAAATCTCATGGACAGCGGAGCCTGGTGGGCTGCAGTCCATGGGGTTGCAAAGAGTCGGGCACGACTGAGCGACTAACACTTACTCAAAACCATTATTTTAAATGTTAAGACTATAATCAAGGAAAAATTGGACATGATAAGGAGAAAAATAAAAGATATACAAAAGAGACCAAGATGGAACTTCTAAAGCTTAAATACATAGTATCCAAAATGAAATATACACTGGATGGGCTTAAGAGCAGATGAGATACTACAGAAGAAAAGATCATTTGACCTTGAAGAAATTGCAATTATAAGCTACCCTAGGTAAAGCATTACAGGAAAAGACACTGAAAAAGAAGTGAGCAGAGTCGTGGTGGGCTGTAGGACAATATCAAGCAATTTAACATATTCCAATTACAAACTGGAATCCCGGAAGAGGAGAAAATTAAACAGAAAAAATATTTGAATAAATCGTGGCTTAAAGTTTTCCAAATTAGATGGAGACTGTAAAAGCTTAGACTATAAATGCATAGAATCTCAACAAAACCCAAGCAAAGAAACAAAGAAAACCACACTGAGGCACATCACATTCAGATTTGTTAATACCAATAATAAAAAGAGAATTTTAAATGTTGCCGAAGAAATTTGATTTCTAACCAAGATAGAATAATAAGGATTGGATTTACCCTCTTACTGAAATAAGGGGGACTCCCTTGGCAAGGACTATTTAGATGGGAAACAAAAGCAAAATGATAAATGGAATTTTGTGAAAAATAAAAAATTCTGATCTTCAAAAGATGTCATTAAGAAAAATGGAAAGGCAAGTCATAGTTGCAAAACACATTATCGAGTAAAGGACTTGTGTGTAGAATGTACAAAGAATTCTTAAAACTCAGTAAAAACAGCTTACTTTTTTTTCATGGACAAAAGGTTTGAACAGACACTAGACCAGCGAAGATACATGAATGGATAATAAGCAAATAAAATGACATGTCAGCAAAGAAGATACATGAGTGGATAATAAACAAATAAAAGGATGTTCAACAATATTAGACCTTAGGGAAATACAAATTAAAACCACATGGAATAGAAGTGAGCGGTGGGGCCGGCTGACATTAAGGGCGCTGAGAGGCAGTGTGCAGAGCAAATTGGACTTGGGTCTCAGCTAAAGGACAATATTCCAGTTACTGAACTTTCAGTAAATGGACCTTCTTCAAAAAAAGGTTTCTCCCTTGTGTGAAAAATGAACCTTTACCCAGTCATTCTCTTGAGTTACCAGGGAAAAAAATTCCAGTTCAACCAAGATAAAATGAATTTTTCCACACCGAGAAGCATCTGGGGTCTAATTGCTCCACTAAAATTACACATGGAATTCAAAGAAATGCAGCAGGTTCTGCAGCTTCCATTTCTTCCAAGCTCAAACCTTTCAGTGGATATTTGAGGAATAATGATGAGGCTATTGGATTTGAAGATATTTTTAATGACATGTCACAAAGAGAACTAATGGGAGAACTACACTTCATGATGGAATATAAACTTGATTTCCTGTAATACAGTGTATGCCTTCATGAAAACAGAGGAGCTGCATCTTATTTATAGTTGTCTATTTACTATAATTTGATGTACGTAACATTAAAAGTACTGACACATGGGGGGAAAACCCACATATACATACCCTAGAGTGGATAAAATTTTAATAACTGACAATACTAAGTGTGGTAAAAAATGTAGAGCAACTAGAACTTTGATTCATTGCTGTTGGGGATGCAAAATGGTGCAGTCACTCTGGAAAATAATTTGGTAGTGTGTTTATATATATATATACACACACATATATCAAGTTAACTGTATACTTATCATGAGACCCAGAAATCCCACCTTAGATATTAAGAGGAACAAAAGCATGTATTCACACAAAGACTTGTACACAAATGTTTACAGCTGCTATATTTATAATGATAAAAATTTGGGAACAAGCTAATTCCATCAATGAATAAATAAATTGTAGTATATGGATACAATGGACACTACTCAACTATAAAAAGAAATAATTAGCAATACATGCAACAACATGAGTGCTTGTCCCAGGTTTTATGCTAAGTCAAAGAAATCAAGTATGAGTGATTACTTGTGTGAGTCCGTTTATAATCTGTAAATCCTCAAAACATGATTCCTTTGGTGGAGGCAAACATCCAGGGATAGAAATCAGACTGGTGGTTGCTAAGGGCCAGAAGTAAGGGGTGAGGCAAAGGACACAACAAACCTTTTCAGTCAACAGAAATGTTCTTTATCCTAATCATGGTGTTGCTAGATGATGATACATAGTAAAATTGGTGAATTTTACTTTATGTAAATTTTACCCCAATGAATCTGATTTTTCAAATAGAATGCATGACAAACTTGTCGGCCACCACTGGGTTTGATGGTGGAGGGAAGATAGTTTGCTACACTAGAAACTGGTTCTCCTAAAATCTGCTAAGAGAAAAGGATGTGAGACTTTCCTGTGGATTAGACATGAGCCATGGGAGAGGAACTGATACTTTTGAACTGTGATGTTAGAGAAGACTCTTAAAAGTCCCTTGGACAGCAAGAAGATCCAACCAGTCAATCCTAAAGGCAATCAGTCCTGAATATTCATTGGAAGGACTGTTGCTGAAGCTGAAACTCCAATACTTTGACCACCTGATACAAAGAACTAACTCACTGGAAAAGACCCTGATACTGGGGAAGATTGGAGGCAGGAGGAGAAGGGGACGACAGACGACGAGATCCAAATGGCATCACAGACTGGATGGACAGGAGTTTGAGCAAGCTCCCCCGGAGTTGGTGATGGACAGGGAAACCTGGTGTGCCGCCGTCCATGGGGTCGCAAAGATTCGGACACGACTGAGCGACTGAACTGAATGGGGAGAGGGACTGGAGGAAGGCACAGCGACCCGCTCCAGTGTTCTTGCCTGGAGAATCCCAAGGACAGAGGAGCCTGGTGGGTTGCAGTCCAGTGGGTCGTAAAGAGTCGGACACGACTGAAGCGATTGAGCACGCACACGGCACCTCTATGCAGAGGGAAGACCTGCATGGAGCGGTAGTATTAATAAAAACCTGTCCAAGAGCGCCACCTGGAGGGCAGATGAGACTTAGCAGCAAGAAGCTGAAACCTAAGGATGCCTGTTGGAGGAGGCAATGGCAACCCACTCCAGTACTCTTGCCTGGGGAATACCCATGGACGGAGGAGCCTGGTAGGCTGCAGTCCATGGGGTCGCGAAGAGTCGGACACGACTGAGCGACTACATTTCCCTTTTCACTTTCATGCATTGTTCTTGCCTGGAGAATCCCAGGGACGGTGGAGCCTGGTGGGCTTTCGCCTATGCGGTCGCACAGTCGGACACGACTGAAACGACTTAGCGGCAGCCGCAGAAGCAAGGCTGCCTGTGGGCCTAGGGTCAGGGGCCCCTCCAGACCAAGGGTGAGACTTGTGGGTGAGACACTCCGGTAATGGTGTGGGCTGCAGGGTTGGAAAGAACTTTCACGAGTCACTAGATGAAGAGTCAGCTTTCTACACCTAGCATGCCTGGGGAGATGTGTGGCAGGTCACCCAGTACTAGTTAGAATTTGATTTTTAAATTTTTTTTATCAGTACTCTTTTTGGCTGTACCACAGGGCATGTGGCATGACCAGGCGTAGAACCCGAGCTAGGGATGGAACCCCACCAGAGTTCCTGAGTTCCCTGGCCAGGGATGGAAACGGAGCCCCTGGCCCTGGGAGTCTTAACCACTGGTCTGCCAGGGAGGTCCCCAAAGCTGATTTTTATTTATTTATTTAAAAAAATTTTTTTTTTCAGTGGGTTTTGTCATACATTGATATGAATCAGCCATAGAGTTACACGAATTCCCCATCAAAGCTGATTTTTAGAGTAAAACGCGTGACAGACTTGCTGCTCTCTCTCCCCTATTTCAACTCTGGAGCAAGCCAAAGCAGCCCAGTGAGTGAGTGAGGAAGAGGATCTCAAGATGTGTGAGCAGAGGGGAAGGGGGAGCAACATTCATCCCCCACACAGAGTTCCTCTCGCATACAGACACACAGACTCGCATGCACTGTTCCCCGGCTGTGTGCTATCTACCCAAAATAGATCGGGAAGGTGCAGAAGAGATGTTTTTAACCTTAAATAAATTTTGTTTTTTGTTTTTTGGCTTGTAGTCTTTTTAAAAAATTTTATTTATTTTTTATTGGAGGATAATTGCTTTACAGAATTTTGTTGTTGTCTGTCAAACCTCATCATGAATCAGCCATCAGGTCAGATCAGTCGCTCAGTCGTGTCCGACTCTTTGCGACCCCATGAATCGCAGCACGCCAGGCCTCCCTGTCCTGTCCTATCTTTTTGCCTTTTCGTACTGTTCATGGGGCTCTCAAGGCAAGAATACTGAAGTGGTTTGCCATTCCCTTCTCCAGTGGACCACATTCTGTCAGACCTCTCCACCATGACCTGTCATAGATATACATATATCCCCTCCCTTTTCAACCTCCCTCCCATCTCCCTCCCCATCCTACCCCTCTAGGTTGAGACAGAGCTCCTGTTTGAGTTTCCTTAGCCATACAGCAAATTCCCATTGGCTATCTATTTTACATAGGATTGTATAAGTTTCCATGTTACTCTTTCCATACAGCTCACCCTCTCCTCCCCTTTGTACATCTTTTATTGTGGTAAAATACACATAACATCCAATTTCTCATTTTAACCGTTTTAAAATGTAGAATTCAGCAGGACCGAATTGTTGCATACCCAATTGGGTATTGTTGTGTACCCATCTCCAGAACCCCTTCATCAAGCCCAACTGAAACCCCATGTCTGCTAAGCAAGAACTCCCCATTACCACCCCACTTCCCCCACCCGCTGCCCCTGCCCCCAGGAAGCACCATTCTACCCTCCATCTCTGAATCTGACCACTCTGTATGGCTCTCAAAACTGCAGTTACTGAAATGAGACTTTTATAACTTGAAGTGACCCTGGAAATTTTGCCAGTGCAGAGTGTCCAGAAAAAACATCAGCCTTCCCAGTATTCAATTCAAAGGTGTGATGATGAGCCAGCCCCAGAGAACAAGTCCGAACAGGGATTGCTGTTCTCTGATTTCCTTGACCACCATGAAAGGAAACTCTGGTCTTCAGCATCTGGGACCCTGAAGGAGGCAGGCAGACACTGGCTCCTGCCTTCTGGGGTTGCTTTTCTGGGTGACTGGTCTTGGGTGGGGTTGGGGTCGGGATGGCGGCCAGGAGGCCACCAGGGGGCGTAGCAGGGAGCTTTATGAGCCCCAGAATCAGAGGGGCCTCAGGGGCCCAAGTCAGGAGCCTGTCTGGAAAGTCAAGTCCTGCTCCTGCAGGAGAGCCCTGCAGCTTGCTTTTTTCACTTAGCATGTCTTGAAGGGTGTCCATGTCAAGACACGAAACCCACCTCTGTCTTTAGATTGCTGCATGATGCAGAATTACCAGCATTTAGGTTTCCCTGGTGGCTCAGATGGTAAAGAATCTGCCCGTAATGCGGGAGACCTGGGTTCGATCCCTGGGTGGGGAAGATCCCTTGGAGAAGGGCATGGCTACCCACTCCAGTATTCTTGCCTGGAGAATCCCATGGACAGAGGAGCCGGGTGGGCTACAGTCCATGGGGTCACAGAGAGTTGGACATGACTGAGCAAGCATCACTTTCACTTTCCGGTCACCGATTCCCAAGCTGGTGGACTTTATAGTTGATTATACTTTTCTGCTATTAGCTGTTACTTCAGTAAACACCTGTCATTCTTCTTGGACTTGTGTTTCTCTAAAGTTGCTTAATTATTCAGTCACAGGCAGGTCATCAATTACATGGGTGAGTGACAAGGTTGTAAGGCATAGTTCCAGCGAGGCAGAAAAGGAAAGACGACCTCAACAGAAGTAGGTTACCTTTATTCAGGCAAGGAGGGGCGACAGTCGGCCTAATGTCCAGGCTGAGCGCCGAGAGGGATCAGGGAGGCTTCATACTTACAGGGAGGTTTGTGGAAGTGATGAGGGAAACGTCAATCAGGCGGGATATTTTGAGTATTCTTTTGTTGAGATGATACTTGTAGTTGGGCAGGGGGTGATAAGTCTTCTGGGTGGGTGGAGGGGGTGGAAGGTTTCTGGACAGGGGATGATAAGTCCCAGATAGATGCAACTGGCCTGGAGCATCAGGATGGTACTAAAGTTATGCTTTGTTTTCTCCAAAGTCAGATGATTCAGCAAAGGGCCTTTGAGACTGTTGCTCTCTTTTCTAGGCCCAAAAGACTCCTTCAAAGTTTAGATTGTGACTTAGAAGGGTTTAAAAAGTCATACGAGAGAAATGTCTTTTGGAAATTACTTTGAAATGGAACAGTTAGACCACCTCTAGAGCTGTCATCAGGGGTGACCCAGGTCACATTCGTTCAGTGGGTTAGACAACATGGAGTGGAAGATCTTGGGGAGGAAGAAAAGAAGCTTCTATGCTGGAGGATACCTTAGATAATAACATGCATATTGCTAATATAACCATTGTTCTCTGTGTACGTTTTATTTCTCACTACTGTATTTTATTCCTCACTACTGTATAATTAGTTGACAATGCTATTTACTTAAAAAAAAATATCTAGGTGGCGCAGTGGTAAAAAAAAATCCACCTTCCAGTGTAGGGGATGTGGGTTTGATCTCTGGTTGGGGAACTAAGATCCCACAGGCCATGGAGCAACTAAGTCTGTGTGCCACAACTACTGAACCAGCGCCTCAACTCGAGAGCCCATTATCTGCAAACTCCAGAGCTCGTGTACCACAGCTAGAGAAGTCTGTGTGCCATAACAAAGGATCCCACATGCTGCAACTAAGACCCAATGCAGGCAAAAATAAATAAAGTTGTCTTTTAAAAACAATGAGGCTGATCAAAACACAGCCAGATCAATCTCAAGATGATTGAGCTGATTGTGCTGTTCTGCATGTGGCCCCCCACCTGCTTTCACACCCCTAAAACTCCTCTTTAAAAGCTCTTGCCCGCTGATCACCAGTGGTGAGTTGGTTCTTTGGGACATGAGTCTACCTTCTTCCCAGGATTGCTGGCTTCCTCAAGAAAGCGATCTTTCCTTTTACCCAATACTTGTCACTTAATATTGATTTTTTGAGCAACAAACAGTTCAACCTGAGTTTGGTAACCAGATAGGGACCCTGCACCCCTTGCCAGTGCTGATTTTTTTTCTGAATGTTCATGAAACAGGAACCATAGGCACCCAACAGCATTTCAGGGACATTCAAATCAGACAGTGATTGTGGAAATGCTGTGAAAATTGAAAAGCACTAGATAAGAATGAGCTTTAATAAAGACCTGAAAAGCTAAGCATAAATATGGATACAACATGCAAAAGATGAGATAAACTCTGAAGTGAGACACTTGTCAAAAATATCCTGAGATTTTATTAATTTATATCTATTGGGGAAAAAACCCTAGAGAGAACTATATGCACAAAATCTCAAAAGACCAGAAGCAATCCATGTTAACAGCATGGGCTCAGGAATTTATCCATACTCCCCATTTAAAACACATCATGTTTCCCTGTGACTATAAAAATAGCACATGGTCTGTGTAGAAAATCTGAGAAATAGGGGACAGCATAAGAAGGAAAATAAAAATCACCCATAATCCCACCACTTAGAGATCACTATTAACATTTTTGGTATATCTCTCCTATGCTTAAAAAAAAAATCCTGTACTTGTATTTTATCACACGAAACACAGTTTTGTGTCCTGCCTTTTTCACTTAGCATTGTATCAGGGACATTTCTCCAGGACATTACAGATGCTTTGTGACTATGAAGGTCATGGTTACTTCTGGTTCATCCCCACGTGAGAACTGAGCTTTTGTAGCAGGCTGAGCACCATGCTGCCTGGATGGGGAAAATAAAGGAGAACCAGAAAACCAGGTGTGGGAGATCTGAGTCCATAACACCAACAGATCAGGAGCTCAGCTCCTGTGGGAAGGAGTTCTGGTCCTGAGCGTCTCTGTCTACACGTGGGAAACTCCCTGCTTTGCTGGAGGACCTGCTGGCGGATTTCATTCATCTGAGATCAGGCCTGGCCAGCTTCAGTGGCAGGAGGCTCTGACATGAAGGTCAGCCAGGATAGAAGGTGTTTCTGGGGGACTTCCCTGGCAGTCCAATTGTTAAGACTCCGCCTTCTAAAGCAAGGAGTACAGTTTCGATGTCTGGTCAGAGAAATAAGATCTCACATGCTGCAGGGTGTGACTAAAGATTAAAAATAAACAAATCTTGTTCAAAAAAAAAAAAAAAAAAAAGCCTTTGTGAGCTGACACTGATAGTCCACGGAAATCATGGCTCTGTTTGCTCCCTGGCACATTTTCAGGAACGAGGTTAGCAAGAGTCAGGGTCCCTGAGTAAGAACTTGCTCTGAGTGGCTTTGGGCTTTCAGCTCCATGGCTGACTGAGACTCAAAAAGCAAAACTTAACCACAAAAAAGAGAAATCACCCCTGGATAGTTGGCAAAGATAGCACTTTAAAGTCACCTGGGGTCTTTGCATGATGTCCTAGGCATTGCTGCGGTGTCACGTTGGTGTGAAACCAGCAAAAAGGAGAGAGAGGAGGCAAAGGGGTGGGAGTAGGGGATGCCCCAAGTGTCATTCTGTGAGGACTGGATTGTCAGGTTCAAAGTGCTCCTGGTTTTCTTTCTCTGGAGAGCGCTGGTTACATCATGGGGTAAGCGATGACAAAATAGTTAAGCTCTGAATCGATCAGCTTTCTGTACCTCCTGTAAATTTCCCGCAGTGTCCTGTCCTCTTCATTCGTCTCATATCTGTTTGTATAAATTCTCACCTGTGCCGACAGAGAAATACACCTCCAGTGACTATATCACCCAGGCCCTGAAGACAATCCAAATGAGGTACCCGTACAATTGTTGGCAGAATCAGGAAGAGCCCAAACCCAACTATTAACGCTAAGGATGATTACTACTAATTATTAATCCTAAGCTCCAGATTCCCTTGGAAATTAGCAATTTCACAGAAGGGACAGACTTGTGAGACGTCCAGCCTCCATGCCCTGCCTCATCCCTGACCTTCATTCCAGGATTGGACACCTGCCCCCCAGGAGCCCCTGTGCCCCTTCCCTTGGGAGGAACCCACCCCAGGATGCTCTTACCTTGAGTGTGCGCAGGGCACACTGCCCTTCCTCCCGGCTCTTTAGGAGTCGCTCCACAAACTTAACATCCAGGAAAGCCCAGATTTTGAAGTAAAACAACTTCCTGCAGGATAAGATGAGGAGGTGCAGCTCTTCATCCAGAGACTCATGGTTGTTGTTGAATTCAAAAGTTAGTTTCTGGAAAAGCACCAATGGGGCAGACAATGTGAACAGAGATGCCGGGACTTAGCTGGATCATTTCATAGCACTTTCAAGATCCAGCACTGGCCTGGTGGCCGAGGTGGTTCAAGTGTTTTACTTATTTATTGGCCGTGCCACGCGGCATACGGGAGCCTAGTTTCCCTGATCAGGACCAGGGTTGGAACCCATGCTTCCTGCAGTGGAAGCGGAGTCTCAACCACTGGCCCACCAGGGAAGTCCCCTCCAGTGCCTTAGATAAGGGACACTGGACATGCAGTTGTCAGAGGAAGGGATTTGGGAATGCAAGTGATCTCATCCAAGTTTCCAAAACTTGGAGTTTTGAGGCAATGAACTTAGAGTCTGGAGGCCAAGGTGGTGTTCCTGGCCTTGCAGTGGACCGGCCAGGTGACTATGGGCAACACCAAAAGGTGGTGTGATGTCTGCCTGCCCACTTCAAGGCTGTGTGAGCATAAATGACCTCTTCACACTTTGTTATCCCTCACTGTAAGTATTGGTGTTTCTTAATTTATAAGTCTATTAATTAATAAATTTATTAATTTATCATTTATTTATTATATAATTATAAATTTATTAAGTGGTATAAATTAATTAATTTACTTGACTGCACTGGGTCTTAGTTGTGGCATGCAAACTCTTAGTTGTGTCATATGGGATCTAGTTCCCTGACTATGGATCAAAGCTGGGTCCCCTGCATTGGGAGTGTGGAGGCTTAGTCACAGGACGGCCAGGCAAGTCCCAGTAGTGGTGTATATACTCCTGTATATCCATCCTCACAGCCTTGTGTGAGGTCCTTGTTATTCAGTTGCTCCGTTGTGTCTGACTCTTTGTGATCGCCTGGACTGTAGCCCGCCAGGCTCCTCTGTCCATGGGATTCTCCAGACAAGAATACCAGAGTGGGTTGTCATGCCCTTCTCCAGGGGGTCTTCCCAACCCAGGAATCGAAACTGCATCTTCTTCATTGGTAGTCATGGATTCTTTACCACTGAGCCACTTGAGAAGATTGTGAGGTCCTTAGTAGGGGACAAAACGATGCTGATGCTATAGATGCGGAGCTGCCAGATTAGAGAACAGCCCACACCTCTGAGCTCTTTGGTAACTTGGTCAAGTTTGGGTTTTTGTCTGGTTTGGAGCTGCACTGTGTCCTGTGTGCTTCTGTGTTGGGTGGATGAGTGGAAGGAGTTGCTGACCTGCTGGTCACTGGTGGGGGAACCTGCATGCTTGGACCTCAGAGTTCTGAGCCAGGCATATAGGTGCTTTCCTTGGTGGACAGTCAACCAAGAGTGGGTTTCATGTATAAGAAGTGAGCAGTAGCTTTTGTCCCCTGCTGTGGTCTTGGGGACCAGGAGAGGCGTAGTTTGGTGACCTTTCTCAGAATCTCAATTTAAGGTTTCCCTGATGGCTCAGATGGTAAAGAAGCTTCTTGCATTGCAGCAGAACTGTGTTCGATCCCTGGGTCGGGAAGATCCCCTGGAGAAGAAAATGGCAACCCACTCTAGTATTCTTGCCTGGAGAATCCCATGGACAGAGGAGCCTGGGAGGCTACAGTCCACAGGGTCACAAAAGAGTCGGACATGGCTGAGCATCGAACACTCTCACTTTTCGAGAGCAGGCAGCAGGAACCAGAGGGGCGGCCACTCCTCTCAGGCCTCCTGGCCCTCGGGTCATACCTACCTGCAGAGTGTGCCGGAAGGTGGGCAGGAGATCCGTCAGCGTGGGTCTCATGGACCAGTCGGGGTCGCTGAAATAGCAGCTTCTCAGACTGATGCTCCTGATGGGGATCTCCTGCAAGAGGATCCGGGCCAAGCGCTCGTACTTCATGACCCGCTCAAAGAAGAAGTTGACCTTTAGGCTGGTGGTGTGCCTGGCCAGCTTGGCCCAAGACATGCCCCAGATGACCTGCCCATGGGGGTCATGAATGTGGCACTTGATGTTCATGGTACGGAGGGTGCCAGCGTTGTTGTCGCACAGGTTCTCCAGCAGCTCGTCAGAGATGCAGTTGTAGTTGAGGGTCAGGGACACCAGGTTGCGGAACGTGGCCATGGTCTTGCTGAACTGGGGACTGCTGTAGACAGCAAGGTGGTGGCTGAAATAGTCCTCAATGTTGAGCTCCGACACTGTGCTCTCATTCCTTAAGTAGCTCAGGGCGTTGAGGATGTGGCAGCCTTGTTCCGTGGTGAGCCTGGCCCCCTTCAGGCTGAGATAGTTCAGGTGTCTACCCATCTTCTTCAAGAAGAAGCTCAAGCTTTTCATGAATGAGCTCCTGATGCTGTTCCTCCATACCAGGCGGTCCAACTCGAGATGCTGGATGGAGAGAGATTTCAGACGGTTGTTACTCTTGCCGAGACATGAGAGGAGGCCTCGCATGGTGACCTGGAACTTCTTGGTCAGGACAGCGTTGTAAGGATTCAGGAATTTGATCTCCAGGTGCTCCAGGTAATGACCAAATTTCTTAACATACCAAAGGGCTGACTCGAATTCAGACGCGTGTACCCTGGAAGGTCTCCCGCTGAACGTGATGGTCCTGTATCGCCAGAGGTCAGCCGAATACATCATCTGGTTCCACTTCCTGCAGACAAGGGCTGCTCTGGACCTGTCCCTGTCTCCCAGCCACCAGAAGACACGACGCAGGCACACATCGGGCAGGGTGGCCCAGCAGCTCTGGTCTTGAGGCTGGATCAGTTGGTCTTCTTCATCCATTGGGGAACCAGGATGTCCACTGCAGCTGCGTGGTGGGCAGGGCTTCCAAAAATGAGGAAAGAAAAGCAATCACTTGTTTTCTGTGGGGAGTAAAAAGGAAGACCATTACCTGCCAAACACATATTAAACCTAATGCAATGAACTTGTTCTGCGGCCCCACGTGTCAGTACTGGGCTGGTGCATGGGGGACAAAGATAAATAAACCATACAGTGTACACCCACAAGGATTCACAGCCCAGCAGGGGTCTAGTGGGAACACAGACCAGGACTCATGTTACAACACTGTGGGAGATGAGAAAAGGCTCAGTTATATTTGTGTGTCTCTGTCTCTGCTCAGTCGCTTCAGTCGTGTCCAAACTCTTTGTGACCCCATGGACTGTAGCCCACCAGGCTCCTCTGTCCATGGGATTCTCCAGGCAAGAATACTGGAGTGGGTTGCCATTTCCTCCTCCAGGGGATCTTCCTGACCCAGGAATCAAATCCACGTCTCTTGCATCTCCTGCATTGGCAGAAAGATTCTTCACTCACTGAGCCACCTGGGAAGCCCATTCATGATGCAGGGTAGCACAAAGCATGATTAATTCTTTCTGGGTAAGAAGTTGTAGAGAGGGGTGCTTGGAGGAGGTGGCATCTGAGCGCTGAGGTTTGCAGGGTGAATAGCTGTTTGCAAAGCAGATAGGTTGGTGGTGGAGGATCTGGTATACTCCGGGAAGAGGGAACAAGATGGGCGAAGCCACAGGATGTGAGCATATGTGATGTGTTCATATTCAGGGAATTAACAGTTGTTTGAAGCTTAATTTGTGACAGGCAAGGAGTGATGAACCTGGATCTGGGGCAGTGGGAGTTGCTGGCTCAAGGGCATCTTTCAGGATGCTCTGAATGATGTGATAAAGGCTGTGTCCTAGAGGAATTCTGACATCTTCTCTGGATGAATCATTGTGTTGAGCGACACTGCTGATAGCTATGCCTCTATTCGGGGCTTCCCAGGTGATGCCAGTGGTAAAGAGCTCACCTGCTAATGAAGGAGACATAAGAGACATGGATTCGATCCCTGGGTCAGGAAGATCACCTGGAGGAGGGCATGGCAACCCACTACAGTGTTCTTGCCTGGAGAATCCCATGGACAGAGGAGCGTGGCAGGTTACAGTCCATGGGGTCGCAAACAGTTGGACAGGACTGAAGCAACTAGTTGTGCACACACGTGTCTCTATTCAAAAGGCACAACTGTAGAACAAAGGTGGAGAACCTTGGCTGACCTCAGGGCAGGTCTAAGGATCTCATGCCCAGAAGTGATGTGGACAATCTTGAGGTAAAGAAAGAATACTCTGGGGGAGTGGAGGAAGGATGGTCTAGAGCAGAGTCCAGACTTGAAGCCTGGGACTAGGGCAGCATGATAGTGGGAATCGGGGTGAATTGTGAGTTTTTTAGTGGACATGATTTGGCAACTGGTGAACAGAGAAATGGGAAGACTGGAAGGTCTCTGAATTGATTGAGTTGCAGGTGGTACCTCAGTCAAGCTAGGGAGTCCCAGGGAAGAGCTGGACTAAGGCCCTAGCAGATACACTGAGCCCTAGGTCAGACGTTTCATAGCCATCTGCTGTAATCTTCATGGCTTTGCTATCAGAGTTTCTCCTGCCTGATAACTACCTTCCTTTTTTCTACCTCTCTCCAACCCTCCATTTTTAAGGTTTAAGGCCTATGACTCCATAAAGCTTTTATTGATTTCTTTATTCATTGTGGCTCATAAAAACTCAGAGTTGTAAGAGACCTGAGAATTGAATTTTTTATTTTTATTTTTTTTTATTTTATTTTTTATTAGTTGGAGGCTAATTACTTCACAACATTTCAGTGGGTTTTGTCATACATTGACATGAATCAGCCATGGAGTTACATGTATTCCCCATCCCGATCCCCCCTCCCACCTCCCTCTCCACCAGATTCCTCTGGGTCTTCCCAGTGCACCAGGCCCGAGCACTTGTCTCATGCATCCAACCTGGGCTGGTGATCTGTTTCACCATAGATAATATACATGCTGTTCTTTCGAAACATCCCACCCTCACCTTCTCCCACAGAGTCCAAAAGTCTGTTCTGTACTTCTGTGTCTCTTTTTCTGTTTTGCATATAGGGTTATCGTTACCATCTTTCTAAATTCCATATATATGTGTTAGTATGCTGTAATGTTCTTTACCTTTCTGGCTTACTTCACTCTGTATAATGGGCTCCAGTTTCATCCATCTCATTAGAACTGATTCAAATGAATTCTTTTTAACAGCTGAGTAATATTCCATGGTGTATATGTACCACAGCTTTCTTATCCATTCGTCTGCTGATGGGCATCTAGGTTGCTTCCATGTCCTGGCTATTATAAACAGTGCTGCGATGAACATTGGGGTGCACGTGTCTCTTTAAGATCTAGTTTCCTTGGTGTGTATGCCCAGAAGTGGTATTGCTGAGTCAAATGGCAGTTCTATTTCCAGTTTTTTAAGAAATCTCCACACTGTTTTCCATAGTGGCTATACTAGTTTGCATTCCCACCAACAGTGTAAGAGGGTTCCCTTTTCTCCACACCCTCTCCAGCATTTATTGCTTGTAGACTTTTGGATAGCAGCCATCCTGACTGGCGTGTAATGGTACCTCATTGTGGTTTCAATTTGCATTTCTCTGATAATGAGTGATGTTAAGCATCTTTTCATGTGTCTGTTAGTCATCTGTATGTCTTCTTTGGAGAAATGTCTGTTTAGTTCTTTGGCCCATTTTTTGATTGGGTCATTTATTTTTCTGGAATTGAGCTTCAGGAGTTGCTTGTATATTTTTGAGATTAATCCTTTGTCTGTTTCTTCATTTGCTATTATTTTCTCCCAATCTAAGGGCTGTCTTTTCACCTTACTTATAGTTTCCTTTGTTGTGCAAAAGCTTTTACGTTTAATTAGGTCCCATTTGTTTATTTTTGCTTTTATTTCCAATATTCTGGGAGGTGGGTCATAGAGGATCCTGCTGTGATTTATGTCGGAGAGTGTTTTGCCTATGTTCTCCTCTAGGAGTTTTATAGTTTCTGGTCTTACATTTAGATGTTTAATCCATTTTGAGTTTATTTTTGTGTATGGTGTTAGAAAGTGTTCTAGTTTCATTCTTTTACAAGTGGTTGACCAGTTTTCCCAGCACCACTTGTTAAAGAGGTTGTCTTTTTTCCATTATATATCCCAGAGATAAATCCACGAACCTATGGACACCTTATCTTTGACAAAGGAGGCAAGGATATACAATGAATTTTTTTTAACAGATAGAAACTAGGCACAGAGAGGTGAAGGGGCTTGCCTATGGTCACACAGTGAGTTAGTAACAGGACCGAGGCTAGACCTGGGCTTTCTTATTTTCTATTGTACTTTTTTTCCTGGCTCTATTTATCAGGCCTTGGATGCAGAGGGACAAGTTAATTATAATTTTCAGTTCAGGACAGAGATTCGTCTGTGCAAGAACTCTCTATGATTTTATGACTCCATGTGACCCCATGGTCCACCAAGCTCCTCTGTCCATGGGATTTTCCAGGCAAGAATACTGAAGTGAGTAGCCATTCCCTTCTCCGGGGGATCTTCATCACCTAGGGATCGAACCAGGGTTGCCTGCATTGCAGGCAGATTCTTTACTGTCTGAACCATGAGGGAAGCCCATTTATTCATTTATTCCCTTTTAACTCAATGGCCCACTTCACCGTTCCCCGCCATAGGCAACTATTCCAGTGTGTTCGATGTGCTTCATTTTGTTTGTGCATGTGCTTGCCAAATGTGTGTTCCATGTCTGTAAGCATCACTCACGTTGCCCTGTGTACGTCTCACACTGCATCTGTCATCTGAGTAGATCTAGTGGTGGATAGTCTCCTATTCATTCTCCCCATGAGGGGCCCCCGGGCCTCTTCCAGCTCTCCCCAACACCACAGTGGCGATGAGCATCCTCAAGTGAGATCCTGTAGGTTTCCCCCATGCCTTTATCCTCACTACCCCATCATCACCTACTGAACAATTTGGTCCCTTCCTCCAGCTGGCCCTCCCATCTCCCACCCAGATAGACCTCTGCATGGAAACCGGTAGCAGCCTATCCCCAGCCAGGATCAGGGCTCTGGTGGGTTCAGCCCGCCCCCTTCTCTCTCCCCTCACAGTGTTTGAAGCCCTTCTCTTCTTTGAAATCCACACACTCCTTGGGACGAGGAACAGCCTCATTCTTCTTTTAAGGAAGTATTTTAACTAATGAAGAAAAAAGAGTGTGTCTTTCTTCACATATAAACTGTCTGGGGCTAGGACACCCCACAGCACTTAGCGTAGAGAAAGTTACCTATAACCCAGGGATCGAACCTACGTTTACCCACATTGCAGGCAGATTCTTTACCATCTGAGCCATCGGGGAAGCCCAAGAATACTAGCCTATCCCTTCTCCAGTGGATCTCCCCTACCCAGGAATTGAACTGGGGTCTCCTGTATTGGAGGTGATTCTTTATCAGCTGAGCTACCAGGGAAGCCCTAAAAGGTGCACAAGAAAAGCTAAAACCAGGGAATTCCAAGGTGGTTCAGTGGTTGGCTCCTGGTTTCCACTGTAGGGGGCCCAGTTTCCATCCCTGGACAGGGAACTAAGATCCCAGAAAACTCACAGTGCTGCCAAGGAAAGGAAAAAAAAAAGAAAAAAGCTAAACCAATTCAAAAGCTAATTGAAGTCCTTTGCCTCAACAAGGTAACAGGGTCAGAATAGTTACCAGACACTTTAAACCATAGGGTGGGGCTGGAAGAACTTCTTTGGTGGGTTGGGAATGGTGTTGCAAGCCTTCCAAAAGTCATGTCATTACCTGGAACCTACCCTACCCCTCAAGAGGCAATGTAGATGAGTGGGTTAGATTCTGGTTCTGTCAACTGCAATATGTAACTTTGTATGTGTGTGTGCCCTGTTGTGTCCAGACTCTGCGACCACATGGACTGTAGCCCATCAGGCTCCTCTGTCCATGGGATATTCCAGGCAAGAATACTGGAGTGGGTTGCCATTTCCTACTCCAGGGGATCTTCCGCACCCAGGGATCGAACCTGCGTCTCTTTTGTCTCCTGTTATGGGCAGGCGGATTCTTTACTACTAGCACCACCTGGGAAGCCTCGCCACATCTGTTGATAGGGGTAATTGTTCCTTTCTCCTAGCATTGGGGGGATTAAATGGGCTGATAGACGGAAAACACTAGAACAGTGACTGGCATAGAGTAAGTGTTACACAAGTGTTTGTTACCATCAGAAAGTTGGTGTCAACGTGCTTCTAAATAACATCCCTGTAAGGAAGGTATTTACGAATGGGGAAACAGGTGCTGGAAGGTTAGGAAAATGAGATGGGTAAGTGGGGAGCAGGATTCGAACCCAGGCGCGTGAATTTAGGTTGGGTTCACCCCCTTACACAGCTGCCGAGCCTGGGAGGAAACCTGGGTGTTCCATCACCCGGGGTGCGGAGAGAACCCAGGAGCCTCCCGGGGCGGCGGGAGAGGAGGGGTGCCCACCCCGCCCCGCGCGTTACCCGTTCGCGGGGCCCTGCTGCTCCGGCTGCAGGGACCGCGAGCGCCAGGCCTCTCCGCCCGCGCCGCCTCGGCTCCGCCGCCGGCTCCGCCGCCAACTCCGCTGCCCGCTGCCCGGCCGAGGCTAGAGGCCCAGCGGCCCGCCGCCTTTGTGACGCGCCGCCGCCTGTGGGGGTCTACTCATCCCCAAGGCCGTGGGGCCCAAACCCGGGGTGATCGCGCAGGTCGAGGGGCCAAGACAGGTCTCCCCACCCCGCAGACGGCCGGGGAGGCGCCCTGGTCGGGGACGGGAGGCAGGGGGCTGGGCCCCACAGTCCCTGCCCCCTGCCCGACCCCTCTGCACGCCGGGAAGAGGTTCTGCCCGGGACTTGGGTTGTGCAGGCCCGATCGTTCGCCACCTTTCCTGTCCGGATCCAGCCCCGGGTTCTTGCCATTTCCCGGGGACCCTCTCTGGGAAGCCAAAGCCACTGCCAACCCAGCCTTACTGTTAGTCACTCAGTCGCTTCTGACTGTTTGCAACCCGTGGACTGTAGCCCGCCAGGCTCCTCTGTCCATGGGGATTCTCCACGCAAGAGTACTGGAGTGGGTTGCCACGCCCTCCTCCAGGGCATCTTCCCAACCCAGGGATGGAACCTCAGTCTCCGGCCCTGCAGGCGGGTTCTTTACCGTCTGAGTCACCAGGACCCAAAGAAGGCCTTAAGCAAACCTGATTCAGCCAACCTGACAAAACTTGAGAAATGTCACACGTCTGCAGTTTTGGGTGGGTGAGGGCGCACCCAAGCACCCACTGTCCTGGGCTCCATCCTCCCTGTGGGAGCTGATGCCCTAACAGGGCTCCCCTCAAGCCAGGCAGAAAGTTAGGGCTCTGCTACTTGCGGGGAGGGGGCTGCTTCTCTGGGTGTTTCCCAGCTGCTCCCCCTGCCAGCGGCCACAACTGGCACCTCTTCGTGCATTACCTGGCTCCCCCCACCACCCAACCTCATTTTTCTCTCTCTCTCTCTCTCTCTCATTTTCTGCCGCTCCCCTTCCCATGCCGTCCTAGCTGCTGCTTCCCCACCCCACCCACCCCCAGCCCTGGAAAACCAGTGAAAAATCTAAAGAAAGGTGGAAGACAGGTTTTCAGGAAGATATTTTATATTCTTCAGAGATAAAGCTGGATTTCCCAAGGTGTCCAGGCTGGATTAGGCCTAGATGCTTGATCAGAGTTCTCAGGCAGAAGAGCTGGCATTCTCTTTTCCTCCTGGTTTAGCTGTAGCTCTTGGGCAAACCAACATCTCTGTTCAAAAGGAGGAAAATAATTAAAATCCATACCTTTTCTTCAATAAAAAAGAAACCCAGTGCATAAAACCTCTTTTCACAAGTACAGACTAGCACAGAAAGCAAGCAGAAAAACCAGTATAAAACCAAAATCTTCAAAATCTGTTGTACCTTTCCCAAAGCTAGCTGGAACTTCTCACTTGTTTTCCTTTTGATGAAGCTAACCGCTGGCATTTCTCCTAAAGAAATGAATATTTAAAAAGTTCAAGGTGTATAAAGTGGTGTTAGTTCCTGAGATATCGCTGGTTAAACCTATCCCCGGTTCCTGGAGCAGGGACTCTGAGCTGCAGATGGCATAGAAAAGTCATGGGTAGAGATGAATGTATTTGCAAAGCAAAAATAGAGACCCAGATGTAGAGAAGAAATTTATGGATATCAAGTGGGGGTGGGGTCAGGGGAGAGGAGGGTAGGATGAATTGAGAGACTGGGATTGACATATATACACAGCTATGGATAAAAGGGGGCTTCCCAGGTGGTTCAGGGGTAAAGAATCTGCCTGCAATGCACGAGACATTGGTTTGATCCTGGGTGGGGAAGATCCTCTGGAGAAAGAGATGGCAACCCACTCCAGTATTCTTGCCTGGAGAATCCCATGGACAGAGGAGCCTGGTGGGCTTCAGTCCATGGGGTCTCAAAGAGTTGGACACGACTGAGTGACTCATACTTCCACATTTTTTTTTTTTTACCAACTAAACAACAACAACAATGTATAAAAGAGATGACTAATGATAACTTACTGTATAGTACAGAGAACTCTATTCAATACTCTGTAATGACCTATATGGAAAAAGAACCTAAAATAGAGTAAACATGTATACGCATAACTGATTCACTTTGCTGCACAGCAAAAATTAACACAATATTGTAAGGCAACTGTACTCCAATAAAAATTTTAAAAAAGAAAAGAAAAAAGAGAAGAAAAGGGAGGCCAGTGAACCAGGAGGGGTCCATGGGAGGTTTGGGACAATGTTTAATAGAGGCCTGTCATCATCAGGAGGATGGACAAACAGATTAGAGGATACCCACGCTATGACTTCCCTGGGGGCTCAGATGGTAAAGAACCCGCCTGTAATGCGGGAGACCTGGGTTCAATCGCTGGATTGGGAAGATCCCCTGGAGAAGGGAATGGCAACCCACTCCAGTATTCTTGCCTGGAGAATATCCATGGACAGAGGAACCTGGAAGGCTACGATCCATGTGGTCGCAGAGTCCGACGAGACTGAGCAACTATCAGTCACACACATAAGAGTCCATGGTCTGAGCCACTAGGGAGTCCTCATGGACTCTTACAACATTAAAAAAGAAAAGGGAGGGGCAACATTATTTGACTTGGAGGGTTGCCCTTCTTATTACTGGTTATTGATGAATCCTATACAAGCAGTGTGTATAATTGGACTCCAAATGTGTGTGTGTGTGTGTGTGTGTGTGTGTGTGTGGTTATATAATAGAGTTGCCAGATAAAATACAGGCTGTCCAGTTAGATTTTAATTTCAGAGAGACAAAGAATTTTTCTTAGTATGAGTATGTCCCCTGAAATTATTTTGTAGTTGTTTTTGTCCCAAGTAATGATTTTTTCTTTGCTAAATTCAGCATGCCCATCATTAAGGATTAAGTATGGAAGGAAATTTCAGCTGTAGAAGGCAAGGGAATATGGCACTAATAGCACCCTCACCAAGAATGAAATTCACTCAGCTTGGTAAAATTGTGTGCTTGTGTGCATAAAGAGATGCTTAAAGAAGCTAGAAAGAACAAGATTTAGGTCTACTTCTTTGTAAGGTGTGTGCATCATATATTCAGCATAAAGGGCAAATGGTGGAGTCATGAGTGTGGGAAGATGATATATGGGGAAGAAAAGCAATTCAAACCCCATGGAGGCTTGTCAGGCTTTTGTGAACAGAGGTGAAGTTTTGGAAGGACACCCACCTGGTTGCTGAAACTAGTACTTCATGGCATGGGACTTGGGAGGTGGGGTGGGTGTGGGGGAGGATTAACTTTATCTTTATGTTTATTTGTATGGTATCATGTCAAATGGTTACAACAAAATCTGGTATCTAGTACTAGCAAACTCTGGGAGATAGTGAAGGACAGGGAAGCTTGGTGTGGGGTTGCAATAAGTTGGACACGAGTTAGCTACTGAAAAACAACAACAACTTTTGTATTCTGAAAAACATCAAATAATGAAAATATTTTAAAGTGAGACATCCTTTTTGGGGCTTGAGAGCATAAGCTTTGGAACTATATCCACATGTATACCTGGCTGGATTCTGCGACTCTCTAATTGTGAAATCCTGGGGAAGTCACTCAACCTTTCTGTTTAGTTTCCTTATCTATAAGGTAGGGGTAAAATGCCTTCCTGATGTTTATAATGATTAACCATTTGTAAAGAGCTTTGCCACCCCATGGACTGTAGCCCCTCAGGCTCCCCAGTCCATGGAATTTTCCAGGCAAGAATACTGGAGCAGGTTGCCATTTCCTTCTCCAGGGGATCTTCCTGATTGAGGGATCAAACTCACGTCTCTTGCATCTCCTGCGTCGGCAGGCAGGTTCTTTACCAGCTGAGCCACCAGGGAAACCCCGCTTTGCATCGTAACTAGTGCATAATGGTTAACAACCTCTAATGCTTATTCTTCTTTATTGGAAAGTAATCTAGGATGTGAAATATCAGGTTATTGAGGCTGCAAATCCTGAGCTACTGGAGGTAAACCTTAATCTATTGGAGGCAAGATAGCAACTAACTTAGGATCTTGACCAAGGCTCTGATCTCTGGACTGCAGTTGCCTTATCTGCGCCATGAGAGGGCTAGACTGGATGCCCTCTATTCATTTGTCTGCTCCATGGTTTGGGGGCATTTGCTGTGGTCAGTAACTGGGCTGGGCACTGGAGATAGAGATGAGAGGTTGGCTCTGCCGTCAGAAATGGGAGGTGATGAACATACATAAGCAGGTGATAAGTGCTGAGAGTAGATCCGGACACACAGAGAAAGGGGAGATAGTGTTGTCTGAGGACAGCTCGCAGGACTTGCATTTCTTTAACACTGTCCTGATGGCTCACAACCGGGTATGGAGGGAAGAGAGGCTGGGTACCTGGTGGTGGTTTAGGGTTGGCAGGGGAAGTAGGATACCACACTGAGAACATCTCCTCAGAATGTCATAGGCTGTCTCATCTTCTACAGGAGAGGAGGCTCTGAGCTTGCCATTGGACTTCAAAGACAGATTCGTGGTTTTGTTTGTGCTTCGTGGCGCTTGCCTTGTTGACTTTTCAGAAGGAAAAGGAGCTCTGTGTCTATTTTTCAGCTTTGGACGGACATCTTTCTCTGCCTTGGAAGTCTGGTCTTCAGCAGCCTGACTCGGAGGGGATGAAGGAGGAGTTTCTGCTTTCCCTGCTGGAGAAAGTGTCACAGCACCTGAGACTCGACGGCATCTGTCCTGCAAGGGTGAGTCAAGCATCAAATTTTAAAATGACCTCAGTTTTAATGGCGGACAATACAGTATGCGAGCTAACCTGAAAATTTCCCACTCCAAACACTTTAGAAATGCTGGATATAATATGACAAACATTCATTGAGCTGACTTTGCAAGGAAGCAAGCAAACTCATGTTCCAGGAAAGAAGACCTACCTGTTAAGCACATGAGGTAACCCTTTAGGAGGAGATTGCGGGGTCAATCTCATGACTAAGAGCTTGGATGAGAGAAAAGTCCCATCCACGTGATGTGTGAAATTGGAAGAGTCCCCCTACCCTGCACGAAACTGGGAACCTTGAAGTCTGAACTGTGGTGGCCAAGAGACAAAAATTGACTAACTGGAAAAGGGAAACGACAAGAAAGCTCATCTGCCTTGGACTAGAAATTGAGCATGAGGTGATACATTCTGAAGAAGAGAGAGAGAGGAAAAAAAGCAAACACATATGAGCCTATTGCCCTAAGGGGCTTCCCTGGTAGCTCAGCTGGTATCCGCCTGCAATGCAGGAGACCCATGTTCCATTCCTGGGTTGGGAAGATCCGCTGGAGAAGGGATAGGTTACCCGCGCCAGTATTTTTGGGCTTCCCTTGTGTCTCAGCTGATAAAGAATTTGCCTGCAATGTGGGAGTCCTGAGTTGGATCCCTGGCTCGGGAAGATCCCCTGGAGAAGGGAACGGCTATCCACTCCAGTGTGTCCATGGGGTCACAAAAAAATGACAAGAAGGCTTGTTTACCTTGGAATAGAAATTGTTCATGAGGTGATAAATTCTGAAGAAGAGAGAGAGGAAAACAAACAAACCAACACATCTGAGCCTATTGTCTTAAGCAGGATGAATAAAAATAAATCTTCTCTTGGATACATTGCAGTGAAACCACAGAAGATCCAAAGCAAAGAGGATCTTGAAATCCAGTAAAGAAAATGGTTATTGGCGAAGGACCAGCAGCTACACTGAGAGCAGACTTATCAACAGGAATCAGAGAAGTGGGAAGATGGTAGAAATGCTTCAAAATGCTAAAAGAAAGTAAAGGTTAATGGAGAATTTGAAATCCAATTAAACTAACATTCAAGAATGCAAAATAAAGGAAGTAACTGTGCAGATAACTAAAGATACCTAGACATGTATTTCAGGATGATAGAAATCTTGCCCAGAAGGAAAGCTTGGGATTCAAGAAAGCTTGGGATCCATGACTTCCCTGGTGGTGCAGTGTAAGATTCTGCCTTGCAATGCAGGGGAGTCGAGTTTGATCCCTGATCAGGGAACTAAGATCCCACATGCCACAATGCACTTCAACTATTGAGCCCAAACGCTCTGGAGCCCACGTGCCGCAACTAGAGGGAAGCCCTCGCACTGCAATAAAGATTCCACATGCCGCAACTAAGACACAACGCAGCCAAAATAAATCCACAAAATATTTTAAAAAGAAAGAACGCCAGCAAAGAGAAAGGTAAATGTATGAATATATCCAAGCAGGCATGAACTGAATAAAATGACAGTAATAATAATGACTAAAGAGGAATAGTATGAAAACCAGGTGAAACTAAATTCCACAGCGTTTATTAACACATAAAAGGTGGAAATAGAGAATCAATCAGCACGTTTTCAAAACCATATATTGTTTCTGTGGAGGGTAGGGAATGTAATTTAGATTTTAAGTCAAGTATTCAAATTAAAATGCACTAAATGTCACCGATAGTAAATTTTATACGTATGGTCCACGATAAACAAAAAGACCTAGATCATCTCTAGGATTTCTTCAGTTCTGATATGCATTGTTCTCTGGATTGAAGGGTAAAGAAAGGACAAACAGTTTGCCATCCATGAAGAAGGATGTGAGTTCTTTGGAGAGATGCTTTGGGGAGATTCCCCCAAAGAAAACGCTCCATCCTGTAGAAGAGGGGAGCAGCTCGGCCTGACTAATGCACTAAAAGGCGCTTAGAGTGATGGAGGGAGGAGTCTGTGAATTTTCCCAGGCAAAAGCAATCAATCAATCCATCACATCATTACATCCTTTCAGAGTCCTCCTTTCGGTACCCAGCCCTGATATCAGCTTCATTGTGGGAAGATGGAGAAAGCTATTGACTTTTTTGGGGAAGCTCTCAGCCTGATAGCGGAGACTTCCACATGGGATGTGCTGTGCTGTGCTTCATTGCTCAGGCATGTCTGACTTTTTGCAACTCTATGCAGCCAGGCTCCTCTGTCCATGGGGATACTCCAGGCAAAAATACTGGAGTGGGTTGCCATGCCCTCCTCCAGGGGATCTTCGCAACCCCGGGATTGAACCCAGGTCTCCCGCACTGCAGGTGGATTCTTTACCATCTGAGCCACCAGGGACATGGGATAGAGAATAATAAATCAGAGCCTATTAAGGCCTAACTTGCAATGTCCAGGCCCTCAAAGGTGATCAGTGATAGCTGGATTGGTTAGGGAGGCTCCTTGAAGGGTTGGCATGATTGGAATCCAATTACGTGTGCTAAATGAGCCTAAAGCAGTTCACGATGTCCTTTTTTGAACAAAGCAAAACGAAATATGGGAACCTCTTAATATTCATGCTGTGTAAAACTAGACCCAGAATCTACCATTCAAGACTTCCCAGGTGGTTCTGTGGTTAAGAATCCACCTGCCAATGCAGAAGACACAGGTTTATCCCTGGTCCAGGAAGACCCCACATGCCATGGAGCAACTAAGCCCGGGTGCCACAGCTACTGAAGCCCACGCATCTAGAGCCCATGTTCAGCAACAAGAGATGTCACAGCAATGAGAAACCTGCAATGAAGGCTATGATGAACATCCAGTGCACTCAATAAGTAAATAAATAAAATGAATGAGTTTCAAAAAGAATCTACTGTTCATATCATACTTTTTGGAATATGGACTGGCTATTGGCATCATTAGAAAATGACAAATTTCTACTCACCAGATAGTGGAAATACTTATTTCCTGGAATCATTTGGTTGCAATAATGACAGCAGATGTTGCTTTCAGGAGCTGGAATGCTCTTCCCTGAAAAAGCACAGAAACAACAGCACAAATGATTGCCCTTGACAATGGCCAGTCCAACTGCCCCACAACTGTGACCTGCAGTCCTGAGGATGCCTTGTCCCGAGTCTGCCATGAGTGTCCTGCACTGCCAGGGTCCTTGGCCACATGGACCACCCACAACTGGAATCACCCACATTATTTCCATTAAATCGTAAAAGTGCCCTTGGGGCAGCACACAGCCCTGATGAAGAGACATTTTCCTGGAGCAGGACTGGTTTCCAAGGAGACAGAAGGAGTTGTTACCACAGATGCCAGTCCTGTTCAACCTGACTGCCCTTTCAGTTTAGCCATTTCTGAGCTCCGTGATCAAATAAGGAGTTAATTGCACACATCTTTGTTGATTGTGTTGAAGTTGTGTTGTGCTGTCTTGTTGAAGTTGTGTTGTGTTGATGCAGTTGCATTGTGTTGATGAAGTTGCATGGTCTTGTTGAAGTTGTGCTGTTGTTGAAGCTGTGCAGTCTTGTTGAAGTTGTGTTGTGTTGACGAAGCTATGCTGAAGAGTTGTTTGTTGGCTGTGTTGAAACCCAGGCCTGCTGGAAATGTACTTGAATCTTAAGCACCCCAGGTTTTCATTTGCCGATTTTGATAAAATCGTTTACCCAGAGAGACTTACCTACTGCCCAAGGGATTTTCGGCTCTGTCCCCATGCTACTGTTGTTACTAAAACAACCAGTGAGAAGATGTGTTTGGCTCGTGTTCTCTGTAAACACACTTCATAAAGGGGTAACTGGGTAAAGAGAGCACGCTGGGGCACCAGGTGGCCGACACGTGGGCCCAAAGGTCAGGAGTTACAACTGGATCCTTTCTGTCTGGGGCTGATGGTGGGAAAGTTCCTGATTTTGTGTCAGGGAACTTGGGTATCCTCTCTGGTTTCTGCTTCCAGCAAGCCCCTGTTTCACTCTGCATAGGTTTCTCATCTCTACAAGGATTCAGGTGGGTCTCTGCCAGACTGGAGTCATGCTGGAGGAGTTCAAAGGAAGCCTCCCATATGGTAGGGCCCCATTGCCTCTGTACTCATCTGTGTAGTTACTAGCTCCCCAACCCCTCACTTCTTGGCTCCCTGGATCAGTGATTTATTTTTATACATTAGAAAAATTTCTTTTTATTGGAGGAAAATTGCTTTACAATATTGCTTTACAATGGTCTCTGCCATACAGCAACTCAAATCAGTCATAATTATATGTTCATCCCCTCCGTCTTGAACCTCCCCATTCCACCCCTCTAGGTTGTCACAGAGCACCAGGCTGGGCTCCCTGCATAATACAGCAGCTTCCTTATAGTTATCTATTTTATACTTGGCAGTGTATATATGGGGCCTCCCGGGTGGCGCTAGTGGTAAAGAACCTGCCTGCCACGGCAGGAGACGTAAGAGACGTGGGTTTGATTCCTGGGTCGGGAAGATCCCCTAGAACGGAGGGGATGGCAACCTACTCCAGTATTCTTGCCTGGAGAATCTCATGGACAGAGGAGCCTGGTGAGCTACAGTCCACGGGGTTGCAAAGACTCAGACACGACTGAAGTGGCTTAGCACACGTGCACACAGTGTATATATATGTTAATGCTACTTTCTCAGTTTGTCCTACGCTCTCCTTCCCCTGCTGTGTCCAGCAGTCCATTCTCTATGCCGGAATCTCCCTTTCTTGTCTGCAAATAGGTTCATCAATACTACTTTTTTAGATTCCGTATTTATGCATTAATCTATGATATTTGCTTTTCTCTGGACCAGTCATTTCAAGACACAGCAGACACACAAGAAGGCCACTCTGGAACTAGACTAGCCAGGTGACTTAGAGACACGCGCATCTGTCATCACCCTCGTCACCCATCCCGCTGAGCGCTCACGATACTCACCTTTCTGGAGCCAGGGCTGCTCATGCCGACAGTCTTCTCTGTGCTGGGCCAGCACGCGGAGCATGACATGCTGGCCGCAGTCTGGGCAGACCTCCATCTGCTGGCCACAGTGGTGCTCGTGGAGGTCCACCTTGTTCAGACACACGGCGAGGTGGCAGAACTGGCACTCAACCGGGCGTGCCTGACATTCCTGGGCCTACGGGGAGGCCGGCGGGACGGGCATGGTCACTGGACTGCAGTGACTGCAGTCGCCCTGGGGCTAGGAGCTTATTTCCCTGGGGGGGCCTGAAGCCAGTAAGAGAAAGCAGGTGGGAAAGACTGGAGGGTGGGGGCTGGGAGAGGGTTGTGGGAGAGGGGCTTCTCCTTGCGAGGGGAACATGAGCTGTGTTGGACCCTGGCAGTCCCTTCTGACCAGCGTCTGGGGGCAGGAGGCCCTGTATTGCTGTGATAAGCTAGTTCCAGGCCTGCTTGGGAGAGAAGAGAGAGCTGGGGGCAGGAGGGGAGAGCTTTATGACCGGCCCCCTCCCCTCCTCCTGGGCTTGGCAGAAGAAATCACACCTGCCCCTCACCTCGTGACTTTTCAGTGAGTACTTCGGCACGCTCTGCTGACACATGGCGCATCCCACCTAAAGGCAGAGGGAGGTGCTCGAGTCCCACCCTGGCTCCGTGTGTCCAGGGTGGGTCTGTGAGCACCTGGGGGCAAGCCAGGTACCCTCGTCTGCCTGCAGCACCAGCCCTGAGCTCAGGGATGCATTTGTGGGACCCTCTGAGCTGAGATGGATGCCTGAGCTTGAGGAGCTCCAGAAACAGCTGGAGAGAAAGGTCAGCCTTTGACCAACCTTGGCCATGACTGCCTTCCAAGCTCCACTTTCTTGTTTCTTCTCTTGACACATCTCAAAAGGACATTTTACTTTTCCCAAAACAGGGACTCCCTAGTCTTGGCCAACCTCATACGCCTGTAGGGAAAAATTGGGAATGGGAAGCCGGGGTTGACTCAGTGCAGTGCAGGAAACAAGTGTTAGTGGCTCAGTCATGTCCGACTCTTTGTGATCCCATGGGCTGTGGTCCGCCGGGCTCCTCTGTTCATGGGATTCTCCAGGCCAGAATACTGGAGTGAGTTGCCATTCCCTTGAATCTTCCCAACTCAGGGATGGAACCCAGGTCTCCTGCATTGCAGGCAGATTCTTTCCCCGTCTGAGCCACCAGGGAAGCTGAGGTGGCAGTACAGGAAAGGCAGGATTATCTATCCTTTCCACTTTGCACAGGGGGCTGGGCACGGGGGCTGAGCGACTTGCAGTCATGAGATGGGCTGCAGAGGGGACCCTGCCCCTCCACCTCCGTCCCCCAATCTGCCTCCCCACCTGCTGGTGCCCGCCCTCGCGGTGTTCTTCCATCTTATCCTGCAGGACGGGTTCCTTGCACTCTGGGCAGAGGACCAGAAGTAACAGGCAGTGGGCCTCATGGAGGGCCAGGAGGTTGGAGGCCACCCTTCTTTTGCTGCAGGATCAAGAGGGAGGAAAAGCAGGTTTATTTCATGGTATAAAGCATGGATCCATATTTTACACCCGGAGCTCCTGGATGCAGTTCTTCCAAGGCCTCAAGCACTGAAAATATGATGGTGAGACCACTGCCTCGCCTTCCCCATGTTGATCTCAAATCAGAACAATGCTGAATCATGACGTAATGGTAAGGATGCTCTGCAAAGCTCTTATGTTGCCCAGGGTGAGCACAGTGAGCGAGAAGGAGCAGGAGGGAGCGATTAAAAAGGGACAAGAGAAACCTTTGGGAGGTAATGAATAGTTTCATTGTCTTGATTGTGACTGATGAAATAAAATTTATATTTTAAGGCAGGACAAGAACAAATTAAAGATAAAACTCTCTGTGTGCGTTTGGGCCTCCTCCCTCCCTCATGTGCATCTGTACTACACATTAACCAGAGTGCCTCATAGATGGAAGAGCCTGCTCAACCGTTTCTTTTTTTCTTTCTTCTGATGCCAGAAATATAACTTAAAAGAATAGTGTTCTCTCTCAGCTCTGTGCTTAGTCGTAGTGCCTCACTGCTCACCCAGTACTCTCAGTACGTGCTCACCTGTTCTATAGGTAGGTATCCTTGGTGAACTTTAGGCAAAATACCAGTATGTCATTTTGATTTACGACCCTTTGTCTCAAAAGCATCTGACTGTGTCTTTGACTTCTAACCTGGGCTTCCCTGGTGGCTCAGATGGTAAAGAATCTGCCTGCAATGTGGAAGGCTGAGGTTTAGTTGCTCTGTTGTGACTCTTTGCGACCCCATGGACAGCAGCGCCCCCAGGCTCCTCTACCCATGGGATTTCTCAGGCAAGAACATTGGAGTGGGTTGCCATTCCCTTCTCCAGGGGAACTTCCCAACTCAGGGATAGAACCTGTGTCTTCTGCATTGCCAGGCAGATTCTTTACTGTCTGAGACACCAGGGAAACCCAATATATATATTATTTTTCAGATTATTTTCCATTATAGGTTATTACAAGATATTGACTATAGTTCCCTGTGCTATACAGTAAACCTTTGTTGCTTGTTGCTTATCTATTTTTTAAAATTAGAAATCTAGCATTCTATTTATACTAAGTCAAGCAAGTGGAATCAAAATGTCATATTTTAGTTAGGCAAAAACTCTTAAGTTTTCTAATACATATATACACTATATAGTATATATATATATATATATATATATATACTATACTAATACATATATTATACATATGAATTATACATAATATTATATAATAAATATAAATATATATTTATTTATAAATATATAATAATATAATTATATAAATAATATATAATATATATTATATTAGTCATATATATGTATACAAAGCTTTTTTACTTTGGGAAGCATGGACTCTTGATCACTGAACCACCAGGAAAGTCTCCCTTCCTCTATTCTTACCCCTCTGCCCGGCCTGGCGCCTCAGCTTTTTTCCTGAGCTGGTGCAAACACCAGACAGCCAGGAGGGTCTGGCGGGAGAAGGTCCTTCGGGAGGGATCCCCCTGGTTCCTGTCACAGGTAGGGAGCTTCGAGAGTGATGTGCCTCAAGAGGTTGGATCCCCATGATTTAGAGGGGTGAGCTGGGACCTCTGCTCTATCCTCTCACCCTGCTCCACAGCTCCCTCTAAAGGTGGGGGTGGGAATGGCCCCAGACCATCTGCCTGAGCCTCTTTCTTTCAAAGACTGGTATGAAGAGCACACGGTCTGAAAAATAGGAGTAGCCCAGCAGGGATGGTTAGCCTGGCTGGCTGGCTGTAGAACTGTCCCAGAAAGTCTTCAATATCTGGAGATGGGGGTGGGGCGGGGTTCAGGGATGTCTGCAAACCCTGAGCATCTCTCACTGATACCTCCTGAGTTTATATCTTCCTACCGCAGGGGCCCACCCTGGCCTCCTGGGCACATGGACCCTTTTCTCTCCACTTTAGAAACAGACTTATCCTGTCTGCCCCTCTCACCAGCCAGCCCCAGGTCGGCCACTAGGGAAAGCGACTTCTTACCAGTTCCCGCATATCTTGAAGTCTCCCTCCATGTTCGGATCTCCGGAGTCTTTCTGTTTCAAGTTTCAGTTCTTGCAGGCAGAGAAACAAAACTGAAAGTGTTCCGGCAACAGGGCCCACGGCCTAGGAAGGGAGGGGTTTTCAGATTCCTCAGCCCAGGGTTGCTGCTCAGTACCTGTGAATGGACATCCAGGAAGCCCGGTCCCTGCCTCCTCCCTCAGCCTGTGCTGCTGCCACCAGCTGTTTCTGCGACCCCTTGGGTGAGAGCCGGAGGCCAGGCCTCCCTGGGCAGCAGCCCCTCCCCTCCCCCAGGCTGGCCTCACTGCATCTGGGTCACTCCATCCTCTTCCACAAAACACTGACCTCCTTGTCCCTCCTGGTCCTCTCACTGATCCTTCCTTTGTAGGAGACAGCTGGTTGGCTGTGTTAAACGTGAACTTGAAGTCAGCTCCTCCTTGAGAACGGCTCTTGACTTCCTGTATTCTACTCTGGTCCCGGTCAGGGGCAGGAGGTATTGGGGATGCAGGGTGAGAACTGCAGGCTTTGGAGCCACATCCTGGAGCAGCTTGGTGACCTAGGGCACTCACCTGTTCCCATTTGCCTCTGTCCTCACTTGTAAATAATTACAGCAAACACGGCTGTAATGCTAACAGGGGGGCAGGCGAATGCGGAAGTCTTCAGACACAAAAACTGCTGCGCTGAGGGCTGATGTAACTTGCACACATTGCCAGCCAACAGGAAGCAGAATCAGCTTTGAACCCAGGCCAAGAGGCCCAGAGCTTGTCTCTCCTAGAATGGCCAGAGGGTCGGGAGACTGGAAGTTGAATCTTGGTAGTGGACCTAACTGACAGCAAGAGTCACTTTAACCTTCCTCATTTCCTACTGCCACCCTCCACCCCCCGCCTTCCTCTGGACGCTACAGGGGACCTGGAGAACTTGGGGAGTCCAGGTGCTCCCAGAAACTGTGTGAAAGTTGCTTTCATTTGAGTACATGGACTTGAAAGGAGTCTGGCACCTAGACTGTTATAAATGACTGGACCAATTGACCCCAAAATTTGAGATTCAAAGAAATCAAATTCTGCTAAAGGCAACACGTGTCTATAATTATATATGCATAATTGGATCAAATGAACAGTTGTTTGTGTTCTTTTCACACAGCAGGATGTAATTAATTAGACAAAAATGACAGAACAGTGTATCTAATTGCTCAATAGAAATTGAAGAATTTGCAGATAATTGCAATTCCATCAGAAATGTTTGGATATTATATACTTTATGTTTGATATTTTTAAGGGGATTTAATGTGTTTTTCTATTTCCCAAAGTCTTATTTGTAAAAAAAAAAAAAAAAAAAAAAAGCCTGTCTTTAATTAGCTTCAATATTTACCTTTATTATTCATAAACACAGCTAAGACATTGATGTGTTATTGCAATGATTGTGGCTTTGCACATTTGTCTAAGCAAATATTAATTTATTTAAACTTTAGTGAGCACGCCATCTATATAACCTTACTATACTTGATCAATATGTGACAGTTTTTCACTATTATATGAGTAAGTTCCTCCTGATGGTCAAGTCAGAAATTGAAAACAGACCACTGAGGCGTGATAGGTACGCCACACGTCAGGCTAAGTGCCTGACGTGTGGCCATTTGTTGGGATTCTTGGGGCAGCAAGGATGGTGGATTCCAAACTTGCCCACACTTGGGAACCGCTTGGGAAACTAACCAAAAGCCACGGTGCCTGCCCAACCCCAGAAAGCGGGATTTCCCTGGTCCGGTAAGTGGCTGGGACTTTGGAGATTTTGAAAGGTCCCAGGTGATTCTAACATGGAAACGAGTTGGTGTTGGAGGAAAGGGCTGGTTCTGAATGCCAGGAACTTTCCCCTGAACAATAAGAGGATGAGGCAGATGAGCATCACTCAAGAGTCCACAAGTGTGGGGACCAACTCTTGGTGCTCATGGCAGAAAGACGAGACTGGGTTATTACAGGAGGAGAGCTGGGGTTTGTGGGTGGAAGTCCTGGGAGGCCCCAAGCCTCCTCCTGTTCACCACCCTGTCCCTGGACGAACCTGTCAGGGATGGAGGGTACTGGCCCCAGGAGTGGGGCAGCAAGGGTCTAGGATGCAGTGAGCACGCTGCTCTCATGTCTTATGTGGGTGAGCTCAAGAGAAAGCCCACCTAAGCCAAGGTGCAGGTAGGCTCTTTCTCTGGAGCACTTTGTGCTACACACCGGAAGAGAAGGGGGAACCGGGTACGGAAGCTGCTTACATAGCCCCCCGCCTCCGCCTGCTCGATGGACTCTCTCTAATGTGTATCTGCACGCCCCCACCCCTACAACCGAGGGTCCTCAGAGCTTTCCCAGACCCCAGTGACAGCTGAGCTAACAGAAGGATTCCAGGGCATTGGGCAGTGGCACAAGACTGCGGGAGAATTCTTGTGATGCCTGCAAATGGAGTGAGAGCAGCTTTTCTAAGGAGGAGAATAGAATTAAGGACAAGGTTCAGACGTGGTCTCCAGCCAACTGGCAGACTCTAAAATTCAGATACTGAATGAGAGACGTGCCTGCATGCTCAGTCACTAAGTCTTGTCTGACTCATTGCAACCCCATGGACTGTAGCCCTCTGTCCGTGGGATTCTCCAGGCGAGAATGCTGGAGTGGGTCACCAGTTCCTTCTCCAAGGGTCTTTCTGACCCAGGGCTCAAACCCAGGTCTCCCGCATTGCAGGTGGATTCTTTACCAGCTGAGCTACCAGGGAAACTCATGAGAGACAGCGGATGGTAACAGTAATGATCAGTGATAGGAGGTAACAGCAAAAATTACTACTTATACATTTCCTCTGCTGCAGATGAAGGAGGAAACAGACAGGGCTGGACTCCATCTTAGGCCAGGCTGCGAACATTAGGCTACACGCATGGTCACCCTCCCAGTGAATTATGATCTTTGTGCTGGGTGGCTATAGAAATGGCAAACCAATGGAAAACCAGACCCCCAGATAAAAGACCCTCAGGACTTGTACTTGGACTCTCTGTTGCCTAAAAGAATATGCTAATTATCTCTGTAACAGAACAAAGTGGTAAATTCCATTATGTTTATTGGGATATGACCACAGGCCTGTTGATATACATCCACTGTTTATCTAGTCTTGTGACACATGAATCATGGGTTAACTTTGATCGTATCTCTCTTTTACCTTGTCCAGACCAGTTTCAAGGAATTTGGGGAGGTGTGTTTGAGCAAGTACACTTAGGGTATATAAGGTTTTCACAAAAGCTGGTCGGGGTCCTTGGCTAACAGGAGACTCTGCCTTGGGCCCGCCGGTGTAATAAACTGCACTCCACTGTCTGCATTGGCCTTCTGAGTAAGTTTGTTTCCCAGAACATGTGGCTACAACATTTGTTGCATGGGCAGGGAAACTCCTCACTTTGAGGAGACAAACCCCATTTGGGACTACTCCGAGGCCTTGCGGCTTGAATCTTCTAGAGGGGGGAAGGCACCTTGCCCTTCTGGAAGGATTCTGCTTCTCAACACCCGGACCTCTCATGTTAGCAGGTAGTGGACGGCAGCAGGGGAACTGAGCGCTCAGGTGAGGAGGAACCCACCCGGCAAGGTGGAAGAGCGGGCCTGATCACCCACCTGGGAGGGATTAGAAGGGGCACAGACCCACAGGAGCCTGGAATAGGCAGGCGGCGATCGCTTGGTACACAGGTCAACGAACGTGCTAGGGCTTAGGAAGGAAATTTGCGAGGGTCATTTCTTTTTTTTCTTTTCTTTTTTTTTTTTTTGCGAGGGTCATTTAGGAGGTGTGTCCATGCCGTCTCAAGGAAAATTATTACCAACGATCACCAGGAGATTTTTAGGATAAGAAACTGGTCCTTGTATGCTCATATTCTGCCCTCCCCCAGGAGGTGTCCTGTCTGCTGTGAAATTCTTGACCCCCTCCGAATTGTCAGGCTAGAAGGAGGGGGATACATAAGTGAGTATGAATTGGCTTTTCCGGAGATGGCCTGGGACATGCAATATTTAATCCATCTATGTTTTCATCCACACCTGATCAAGCCCACCAAGGCAGAATGGACTTTAAGGGAGAAACAGCTTGGACCACGTGGTGTTCTGGTTTGGCCTTGCTGACCAACAGGTGAAGACACGCCGATCCCCTTTCTCCCTCTGGGATCTGGCAGGATTTGGACGAGGATTACCTGTCCCTCCCCCATACTGGATGATGATGATGCGCCCGCCGGCCCAGTGCTCCACCAGGACCGGAGGCTGCCTTAATGCCCCATCCAGGGCCAGGTGAAGTTCCTGCAGCAGCCGCTGCTCCTCCGCCAGCGCTCCTGGAGGTCGTAGAGCCGCCACCTTGGCGGGCTCCAATCCCGGTGGCAGAAGCCTCTGGCCAACACTTCCAGGATCCGGCTCCAGCCGAACTGCCCAAGCTATATCCACCTCTCCGGGTGAGTACTGACAGGAAGGGGAGGGAGACGTTGGAATTAAGCAGAGACTGCGATCTGCCAGAGAGCTGGAGGGAACGAAAGAGGACAGACAAGAGATTTGCAATGCTAGCTGCTGCTCCGGGAAAGTCTATCTCGGGCCCTCTGGAAAACCTCCTCTGCCCCAGGGACAGGACAGTCCTTCAACCAGTCCCAACGGAGGCCCCGGGCCCCGTCACAGCCAAACCAGTGTGCCCGATGCTGAGGTTTTGGCCACTGGAAGAATGAGTGCCCTAAGGCAAGGAAGGAAGAGGAAGTCCCTGCAGTTGTGGGGCTTGCTGACTTGGAAATTAAATAGGGCTGCCGGGGCTCAGAGATAACAGGTCCCGGAGAGTCCTTAAAAGTGGGGGACCAAAAAAAAAAAAAAGTGGGGGACCAAAACATTGACTTCATGGTGGATACAGGAGCAGAACTGTCAGTAGTAACAAAACCTGTGGCACCACTGTCCAAAAAGACTATCCCTATAAGAGGGGTATCGGGAGAAGAGATGATTAAATTGTTTTGCCAGCCCAGAAAATGTCAGATGGGGGGGCACCAAGTAATTCATGAATTCCTCTACATTCCTGAGTGCCCAGTACCCCTGTTGGGAAGACTTGCTCTTCAAACTAGGAGCACAAGTGACTTCCTCCCCTGAGGAGAGGCCCACCTCCCGGATGGACTGTATGACTTATTTGCTCTCTCTCTCAATACCTCCGCAAGATGAGTGGAGGTTGCATGAGCCTCCGAAGGAAGAACCGGGTGGGCAAGAAGAGCACGAGAGAGAGCTAACTCAATTATTCCCTGAAGTCTGGGCGGAAGACAACGTGCCCCGCCCCTCCCCAGACTGGCTAAACATCACGCCCCAGTGATAATAGAACTCAAACCAGGCACCATCCTGGTTAGAAAGCGCCAGTACCCGCTACCGATAGAGGCCCGGACCGGCATACTGCCCCACATCAATAGATTGAAACAAGTGGGCATTCTAGGAGAGTGCCAGTCGGCTTGGAATACGCCGATCCTGCCAGTCAAAAAGGAAGGAGGACAGGACTATAGGCCTGTACAAGATCTCAGGCTAGTCAACCAGGCTACTGTGACTTTACACCCCACTGTTCCAAACCCCTATACCTTACTTAGCCTCCTCCCGCTGAGGACTGAAGTTTATACTTGCCTAGATCTCAAGGATGCCTTCTGCATATGCCTCACCCCAGCATCACAGCCCACCTTTGCCTTTGAATGGGAAGATCCAGTCGGGGGCATCAAACAACAGCTCACCTGGACCCTCCACAAGGGTGTAAGAACTCCCCAGCCATCTTTGGGGAAGCCTTGGCTTCTGACCTGGACTCATTCCATCCGGAAGAGTATGGATGTTGGCTCCTACAATACGTGAATGACCTGCTGCTGGCTGCCGAGACCAAGGAAAAAGGTTGGGAAGAGACAAAAGCACTGACTGCTCCAGCTATTGATGGAAGCAGGTTACCGGGTGTTGAAGAAGAAGGCACAGATCTGCAAGGAGGAGGTAAGGTATCTGGGGTTTGTCTTAAAGAAGGGCTCAAGGTTCCAGACCCTAGTTGAGTTCTATATACTGATGGCACTAGTCTGATAAAACAAGGACAACAGCTCTCAGGTTAGCCAAAGGGGAAGGGGCCATCATGAGTAAAAACGGATGGTGGGAATTGCCAAGTGGCAAATTATTGGTACTGGGGGAGCTGGCACACACTCTGGTAAACCAAACACACCAAGCGACCCACCTAGGCCATGCTGCCTGCTCACAGGTTAATGCTGCCTCTCACATATTCAGACAAAAACCTCCGGGTATTCAGCTGAAAGGCACGCTGCCCCTTGAACACCTGGGAGTGGGCTTCACTGAAATGAAACCTCACCGACACTACCATTACCTGCTGGTCATGGTATGTACGTTCTCGAGATGGGTAAAAGCTTTTCCTACCTGGACTGAAAGACCATCAGAAGTAGCCCGGTGCCTGCTTAGGGAAATAGTTTCCAGATTTGGATTTCCTGCCAGCATTGGATCAGACAATGGCCCGGCTTTTGTAGCTGATTTAGTACAACAAGTAAGCAAAACTTTAAACATCAAATGGAAACTGCACACTGTATATAGGCCCAGAGTTCTGAGATGGTGGAATGAACCAACCGCACACTTAAAGAGGCTCTCCAAGTGGATCAGAGAGACTGACTGCTCCTGGGTGGACTTGCTTCCGAGGGCTCTGCTCAGACTCAGGATGACCCCACAGACCCAAGGCTATTCTCCATAAGAAATTGTGTATGGGAGTCCCCATCCCATAATAAAACAGGTGTCAACAAATTTGCCTCAGGTAAGGGGGGGATAGGATTTCACAGCAGATGGAACTGGGTAAGGTAATAAATTGGGCAACTAAGTTTGTACAAGAAAGGGTGCTGTTCCCCTTTGGGGAACAGATTCATGAGTTTACGCTTGGTGACCAAGTATGGGTCAAAGATCGGAAACTTGATTTACTAGCCCCTGGGTGGAAGGGCCCTTATACTGTTATTCTAACTACCCCTACTGCAGTTAAAGTTGCAGGTATTGCCCCTTGGATCCATCATATGAGGGTGAAGAGAGCATACCATGCAGATCCAGAAAACGCTGAGTAGACTGCACAGAGGGACCCCGCTGACCCTCGAGAGACTAAGACCATCCTTAAGAAGAAGGAAAAGAAGATCCCTGATGAGTCCCTTGAGGATGAAGCCGCATAATCAACTCCTGCTGCTTGGTCTCATCAACGTGCACATTCCTACGCCAACTTCCACAATAGCTCCAACTGTTGGGTATGTGGGGCTATGCCTCTGTCTATGATGGATGGACTTCTCTGGTGGCTGTCACCACTCCACCAAGGAGATTTTAAACCACTCTGCTATTTTCTAGGACATGATCATAATCTCTCCCTGCTCTCTGGGTGTAAGCCAGACCTACAGTCAATAGACTCGGGTCATAGGGTTACATTTGATATAAATGCCAGTGTAACAAAAGCCTAACCTACAACAAGCCCCAGTAAATCTACCTTATTTACATCCTAGGTGGACAAGACCTGTGTTTCAATGGTATGAGTATATTGTTGCCTTATTCATACCCTTTATAGGGACAACGGGTTTCCCTGGTGGCTCAGAGGGTAAAGCATCTGCCTGTGATGCAGGAGACCCAGGTTCAATCCCTGGGTCAGGAAGATCCCCTGGAGAAGGAAAGGACAACCCACTCCAGTGTTCTTGCCTGAAGAATCCCATGGATAGAGGAGCCTGGTGGGCCACAGTCCACAGGGTCGAAGAGTCAGAAACGACTGAGCGACTACACTTACTTATAGGGACAAGAGACATTATGATTAAAGTAGAGGCCTTGACTAATTTCACAAAACGGGCCCTCCTAGATAGAACAAAAGCCACCCAAGCCTTAAATGAAGAGCAAATCCAAATGAGAAAAGCGGTAATTCAAAATAGAATGGCCTTGGACATACAGCTGCTCAAGGAGGGACCTGTGCTATAATAAAGGTTGAATGTTGTGTATGCCTTCCTGACTTAGCTGACAATGTATCACTGCTTTAGATGACATGAAAAACGAGGTAAAAGCAATGTCAAATGAAAACATTCCTTTCTGGACTTTGGTCCTATCTTGGGTGAAGGGCGACTGGTGGAAAACTATATTTACCATTGTTATAGTTGCCTTGATATTTCTGCTTTGTGGACCCTGAATTTTACAATGTATTATGAACTTTGTAACCCGAAGGTTGATGTCATTCTCCCAAATTGGCGGTCGGAGAGTCAGGGTGCACTATATCCCTATGAATGATGCTCCTAACATGAGTTAAGAGCATCAAGAGGGGGGAAAGAAGGAGGAAACAGACACGGCTGGACTCTGTCTTAGGCCAGGCTGCGAACATTAGGCTACACGCATGGTCACCCTCCCAATGGACTCTGAAGTTTGTGCCAGGTGTCTATAGAAATGGCAAACCAATGGAAAACCAGACCCCTCGGATAAAAGAGCCTCAGGACTTGTACTTGGACTCTCTGTTGCCTAAAAGAATATGCTAATTATCTTTGTAACAGAACAAAGTGGTAAATTCCATTATGTTTATTCGGATATGACCACAGGCCTGTTGATGTATGTCCACTGTTTATCTAGTCTTGTGACACATGAATCATGGGTTAACTCTGATCATATCTCTCTTTTACCTTGTCCAGACTAGTTTCAAGGAATTTGGGGAGGTGTGTTTGAGCAAGTACGCTTAGGGTATATAAGGTTTTCACAAAAACTGGTCGGGGTCCTTGGCTAAGAGGAGACTCTGCCTTGGGCCCGCCGGTGTAATAAACTGCACTCCACTATCTGCATTGTCCTTCTGAGTGAGTTTGTTTCGCAGAACGTGTGGCTACAACACAGGCATTATATGAAGCATTTTACAGGCAAGATCTTTTTTAATCTGCCCAACAGCTCTGATGTATGTATTTTAGCCCCATTTACATCTGTGGAAATGGGGACACAGAGAGGTTAAGTACTTTGCTCATGATCACACAGTGGGGGAAAAAAAAAAAAAGAAGGTCACACAGTGAATATCAGAACTGGGATTTGAACCAGGCTGATCTAACTCAGGGGTCTGTGAACATAAGTCAGACACCGGTCACCGTATTTGATAGCGGGAGGGGATGGGGGAGACCCAGGTTAATGTCCCAATTCCCTTCCTCCTCACCCGGGAAAATTGTTTAATTCCTCTGACCTTTGCCTCCACTGGTGTCTGTCTCCAGGAAGTTTTACACATAGCAAAAATAATGGGGAAAAACCCTGAGATTTCACACACGTTGTCTCCTGCTGAGATCCCCCAGAATAGAGCGGGTGGTGAGATGTCAAAGAGAGTGCAAAGATAAGACTCCCGGGGGCCAGGGATCGGTGACGGTGGCCATGGTGATGGAATTGGAAATGACCTTGAGCTTTTTAAAATCTACGTCCTAATTGTCTTCTAAGATGTTTCCTCTTTCCAGACCGGCACACCCCTGCACCACCCCTTCCTTACCTTATCAAAATCCCATCAGTTCTTCAGAGTTAGCTCTGACATCATCACTGATACAGGACGTACTTGCTCTGTCTCTGGGTCTGGTTGGCTGCTTATCTGTCTGTAGCCCCAATCCGTGCTCATCCAACCGCAGATGTAGGCAATTTGAGATTCATCACCGCTTTTTTTTTTTTTTAAATTTTGGCTACACTGGATCTTTGTTGCTACACAGGCTTTCTCTAGTTGCAGGGGCTGCTCTCTAGTTGCTTCTCATTGTGGTGGTTTCTCTTGTTGCAGAGCATGGGTTCTAGGCGCGTGGGCTCAGTTGTTGTGGCACATGGGCTTCATTGCCCTTTGGCATGTAGAATCTTCTCAGATCAGCAATCGAACCGGTGTCCCCAGCATTGGCAGGTGGATTCTTAACCCCCTGGACCATGCAGGAGGTCCTCATCACCTCTTTCATCAAGCTGTTTCTATTTCATCAGCTTCTGCCAGAGGACGCTCTGTGCTTGTGCCCCATGGACTGTGAAGCCTCGGGCTGTGTGTAGTGGGCAGGCAAAGGCTGGCGGAGCTGAATGGGTGTGAACAATGCAGGCCTGAGATAATTAGAGTAGAAGTTAGAAAGCTCCCTCCACCCCCATCTCCATCCCACCCCACCCCAGAACCTGAGGTTCTCAAAGCAACAGTGGATGCCATTTCCTTCTGAATTTTAATTGGAAGATAATTTCTTTACTGTATTGTGTTGGTTTCCACCATACACAACATGAATCAGCCACAAGTATTCACATGTCCCCTTCTTCCTGAATCTCCCTCCCCATCCTCCCTCCGCCCCCAGATTGTCACAGAGCGCTGGGTTGAGATCCTTGGGTCATATAGTAAATTCCCACTGGCTATCTATTCTATATATGGTAATATATATGTTTCCATCTTATTATCTTAATTCATCCCACCCTCTCCTTCCTTTCTGAATTTTAAAGAGAACCTATAATTCTAATCCATAAATAAGTTTTCTTAAAAAAAAGAAATTTTCTTTTCTTTCATTTTTTTTTAAGTTGGAGCAAAATTGCTCTACAATATTGTTAGTTTCCGCTGTATACCACCATCGGTCAGCTATACATAGACATATATCCTTCCCTACCCCCACCTTGAGCTTCCCTCCCACCTAGAAATAAGTTTTCTTTAAAAACAATTAGAATATTATAGACGAAGGACAACTTCTTTCTGATCACCGTGCCCGCTCTGGAGCCGTCACTATTTTTAACCGGCGTGTGTAACCAGGCACATTCTGGTTGGCACAAAAGCCTGTCCCCATTCCCACCATGACATGAATCAGTGTTGTGGTCTCTCATGATTTCATCATTCTGCCACTCGTCTTTGGCCAGTCACCAACCCCTCCCAAATCCCAAACCCATAAAAAACTGGATGAGAAATGCTCTGTTGTGAGCTTAGAATTCCTCTCCAGGACACTCCGGCTACCGGCTTGGCAGCGGTCGGGAGTTTCCGGCAGCCTCCTTTGGGTCGGGCCAGGGGGGGGTCAGGGTTGTCACAGGGAACCAATCCCTCAGCCGTGACTTGGCTGGGCCGCCCAGTGTTACCCTTCACTGGGTGGGTGGGGGGTGGGAGAGGGCGAAAGGGGGAAGTAGGAGCTCTAGGCTGGCCCAGGAAGCAGGAATAACAGTACATACCTCGATGTGTTGTCTTGAGGATAAACTGAGAAATTGTGTGCGAAAGCTGCACAAGCTCATGGCAGGCAGGAGAGAATATTAAAAGGTGATTTCCACGGTTGACTTCAAGAAGGGATCTTGGTCAGGCTTTCTTCTTTTAAGGGATCGCTACCCTAAGGAAGGGCTTTACCCTTCAGCAGTACAGAACCTGCCTGCCAATGCAGGAGATGCAATAGACTCGGATTCAATACCTGCGTCAGGAAGAGCCCCTGGAGTAGGAAATGGCAAACCACTCCGGTATTCTTGCCTGGAAAATTCCATGGACAGAGGACGGGCTACAGTCCACGGAGTTGCAAAAAGTCGGACACCACTGAGTGACTGAACTCACAGTGCAGGCTAAGGAAAATGATGTAACGACAGAAGCATGTTACTTGCCAGACAAAAATTACATGGTGGACTTGTGCGCACTTCTGTCGGTCATGCCTTTAGAAAGATCTTGCGGTCAGAGTGGGCCTGAGTCCTGGGAGACATGATGGTCGAGATTGCAGTCTCCCCAAGTACAATGTGTTTGGGTGGGAGTTTGTTGTTCAGACCACAGGCAATTGCATCAAATGACTAGTCTCTCTGGATGGAATTCAAGCCTGGGAATATCTGTGATTGTGTTTGGGGCAGACTCCAAGTCAGCCTGGGCAGCAAAGTCGGGGGATGCCCTGCCAGCTCCTGCTTAGTTGGCATCCAGAGGGGAGGAACCTTGTCATTAAACGGATGGGCAAGAAACAGCAGCTCCATGACTTCTGTCTGCAATTGTGGTCTCGAGTACTCTTCCCTTCCCTTCCTTTGGAGGTCAGTTTCCACACATTCTCAGCTCTGTTCCTGATCAAGGCACCCCCTCACCCTCTCCCCCTACTCTTCCCCATCCAACCAGCAATCCCAGCTCCCCACTTTGTCCCCTGCTGATCACTGCTCCACTTCCCCAAAGGGACGTCTCAGGGTGGGTGTTCTGGGGCCTTCTCCCTCTCTCTGGTGATTTTCTAGGTCTCAATGATGGAATGGGCCAACTTAGTTGCTGCCAAATCTCATGTGACCCAGGACAAATGACCATGAACATTAAATCTCTCATTATCACTTTTTTTTGGAGGAGGGGGGCAGGGAGAAAAAATTTAGACCCTGAGCATCTTTCTGCTACCAGAAAAACTTGCTGTGTATACATCATGCTGATACACAGTCACTCATTTTAGAGATTAATTAGTGTGTTTTCATTTTTAAAAATGGACCCCACTCTATGACTTCATTTTCTTTTTCTTTTTTGCCAAGCCCCGTGGCTTACTGGATCTTTGTTCCCCAACCAATGATAGAATCTGTGCCCCTTGCAGCAGAAGCATGGAGTTTTAACCACTAGACCACCAGGTAAGTCCCTGCATATTGTTAAACCTTGTATAAATGGAGTTAAAATATATATAATAGAGACTTCCCTGGTAGTCCAGTGTGTAAGATATTGAGCTCCCAATGCAGGGGACCCGGACTCAATCTCTGGTCAGGGAACTAGATCCCACATGCTGCAAAGAAGACCCGGTGCAGTCAAATGAATAAAAAGAAAAATGCATATAATAATGCAAATAAACAAATTAAGAACTCCTTTGATCCTCTGGCATTTTCCAGTATACCTCTTCTTTTTTTCCTCCCTCTCACAATTGAACTTCTGTAAAGAGAAGTCTCATCTGGTTTGTTTCCACGTGTCAGCTCTCATTCTACCCTACTGCAGCCTGGCTCCTGCCTCCGCTGAACCCCATTCCATCTACAAGGACCGTGTTGTCCAGTCCTCAGCCACCAGGCAATTTGCACTGTGGATTCTGAACAACTTTATCTAAAAAAATTATGTAAGTTGGCAGACCTCGCTTTTCCTTGCCTGGGTTCGTATTGTGATTCCTCACTGTAGCAGACCCTGCGGTCCAGAATGATGGCGGCTATCGTCCAAGTGGTTTATTTTTGGCGCTTGAGGCTACGAGCCCAAGTATCTTCAGCTCAGGAAGAAGTTAGGAGAAGAGTTCCCTGGCCGCCTGGACATTTGCGGCCAGGGGACTCCTCAGGTCACTGGCTTCTTTGAAGCATTCGTAGCAGGAAAGCTGATTGACTCCAAGAAGAGAGGCGATGGCTGCATGGACACGGAGAGCAAGTTTCTGAAGCTGGTGGCCGCCATCAAAGCCACTTTGGCTTGATGTGCCCTGAAGACAGAAACCAGTGACCTTGGCCCAGCGCCTCTCAGCAGACGCTTCATGACAAGAAGGACTGAAAATGGCTCTTGGATGCCTGGTCCTTCCCTGATGTTCCCATGGCCGCCGGTTGGAGCAGGTCTTTGTGTGTGTGGGGGAGTGTGTGTGTGTCCCCAGAAGCCTAATGTTGGTCACTGGTCCTGCTCCCCTCCCCCATCTCTCATCTCCCTGCATCCCCCGCCCCTCATGTCTTCCTTTTACACTCTGATGTTTGGGGTAGTCCTGCTCCAGGCTTCCTTTTCAGGGGAAGCCGAGAGGAGGATCAGGATGAGTGAGTCTCAGATTTCAGCAGCGTTGGCAACAGTTCACAACTCAATAAATGGTGATGAGGTTAACAGCAACAGCAAAAACTTGTATAACTTAATTTAGACAGCTTCCTTTGTGGCTCAACTGGTAAAGAATCCACCTGCAATATGAGAGACCTGGGTTCAGTCCCTGGGTTGAGAAGATCCCCTGCAGAAGGGAAAAGCTGCCCACTCCAGTATTCTGGCCTGGAGAATTCCATGGACTGTATAGTCCATGGGGTCGCGAAGAGTCGAACATGACTGAATGACTTTCACTTTCTTCATTTTAATTCAGAGGGATAGAACTCTTGTCTGGCATCTTTAACAAAATGCAATGTGCCATAAAATGTACACATTTTGGGCTTCCCTGGTGGACCAGTGGTTAAGAATCCCCCTGACAATGCAGGGGATACGAGTTTGATCTCTGGTCTGGGAAGATCCACCTGCCTCGGAGCAACTAAGCCTGAGAGTCACAACAACTGAGCCCACAAGTCCTAGCACCCTGCTCTGCAGCTGGAGAAACCACCACAGTGGGAAGCCCAAGCCCAGCAACTAGAGAGTCGCTCCTGCTCGTCGCAACTTGAGAAAGCCTGCTGGCAGCAGTGAAAACCCAGCAGAGCCAAAAATAAATAAATAAATCTTAAAAAAAAAAAAAAAGTACACGTTTTGCTAAAGGGAAGGCCCTCCCCCAACGAATATTTTTGTCTTTTCTATTGATAGATGTATCTGCAAGAGAGTCTGTGCTTTCATGTTTACCAGTCAAGGCTGCAATTACTATTTCAGGGCACAAAACTTTGGACCCGGCATCAATCTGGGGAGAAGGGAGCAAAGTTCACATTTTCATTCAGATGTCATTTATAAACATAGTGATAAAAAGATCCTTAACTTAAAAACCCTGTCTTTTTTCACCCCTGTGTTCCTCTCTCTAACTATATAACCCCCCATCCCTCCACCAAAGATGACCTTTGGAAACTAAATTTTCAGTAAGTGGAAACTAAATTTTCATTAGCTGTTCTTATTTTGTCTGAAATAATTTTTTCCCCCTTTATCTTATACCTGGAACCTCATGAGTGTTTTTCTAATGTCAGTTATATGCACAGGCCCCTTTAAAAATGTTATAAGTATTTATTTTAGAATATTTAAAATGTTTTTAATACATTTTGTTTCATAAAGGAAAAAATGATAAACATATCTGTATTCATACCCAGTTCAAATGGTAAAACATTTCAGGTATGGTTAGAGCTCTCCTACCTAATCACAGGCCTCCTCCCCACCAGCTTAAAACCAGACAGAATATAGTGTTTATTTATGTCTCTATTCTTTATACTTTTGCTATTTATTTGTATCCTTAAGCAAAATGCAGGCTTATATTGCATATTTAAAATTTTATAAACATTATCACCCTGTAAGTGTTCTTCTGTAACTTAGTTCTTTCACCAAATATTATAAAGCTTTCCCCAAATACTTGTAAGCATCATTCATATTTATGTACCATATCTCTAATTCCTTAATTTTTCCTGGTATATAAAAATCTGGCATGAAAATAGCCCAATTTATTTATTCATTCTCTTGCTGTTGGATTTTTCAAATTTTTTCGTTCTTGCAAACACTACTACCATAACTTTCTTTTATGTGTCTCCTGTACACATATGCAGGACTTTTTTTCCCTAGGACAATGGTCTTTGAACTTGGCTCAAGTTTTCCCCAAGATAATTTTGAAATTATTATGTATCTCTTTCCAAATTTTAGGTTGTCATCTAAATTTTTAAATCATAAGTTTATATTTATTTAAAAACTTATATTGGAGTATAGTTAATGCATTAGTTTCAGGCGTACAGCAAAGTGGCTCAGTTATATATGTGCATGTATCTATTATTTTTCAAGTTCTTTTCCTATTTAGGCTATTATATCATAAGTTTAAATATTAGTGTGAGCCATGTGAATCTGCTATATTTGTTGGCTGAAAGTGATTGAATATTAATTTCATTTAATTCAGACAGATAGCTGCAAAGAATGTCATGTCTTATTAATACAAATATCATTTAAAACTAAAATCGTTACTTCACTTTTCAACATGTATCCAATGGAATCTAAATATTACAGTAATTTGATACTTGCTATTATCCACTTTAAAAATACTCAAACTCTTCCTTGACAGGCCAAAATTTTACATAGCTATTTTTCTCATGTATCTTATATTTCCATTTTATTTAGTTAATAAAATTTCTCTTAACATATTTTTTATTTGAAGTCTTCTAATGCTCTCCCAATGATATTTTTCCACAATAAAAATATGTATATAGATTGAAATACTCATGTTTTAAAATTTCTTATGAAAGTAAGGCTCTAAGAGTTAAAATTTTCTTCTGCTTTGAGTTACAGCAACAATTATTAGTATATACTTAAGAAAAACAACCTAATTATAACAGAGATTTTTTTTTTTATAAATAATTGCTAAATTTAAAAAGTGAAATTTGATTGTAAAGTCAGCTCCATAAGGTTGATGGGGCTTAATTTGTTATCAGTTTGCCATGGATGAATGTTACGTATTACTTGGCAGAGGCAAGATTCAGCATCAATTCTACCCTTATTTTCTGTTATAGATGTGGGCTCTGAGCAACTTTACTCCTGAAAATAGACAGGAATAAAGGATTTTTAAGAGCAGAGTTTCTTAATTCTATGAACTTTCTCAAGTTTCACCAAATTCACCAAAAATTGCCCAAAGATCCATCATAGGAAATTGTTTTGAATGTCGTACCAGTTGGCAGCCTGATTTGATTCTCAATTTTGTTGATGGTAAAAGAACTGGAAATCACCTGGCTCAGAAACGCAAATTTGTTGCTCAAGACTGTAGTGTCATTTTCTTGTTCATCTTTCAAGAGTCTAAAAGTCTGTATTAGAATTTTCAAATGATAACTAAATATCTTTTATGTAGAAGCATTTTTAAGGCTCATATACTCAGAAAGACTTGGGAAAATGGAAATATTGTTGATTTCAATACATCTGACAATTTATTTTTCCCAATTTCTTATGTTTCTATTTTATTTATTTTAAAATGTTTATGTTGCTTTACTATATAAATACACCTTTTAGAAAGGAAAGTTATTTTCTCTTATGTGATTTAACTATAGGTGTGTCAAAATATTGACACTACAAATTTAGCTCAATTGGCTTATGGGAGACATCTCTGTACAACCTCATTGGCAAACTCAGTATTAATTGTCGAAGTAATCATCCAAATTGGGCTTCCCTGGTGGCTTAGTGGTAAAGAATCTGCCTGCCAATGCAGGAGATTTGGGTTCGATCCCTGCGTCAGGAAGATCCCCTGGAGGAGGGCATGGCAACTCACTCTAATATTCTTGCCCAGAAAATCCCATAAACAGAGGGGCCTGGCATGCTACAGTCCTTGGGGTCGCCAAGAGTTGGATGCGACTGAGCGACTAAGCACACACAGTCATACAAATTAGACTTACTTTCTGTGGGGAAAAAAAGCAGGATTTCACTTTTCAATTTGAATAACTATGTTAATTTATATCCCTGTAACAACCGTCTCACTTCTGAATTCTTGTAACTCAAGGGCCATGCTAAGTCACTTCTGTCATGTCCAACTCTTTGCAATCCTATGGACTGTAGCCCATCAGACTCCTTGGTCCATGGGGTTCTCCAGGCAAGAAAGCTGGAGTGGGTTGCCACACCCTCCTCCAGGGAATCTTCCTGACCCAGGGATCAAACCCAAGTCTCTTACATCTCCTGCATTGGCAGGTGGGTTCTTTACCACTAGCACCACCTGGGAAGCCCAAGTAACCAAGCTCATGTAACTCATATAAGTTGATTCTGTTTCCACATACATCACCTATAAAAAATGTAAGTGTAATGCCCTGAACTTATTAATTTGTATCCCGTGTGGTAGGTTACATTATTTGTGCACAGTTATTCATTCCCTTTCCATCTTTGCAATCCTGCCCTGCAGACAGTACAGTTCCCTACCTCATTGACTTTGAACTTGGCCGTGGGACTTGCTTGGCTAGTGGCAGGGGAGAGATGAAGTCTGCCATATCTGAGCAGAGGCTCTAGAGGTTCTGCAAGGTTCCCTCCAGCCCTCTTGCTCCTGCTCTCCACCTGGAGAACAGCGCTGTCCTGAGAGTGCCCGCTGCCTCAGTCTAGGTCTTGGAATGAGAAAGCAAGTTGAGCAGACCCACAGTTCAGAATGAGGAGAGCATAGAGCTGCCCACAACCTACCCACAGAGGGGAGCAGAGTTGGAAAACCGCAGACTCCCAGTCGACTTGCAGCTCTGGAGTAAATATTTGTTGTTGCAAGTCGAACCTAGCAAAAGCTGACCAGTGCTCTCTTTTAATGGCAGCATCCTATATTCTGAGCAAATAAAGCCCTGAATTTTTAGCAACCAAAACTTGTTTACAAATAAAACACTGCTCCCAAGTTAAAGCCTGGGAATAAACCATGGCTGCTTTTAGTAACAGTGACCAGTTCTTGCAGCAATCCTAATCCATAGAAATACTTAACACACCCTGCCCAAATACATGCAAATAGACTCAAATAAAAGTATCTAAAGTTTAAGTAAAACTGTTCACCAGCTGCATTCCTAGGTGTGTCTTATGCCTGTAACCATCTCATCAGTAATATCATTTTCTTGGCTACAACATCAGCCATATAAATATAAAAGGAACGATTGGATTCATTAGTCAATGTACTGGAATTTTAAAAGTTTTTAAATTTCAAATTAATTTGACTTATGAACTGAAAAAATAGTAAAGATCATTCCTATATACCAGTCTCTAGATTGCCCCAACACAGCATTCCACATGGCCGTGCTAGTAAAAGCAGAAAATTGACATTTGTACAGAGACATCACTTTGCTGACAAAGATCCATATATTCAAAGCTATGGTTTTTCCAGTAGTCATGTACGAATTGAGAACTGGACCATAAGGAAAGCTGAGCACTGAAGAATAGATGCTTTTGAACTGAGGCTGGAGAAGACTCTTGAAAGTCCCTTGGACAGCAAGGAGATCAAACCAGTCAATCCTAAAGGAAATCAATGCTGAATATTTATTGGAAGGACTGTTGCTGAAGCTCCAATACTTTGGCCACCTGATGGGAAGAGCTGAATCATTGGAAAAGACACTGATGCTGCGAAAGATTGAAGAGTAAAGGAGTAACGGGCGGCAGAGGCTAAGGTGGTTCGATAGCATCACTGACTCAACGGACACAAATCTGATCAAACTCTGGGAGGTAGTAGAGGACAGAGGAGCCTGACATGCTACAGTCCAAGGCGTCACAGAGGCAGAGACAATTTAGTGACTCAACAGCAACAACATGCCCAATGTGTGTCTCTCCGTGTGTGTGTGTAGTTCTATATGAGTATGTCTATCACTGTTAGAATATACTGTTAGGATATAACAGTAGTGATACAAGGCTACAGTCACATTCACTCCCAACCTTAACCACTGGCAACTCCTGGTCTTTTCCACCCACCTCTAATTTTTCACTTGCAGAATATTATGTAAATGGAATCATACCACCTGTAACCTTTCGCAACTGGCTTTTTACACTCAGCATAATGCCCTTAAGATCCATCCAAGTATGCTCTTTCTGTTTTTTTAACCACTGAGTTGTGTTTTACTGGGCTCCCCAGGAAAGTGGTAAAAGAATCTGCCTGCCAATGTGGAAGACCCAAGTTCGATCCCTGGGTTGGGAAGATCCCCTGGAGAAGGAAATGGAAACCCACTCCAGTATGCTTGCCTGGAAAATGCCATGGACAGAGGAGCCTGACAGACTACAGCCTATGGGGTCACAAAAGAGTCAGACATGACTTAGTGACTAAACAACAGAATTTTACTGCTTGGGTAGTGCAGCACAGCCTCTTGACCTCGAATGAACTTGTTGGCCAACCCAAATATCTTCATGTCAATAGCTAAAGATTACATCAATCACTATCACTTCATGAGTCTTGAATTCTGATAGACAATTTCCCTCCTCTTCTCCAGAACTGTTTCAACTATTCTTGGCTTCGTGTGTCAGCCACAAATTGGCACTGGCCATGGGGTCTTGCCATCTAGCTCTGCAAGGATTGAATCGTGTGCTGATGGAGTTGCTGATTTTCAACACGCCCTGAAAGGAGTTCAGGGTAGAGGGCAGATATGAGGCCCTCTGTGCTCAGGAAAAAGCTGGCAAGACAGGTTTTCAGATAGTTAGATATTTTCAGAAGCTTATTTTATGAGCCCAATTCTTGTATCTCCTCATATCTAGAAAAGCACTAAAGTCCTTCATGGTGTTGACTGTTTCTCATGACTTGCGGAAAGTTCATGAGACTAGCAGAGATTTTCTGGAAAAAATATGTGCTTGATTGTATGTACTTCCCCTTCACCAGAATCACGTGTATATTGATCTTCCCTCCTGCCTCTTTGGAACAGTTTCTCAGAGTTATCTGAGGTTCTGTCTCCTGGTCTGCAGTTCTCATTTTGCCCCAAATAAAACTTAACTTGCAACTTTCATGCTGTGCAATTTTTTAAAAATTGACTCTTGCAAAAGTTAGAACTTTAGATGTAGCTTGTCAAATAAAAATTCAATTGGGATTTTGATTGGAGTTGAAATGAATTTATAGATTAATTTGAGAGGCATGACTATCTTTACAATGTTTAGTCTTCCTATCCATGAACTTGGTATAATCTTTCCATTTATTAGCTTTGTTGTTGTTGTTGTTGTAGTTGCACTTTGTTGCTGTTTAGTTGCTAAATCATATCTGGCTCTTGGGGCTCCATGGACTGTAGCCTGCCAGGGTCTTCTGTCCATGGGATTTTCCAGCCAAGAATTCTGGAGTGGGTTGCCATTTTCTTCTCCAGGGGATCTTCCCTACCAAGAGATGGAACACAAGTCTCCAGCATTGCAGACAGATTCTTTACCACTGAACCCCATCTAGGAAGCCCCAACCACATATACCCTCTTTAAAGTAAAATCTAATCTCCCTAAAACCAAGTTCCCTTGCTGAGTTTATGATTAACCTCTCTATCGTTAACTTTATTCTCTTTCTTGTCCTGCCCCATCCCCCTTTGTTGTTTAGTCGCCAATAATGTCCAACTCTTTGTGACCTTATGGACTGCAGCATGCTAAGCTTCCCTGTGCTTAACCATCTTCCAGAGTTTGCTCAAACTCATGTCCACTGAGTCAGTGATGCCATACAACCATCTCACCCTCTGTCATCTCCTCTTCCTACTGCCTTCAATTTTTCCCAGCATCAAGATCTTTTCCAGTGAGTCAACTGTTCTCCTCAGGTGGCCAAAATATTGGAGCTTCAGCTTCAGCATCAGTCCTTCCAATGACTATTCAGGGTTGATTTCCTTTAGGATTGACTGGTTTGATCTCCTTGGTGTCCAAGGGGCTCTCAAGAGTCTTCTCCAGCACCAAGGTTCAAAAGCATCAATTCTTTGGTGCTCAGCCTACGTTATGGTCCAACTCTCACATCTTACATGACTACTGAAAAAATCACAGCTTTGAATATATGGACCTTTGTCAGCAAAGTGATGTCTCTGCTTTTTAATGTGCTGTCTAGGTTTGTCATAGCTTTTCTTCCAAAGAGCAAGTGTCTTTTAATTTCATGGCTGCAGTCAGTGTCCACAGTGATTTTGGAGCCCAAGGAAAAAAAAAATCTGTCACTGTGTTCATTTTTTCCTGATCTATTTGCCATGAAGTGATGGGACTGGATGTCATGATCTCAGTATTTTGAATGCTGAGTTTTAACCCAACTTTTTCACACTCTTCTTTTGCCTTCATCAAGAGGCTCTTTAGGTCATCTTTGCTTTCTGCCATTAGGGTGGTATCATCTGTGTCACGCTGTGGCATAGGCTGGCATATCTGTGGTTATTAATATTTCTCTCAGAAATCTTGATTCCAGCTTGTGAGTCATCTAGCCAGGCATTTAGCATGATATACGAGGAGAATCAAAGAAAAGGGGGATTGAAACCAAACAAGACCCAGTGGGGCCCTCCTGGGTTAAAAAAAAAAAGCCCTTTGTGTCCTTTTCTTATCTGTAGAAAAAGGCTGTAGCCTCCTAGATCTTCCCTGAATTCCACAGAGCAGACTCAAGCAGATACTAATTAGGAAAGTGAGGGAACACAAAAAGAAAAGAAAAGTAGTCAAGAAACAATAGCTCAGCAGCAAAACAGAGTACTGTTACCTCTTCAAGGGATATACATACAGTCTGACCCAAATCTTTGAATTGTTCTGCAAGAAATAAGACCCCTCTTACCAGGTGAAGGAAGGGCATACATGTTGATCACAAGCACATAGACCCCAGACTAGTTTGTGTCAATTAAAAATTGGCACTTGCCATCTACCTATCTACCACTACAAGGATTAAGTCGTCTGCTGCTGGAGCTGCTGACCTTCAATACTCCTTGAAAGGAGTTGAGGGTGGAGACCAGAAATGAGGCACTCTGTGCTTGGGGGCAAAACTGGCAGGATAGATTTTCAGATAGTCAGATATTTTCAGGAACTGATTTTATGAGCCCAATTCTTGGATCTTCCCATATCTAGAAAAGCACTAAAATCCTTCATGGTGACAACTGTTCCTCACAACTAGCAAAGGTTTCAGTCGACTAGTAGAAACTTTCTGGAAAAATATATGCTTGACTGCATGTGTTTCCCCTTCACCAAAAATCACATATACACTCACCTTGCCCCCTTGGCTCTTTGGAGCAGTTTCTCAGAGCTATTTGAGGTGCTGTCTCCCCAGGCTGCAGTCCTCATTTTGCCCCAAATAAAACTTAACTTGCAACTCTCACATTGTGCATTTTTTAAAAAATTGACAGTTGGAACCAGAAGGTTGATGATTAAGAGTCTCAAACACCACCCTGTTGCCTCACCATTACTGACCAACGAGAAGAAAGTCATGTACCCTGCAACTCTCACCCCAAATGTTGCCCTTAAAAGCTCTTCCCTGAAAGTCATTGGAGAGTTTGAATTTTTTTGAGCATGAGCTGCCTGATCTCCTTGCTTGGCACCTGCAGTAAACATCACAATTCTCCACAACCTAATGTCAGTAGATTGGCTTTGGTGAAAGTGAAAAGTGAAGGTTGCTCAGTCATGTCTGACTCTTTGCAACTCCATGGACTATACAGCCCATGGAATTCTCCAGGCCAGAATAGAATTGGCCTAATGGACCCAAGTTCAGTTGGGTAGCAAAAGCAGTTGTATCATTGTAAGGAAATGACGTACTTGGATGAAATAATATTATTCTTAAGGCAGGAAAAAATTTAAACATAGAATTCTCTCTCTGCTCATTTGAACCACTTCTGTCTTCCCTATAGTGTGCATTGTACACCTGCATTATACGGTAACTGTCTTGACATTGTTGTTTAGTCACTAAGTCATGTCTGACTCTTTTGCCATCCCATGGACTGTAACTCACGAGAGTCTTCAGCCATGGGATTTCCCAGGCAAGAATACTGGAGTGAATTGCCATTTCCTCCTTCAGAGGATCTTCCCAACCCAGGAATCGAATCTGCCTCTCCTACAGTGCAGGTGGATTCTTTACTACTGAGCCACTGGGGAAGCCTGTTATATGTTAAGTTAACTAGATCCCCTAGAAGACAGAGGAAGGCCTGCTTTCAAAAAGAAGAGAAGGAGGGAGATTTTCTCCTGGCGCCAGCAAGATAATTTCTTAGGAGATAACATTTCTCTTTCAATCCTGGAAGGGGTCACAGTAACCAATTTACTTCCTTGGACTAGATCATCAACATGTTACTTTGATGTAACACACTTTGTCTCAAAAACTGAAGTGACTTGACCTCTAACAGAGCAGTGCTCAGAGTTTTCTGAATGACTTTCCTGAATCATAATCCTTCAGCTGGCTGGAATAAAAATTTCCCTTGTTTTCTTAGGTTGACTATTGACTGTTTTTGTTGACAACTTGCATTCATTCACACATCCCAGAGAATAAGTTTTGCGCACACACATTGGATCAGGTACTGTGAAAGGTGCTGGTTGGACATATGGGGACGAATAAAGTAGACATCAAATTAAAAAAAAACCACACCAGTAAATAAATAGGTACGAATAGTGCTAAGTGCCCTGGGATGGGGCAGGGGGTGGGGGTGGGATGGGAGGAAAGCTAGGGTTAGATGAATGAGAGTTACAAAGCAGAAGAGTATATGAGAGGCAGACGCAGGGAGGACTTGGGGCAATACCTGTCCTTAGGTGGAGGTCACAGCAGGAGATTTGAGAACCTGAATTAAAATGTGATGAGTTTAGGGTCCTGAGACACATCCAGACTGGAGGACGTTGGGAATATGGGAGAATCTGGCACTCTGGCATCAGAGCTAGGTGGAAGACCAAGGATTGTTGTTCTTCAGTGGACCGGTGTGTCCGAGTCTTTGCGACCCCATTGACTGCAGCACGCTAGACTTCCCTGTACTTCACGATCTCCCAGAGTTTGATCAAACTCAAGTCCACTGAGTTGGTGACACCATCCAACCATGTCATCCTCTGTCCTCCTCTTCAGACATCTTATCCTCTAAAGACAGAGGATAGTAATCTCTATGGAGAAGGTTACGGTTAAACCACAAACAGGGGTAGGACTCCTCCAAAGAAGACTGCAGAATGAGAAGACAGGGAGGCAGAGAAGGAAGAAAAGTGCTAGTTGGGGGTGGTGGCAGCGTCTGCATCCCTGTGCCTCCAGCACACAAAACAGGGCTCAGAACACAATAGCTGCTCAGTGCAGCCTCGGTTAAGTCCCTTCCTCTCTGGACTGTCTTTTCCCTGTAGAATGACAGTAACTTCTCTGTCAGGCGGGCTCAGTCAGCTTTCCGCGGACGCAGCGCCAGCGGGGCGTCGGACCTGCTGCGCGGGTGTCCGCTGGAGGGCGAAAGCCGCCGGGACAGCCCAGGACAGTGGCCTCACCTCCTGCGCGATCGCCGGAGAGTGCCCGGGATGCGCTGGGTGGGAGAGGGCGTGGGTGCGGGGGCCCGGTCCTGTGCCCAGAGCAGCGGGGTCCGGGCAGGGAAGCCGAGCGTGACCGGGATGGGGGTGGTGGGGTTGGTGGGAGGCGAGGAGAAGAGGCCCCCGGAGCAGACCGCGCTGGGTGCTCGGTGGGTCACTGCCGTTGCGGGAGACCCCTCCGGGATCGGCGTGTGAGGAGCAGAAGTAACCAGGTGAAAAGGAGGGAGAGATTGGGGAGATAGATCTGAAAGACTCAGAAACCGCTGGGAACCTTCACCTGGGACCCAGACGGGGCCCAGGAAAGGCAGATGAAGATGCAGAGGGGACTGGGGCGGGGTGGGGGGGGGGGGCACCCGAACGTCTAAGCCCAGACTGAATGACAGACCCCTCCCGCTTGGACGCCCTCGGGCACTCCTCTCTAGGGCATCACAGGTGAAAAGGAGGGAGAGATTGGGGCTTGGAGAGTCAGGAGGTGCCGGGCACCCGACCCCTCCTGGAGCGCCGGCCCGAAGCGCTGGAGCCCGCAGGCGCCGCCCGCGGCGGCCCAGAGGCAGAGTTGGGGGCAGGCTTGTCCCACCGACCTTGCGGGATGGCCCCGCCCCCGGGGCCGCGGGGAGGCTCCGTCGTGGGAGGCGGAGTTGCCGCCGCCCCCTCCAACTCCCTCCCTGGTCTGCGGCCCCTTCTTAAGCCCGCGCAACGACTGGCTGCCCTTCTCTCTCTTCACCCGCCAGGTTCCCTCTCCGCGATGGCCTCTGCACTGAGCTATGTCTCCAAGTTCAAGTCCTTCGTGATCTTGTTCCTCACCCCGATCCTGCTGCTGCCACTCATCATTCTGATGCCCGCCAAGGTCAGTTGTGTCTCTGGGCAGCCCGGTGGCTTCCGGGAGCCGGGTGCCCCTTTTGGGGCACCAAACCCGGGACCATTAGGTGGAGCGCACGGATTCCCGGGCGGGCGCGACTTCCCCGGGGGCACGCACTTTCTGGAGCTGCGGATGCCGTGGGAGGTGCCCTGCGAGGAATTCTGAGGGGCATGGATCTTGGGATTCACAGATCCCAGGAAACAAGAACCGTCTTGGCAAAGCACACAAATCTAGAAAATAGCACAAATCTTGGCCACACAGCCCATCCATAGGCTCAGAATCTCCAGGTGCATAACCCGGTCCCCAGGGTCCCTAAAAGACACCTGTACCAACAGGGAGCTTGGGCACTTGTCTTTTCCTTCTCGCTCCTGTCTCTTCACTTAGGGACTGAGGACTTCCCAGCTGTAGGTGGCTTCTGAGACCAGTCAGGGACAGACAGGAAAAAGTCATGACCTTGGTGGATTCTGTGCTATGCTTAGTCGCTCAGTTGTGTCTGCCTCTTTGCAACCCCATGGACTGTAGCCCGCCAGGCTCCCCAGTCCACAGGGGTTCTCCAGGCAAGCATGCTGGAGTGGGTTGCCATGCCCTCCTCCAGGGGATCTTCCCAACCCAGGGATCGAACCCAGGTCTCCCGCATTGCAGGCAGATTCTTTACAGTCTGAGCCACCTGGGGATCCTGAGTCCCATCTTTGTCCCCCTCTGGCCCTCTTTTGAGCCTCAGTTTCCAAATCTATGATGCACATTTCTTTCCAGCTCTGAAGCCTAGGAAGCCACAGCTGAATCAGAGTCCTGCTGCCGCTCCCAGCTGAAAAGGCAGGTCAGGTTGGCCTGCTTTTGCTCACTGCCCACTGTGGCTCCGGCAGGAGGCAGGACATGTTCCCAGAACTCACGCCTTGGGTGGCACGACCCAGGGTTGCGGGGAAGCTGTGTCCCGAGCCCTGGCCTCCGAGGGCTCCCGGGAAGGAAGCAGGGAATGAATGGCCTTGGCCGCAGGGTGGGGGCGGTGCCGGGAGCGCTGGCCCAGGCCCCACTGGGCAGTGAGAGGCCCGTTTGGCAGAGGCCCGAGCCCTTTGAAACCTTTTGTGGCTGCTGGCTGCTCCTTACTCATTCCCTCTTTCAGCCTTTCACTCTCAGCCCAGACAGGAAACCTCTGCTCCCCCTCCGCAACCCAGGAAGGTTTGGGCAACAGAGGATCTTTTTAGGGGACGCGTTGAAGGCAGTTCTGGAGGAGCGGGATTGTACTGGGTATCAGGAAGCCAGGCTTCGAGACAACTGGACTCCCACCTTTCACCCCATCCTTGTGATTTTAGCCACACCCCCGTGTTCCCTGGGACTTGATGTTCTCATCTGTACAATGGAGCAAGGAGGCTTGGTTTTGACATTTTATGGCCGTAGGTGCCAAAACAGGTCATGCTGGTTCCTAGGTGGGGGAGGAGCCGTTGGGTAGGCTGATCACAGACCCTGGAAGGGCTGAGGACAGCAGGTCCAACAAGGGTGGCTCTTCAGTTGCCACATCAACTGTGACACACAGTATTTCCTCTGTAGAAAGAGATTTGGGGCTGTTACCAGCTGTGGGAGGGAGTCAGACAGGAGAGCTGTCATTTGAGTCCTGCTGGTGGGAGTAGTGTTCCCCGGACTAATTATAGTCACTTTGCTGACCCTCCTGCTCCAGGAGAGTGTGACCAAGACCACCGCCCCCCCACCCCGCCAACATACAGTGGAGACCCTGAGCTGGAGCCCCAGCTCAGGTTGTGTCTGCGTGTCTTTAAGTTAGGCTGGGAGGGAGGATCAGGCCAGGGAAGGGGAGACACTTCAGTGACAGTCACTCCGAAGGCTGCCTTTCTGCCTTTTCCTGCCTGGTGCTGGGGCAGGGGCCTGGGAGCCTGGAGCCCTGTCTTCTTGTTTTCTCCTCTTGAGCTTCTGTTTTGGTCACCACTGAAGAGCTCCCTGCCCCCATCCCCAGGGTCACAAAGTTTGCAAGGAAACCCAGGGTCGGGGGCAGAGCGGCAGGGAAGGCTGCACCATCCAAGGGGAGGGTGGCAACTCCTAGGGTGAGTCCCCCTCCACTGGTGCCCCAGCCTCTCTCTGCTGCAGGCTTCCTTCTTTTATTCTTCTCCTACACCTTGCTTCCTTCCAGTCATCATCTCTCCTCCACTTTTCTACCCATTTTCTGGGTTCTTTCTTTTTTTTAAATTGCTTTTTATTAAATAAGCAATGCATTCATTATTATTAAAAATTCTTAAAGTCTGGAAAGTATAAAGTAAAAATGAAAATACTTTTTTTTTTTTTTGGCTGCACTAGGTCTTAATTGTAGCATGTGAAATCTTCAGTCTTCTTTGCAGCATACAGGATTTTTCAGTTGCAGCATGTGGGATGTATTTCCCTGACCAGGGCTCAAGCCGGGGCCCCCTGCATTATGAGTGCAGAGTCTTAGCCACTGGACCACCAGGGAAGTCCCATTGAATGAAAATACTTTCAAATCCCATAATGTACACACAGTATGCTCTTTTAGCTACACTTTTCCCATTAAACAATATGTCATGGATGCCCTTCTTAATAATTATGTTAATGATAAGCCACAGTTTTCTTCAGTTGTGCATTTAATGTATTTATTGAGCTACCCTTTGTGCTCAGTACTGTGCTGGGTGCTGACCTTTAAATCCCATTGTCCACAGTGAGCTCAGCTTGAAGTACTCCTCTGGTCATACTCACTGCTGCAGAGAAGGCTCTGAGCTCACTGGGGTTCAGGCTTCCACCTGCAGTTGGAACCCATCTCATTCTGCACGGTTGCCAGCCTCTCTTCAGGCTTCTCAAAGGTCACCTGTCCTTTCCTTCTCTACCCACAACCCTCTGGAGCATTCTAGATGAGGGAGGGTCAACTTTGTGGGAGGGCATGGCAAATCCACTCCAGTATTCTTGCCTGGAGAATTCCATGGACAGAGGAGCCTGGCGGGCTACAGTCCATGGGGTCACAAAGAGTTGGACACGGCTGAAGTGACTTAGCACGTTATTCAGGGGCATCTCCTGAGCCTCCTGATAGAAGCAAGGAGGAGAGGGGGTAGTTAGTCTCGTGTGCTTTCTATTGGTTATGTTTGGAACCTCCAGGAACTGTCTGGGAAAATTGCTTACACGTGTCACCTGCTGTTTAGATAATAAAAACATCACTTTCTATGTGGCGTATGTTTAGGATGGGTGCTCTTCAATCCTTGATTTATACGTGAGGACTTGAAACAAGCAGGGGGCAGCCAGGGTTGGGAGTGGGAAGAGTATTTTATCAAAGACATTGTTGAGAATTGCTGTCATATGATGATAAGGAGACCGAGTTTAGACAGTACTACTGTGCTTAAGAGGCTTCTCTGGTGGCTCAGTGGTGAAGGATCTGCCTGCCAATGCAGGCGATGAGGGTTCAATCCCTGGGTCTGGAAGATCCCTGGAGGAGGAAACGGCAACCCACTCCAGTATTCTTGTCTGGGAAATCCCATGGAGAGAGGAGGCTGGTGGGTTTTGCAATCACGGGGTTGCAAAAGACTTAGTGACTAAACAACGGTGTCTGAAATCTCTGCAGCACGCTCCCTCACTGCCTAGCCCTGCGGCAGATCATTCCTACCTCTCTTTCTCGACCTCAAAGACAAGGTAGGCCACACAATGGCAGATAATGATTACTGATCAGGCCAGCCCGGTGTCAAAGGCTGGGCTTCTAACCACATTGTTTTCCTGCCTTCAGCCCAGTGCTGTCAGCAGCATTGATTCCCCTCTCCTTCTCAACTCGGGGACATCTGGCAAAGTTTGGAGATCTTTTGTTGTTGTTACAGATGGAGAGTGCCACTGGCATCTAGTGGGATAAAGGCTGGGGGGCTTCCACACACCTTGCCATGTGCAGGACAGGCCCCTCCCCCTCAAAGCATCATGGTGCTGAGGCTGAGAAACCCTGCATCAGAGTAGGGAGGTGTCCTGGGGTGCTCGTATTTTATCACTGATAACACAGTCCAGACAAAGAATGTCTCTTTGTGCGATGTTCCATGCATATAACACATGTTATCTTGTGTGATGATAAACTGTGATTGTGCAGGTGCGTTTGTCATAGCCCATGCTGTGCCAGTCGTTCCTCCAATCAGCATTTGCTGAGTGTCCCTGGGGTGTCAGGCCTGTGTTGGATGCTGAGTGACATGGATTCTGCTCTCCACTGCTGACTCCACTCTTCGGGGTGGGGGGGGCAGGAAGTCAGGAGTGGTGCTGGTGAAACAAATAATGCCAACTGAAGTGTGCTGCTTGCTGGGGGTGGGGGCAGGGGCGTAGAGGAAGGGCGCAGACCCAGGCTAGGGGCAGGAAGGGGGAGATGCCCAAGGAGCAGTGCTGACCTGAGCCCTGAGCACTCTCTCCCGGCCAAGGGAGCGTCTTGCAGCCGCGGGAGGCGGGGCATTGGCTTCAGTTCTCACCATGGCTCTGGGGTCATGGAGCTTAAACTGGGAGTGGGCAAGGAGATGTGGCTGGAGGGGCCTGCTCCGTGGCAGAAAGGTCTCCAAAGAGTGCCAGGGCTTTTGGCTTCTGTCCTGAAGGCAGAGAAAGACTTTTAAACAAAGGAGTGATATGATCCGACTTGCAAAAAAAGAAAGGAAGCAGCATTGTGGAGTGATGCAAGTAAAAAGATCAAATTAGAAGATAGCTGTGCTGTGCATCTGGGTGATGCTAGTGGTAAAGAACCTGCCTGCCAGTGCAGGAGACATAAGAGACGCATGTTAGATCCTTCGATCAGGAAGATCCCTGGAGGTTGTCCAGCTCTTTATAACCCCATGGACTGCAGCACTCCAGGCTTCCCTATCCTTCACTATTTCCCAGAGCTTGCTCAAACTCATATCTAATGAGTTGATGATACCATCCAGCCATTTTATCCTCTATCGTTCCCTTCTCCTATTCTCAATCTTTCCCCGCCTCAGGGTCTTTTCCAATGAGCTGGCTTTTCAAATCAGATGACATGGCAACCCATTCCAGTGTTCTTGCCTGGAGAATCCCATGGGCAGAGGAGCCTGGTGAGCTCTAGTCCACAGGGTTGCAAAGAGTTGGACACGACTGAAGTGACTGAGCACACAGGCAGGCATGCCCACTGCCATGCTGAGTGTTCTGGGCTGGGGAGCGGGATGGCAGCAGTCTGCAGGATCTCAGGGCTGTCTCTCCAGTTTGTCAGGTGTGCCTACATCATCATCATCATGGCCGTTTACTGGTGCACAGAAGTCATCCCTCTGGCTATCACCGCCCTCCTGCCTGCCTTGCTTTTCCCACTTTTCAAGATTCTGGACTCCAAGCAGGTGAGCAGCCCCAGAACATCTCTCCCTATGACTCATCCTCTGAGCTCAGCTCTCAGCTGCGTAGGATCCGTGGGACCAGATCATGCCCTGTTTGTGGGCTCTCTCTGGCAGAGAGACATACCCTTGACCCTCCGTCCCCACTCCAAGCTGCCCTGAAGTCAGTATCTGTTCTGCTCACCTGTCTCTGGGGACTTGGGTGGCCCTGAGCTCAAGGAGTGTGTGGCCAGGGGGCGGGTCTGATGGGGCCTCTGTGCCCATCTGCAGGTGAGCATCCAGTACATGAAGGATACCAACATGCTGTTCCTTGGCGGTCTCATCGTGGCTGTGGCTGTGGAGCACTGGAACCTGCACAAGAGGATTGCTCTGCGCACGCTCCTCTGGGTGGGGACCAAGCCTGCACAGTAATTATGCCTCCTCTCTCTCGCAGTTAGGCCCCAGGGCTGGGGAGGGGAATATGGGGCACGAACTCACAGGGCAGGGCAGCCAGGCAGACCCCAGGGTGGGTCATGTTACAACCTTAGCCAGGGAGGCCAGATGCAAGGATGATGGGAGTCGGAGAGCAACTCCGGGGGAGGGGGGGGGTAGTGTATGGTAAGCAGCAGTGGGTAAAGTTTCTCTGAATCTAGAGAAGGCTGCTCAACAAGGGTCCCTGCACATTCAGAAGACTTCCTGGGGGAAAGGCTGCAGGATCCAGGGGACAAGGTGGGTGCAGCTGTATCAAGCTGTACCTGATACCTCTGGGAGTTTTGTGGGGAAAGCAGGAAAGAGATGGCTCAACTACTTAGCTCAGGGGGAAGTAGAAAAATCTCTCCAAAGCTGGCACATCTATTCCCTCTGCAAAGCTGCTGCCCACCTCACCTTCCGCCCACCACTCAGTGGTCTCACCCCTCTCCAAGGTCTCCCTACCAGTCACAGGCCATTCCCGCCAAGTCGTGGAGCTGATCTCGCAGACTCACCATGGTGCCTGCAGTGCCCAGGGCATGATACCAGGGGCTTACTCATCACCTCTTCTAACTCTTACCACACCTCTGAGAGTTGGGGTTTATTCTCATTACCCATGTTCTGTTTTGTAGATGAGGAATTTGAGGCAGAGAGGGGTTAAATGGTCTGCTGACATCACATGGGGATTGGACCTGGCCTGTCTGATGGCACCCTGCCCCCTCTAATCTGGAACTCAGGATGCATCTTTCTAAATGATGCCGTGACCCAGCCCAGCCTTGGGAAGGCGGGTGGGTTAGTTCACAGTGAGTCCGTCCTTCGATGTCCTTGTGTCAAGGACCATGCTTGGCCCTGAGGGCAGAGACCTGCCCGCCCTCCAGGAGGCCAGTGTCTGAGCACCCTTGGCACCCCAGCTGTCTTGAGTGAGGGCTTGGGACTCTTTGACCTGTGACCCTTCTTGACATCGAGTCCCTCCAGCGATTGGTTTTCAGGGTCACATCAGAACTGGTTGCCTAGAAACATGAGGCCTTGCAGGCCCCCGAATTCTTGTTCCTAGGATCCTTTGAGTGGGAGGCTTTTCTCCATCAGCGGGTGGACCTTATTCTGGAGTATGCTGGAGCATTTTGCTCCCAAACCAAATCCAAGATATTCATTCATGCTTCTCTGCTCCTTCCTGTCACTGCCCCCTCCTCTAAGCCTGGCTTCCAGCCTTTGTACTTAGGGGGCCATGAGATCTACCTGCAGGGACATCTGCTAAACCACAGTACAGGGCAGCCCCCAGACCCTTCTACAGGCAAATAAATGAGCGGCCCTGGGGAGGGGCCTGACTGCGGAAGGGCGAGAGAGCCAAGAAGTTGAGTTCCATTCAGCCAAATCCCTCCTGCCCCCCAACCCTGGAACACCTTCTGCTCCTGGCCTTGTGCCAAGTGTGCGGCACCCGTGGTGAAGAATCAGACCTTCGTGCTCACGGAGCAGATGTGGACACAGTTCTGTCTCCAGCCAGGGAGGAGCGTCCTAGAGAAGACGGAGGAGGGTGTGGTCAGCCCTACCCCGTGTGCATTGGGAGGGAAGCGTCAGAGAAGAGGTGCTGCCTGAAGGCTCTGAAGGGCCATGAGGGGAGTTTTCCAGGCAGATGACTCAGCGGGGACAGAGGTAGAAAGTGGGGTACCATGCGGGAAGGGAACATGTGTTTTGAGTACTCTCTGGGGCTCTGATCCGCTGCAGAGTGGAGGGGGGCACAGTGTGTGAGTGGAGACGTGGGGGGGGGGTTAGCCACGAGGGAGGTTCCACTTCCCCAGGCCCCTCCTGGCTCTCCCCCTTCTGGAAGCCTGACTCCACGCAGGCCTTCTGAACTCAGGAGGAGCAGGATCTGGGGGGCTGGGAATCCTCCAGGTAGAAATGGGAAGCTGGGACTGCTCCTCCTGTGTGCCCCTAGGTTGTACTAGGGCCAACTCCACGCTCTGCCTGCACCAACTGCGTGCCTGTGCTTCGCTTGCTAGAGCGTGAGCTCCTTAGAGCCACGACGGGAGCTGAGGCCTCGTGGTGACCCAGTAGCCAGCAGAATAGATGTCAATAATGTTTGTGGAGAGTGGCAGAGGGAGGGAGGTGGGGAGGCAGGTATTAACACTGCATCACTCCTGGACTATCCAGTCCCAAACCGGCCTCTGCACCCTGGTGCTGGCCCCTGGCGTCCCTGCACGGGGCAGGACCTAGTTCCCTAGGGGTTGGAGGTGGCCGGGGTGGGGAATTCTCTGGCTTTCCTCTCTACCCCTCCTCTGCAGGCTGATGCTGGGCTTTATGGGCGCCACGGCCTTTCTCTCCATGTGGATCAGCAACACAGCCACCACGGCCATGATGGTGCCCATCGTGGAGGCCGTGTTGCAGCAGATGGAGGCCACGAGTGCAGCCACCGAGGCCAACCTGGGGACCCTGGAGCTAGCAGAAAAGGGCAAGGCCGGCGAGCTGCCAGGTGAGCCCCTGGCCAGGGCAGGCTTCTCCTCTGTTTCCAAAAACTTTGAGCCACCTCCCTGCTTTCTGGAGCCCTCTTTGTTTACAAGCACATAGAGAAGTACTTTGAAATGCTGTTTTCCTAACTTTTAGGAATGTGCTTAGTGCATAAAAGTTCCATCTTTTCGTGGAGCTTATAGCAAGTTCCTCCCGCATCTCTTCCTGCCATCACAGAAATCAATACATGTTGACGTGATTATTCATTTGGGTATCTTTTGAGCTCCTCCTGGATGCCCTGGAATCCTTTCTACCCCTACTCATCCTTAGGGAGACCTCGTCTGAACAGGCCAAGTCCCTCCGCCACTCTGTTCCCACAGGTTTGGGGCCGGTGGTCACACCTGGCTCCCCCGCTGGACACTGAGGTCGAGGAAGTCAGAGAGTGCCCATGCCTTTCCTCTGCCTTGTTCATCCCCAGGGCCCCACATGGCCTCTCGGGGCCTGTGCTGATGGCTAGACCCTGGACCAGGTCCTGGGCTGCAGAGATGAAGCAGACACCCTCGTACTGCAGATTCACAGAGCCTGGTGGGGTGGGGTCAGGGGTCCCCTCGGACAGCTCATCTGACTCAGGAGAGGCCACAGAACACCATAAACCAGACATGGAGGAAGAGCAGAAAAGGGAGAGGCCTTGCTAGGAAGAGGGGACATCTGAGATGGATTGGGACTACTCAAGGGAACATCTTCAGGGAGAACAAGGAGGCAGGAAAGAAAGGAGTGTGTCTGAAGCTGCTGAGTTTTTGCACGAGTCTTTGAGGAGCCGTGGGACATGACCGTGGGTGGCAGATGGGGTCAGACCACAGCCTGGGGCTTGAGGCTGAGGAAAGAAAACCTGGGGGAAGAGCTGGCAGAGCTGGCATGCCCAGATCCTCAAGTCAGCAGCTGGGTCAGGAGCTGGAGCTGGAGCTGGAGCTGGGCAGGTGGCCCCCAGGGCTGGCTCAATTCATGGTGGTGTGCCCACCACAGGGAACCAAGCAACTCTGGAAGGTCCCTCTGCGAGGCAGCAGGAGGTCAGCAGGAAGAACGTGTGCAAGGCCCTGACCCTGTGCATATGTTACTCGGCCAGCATTGGAGGCACCGCCACCCTGACCGGGACGGGACCCAACGTGGTGCTCCTGGGCCAGATGCAAGAGTGAGTTGCTGGCCATGACTTTGGGGACAATACCAGTGTGAGAGGGATGGGGCTAGAGGGGCCCACCCACCTTTACCTTCTCTTCAGCTGGGTCTGGGGCTGGAGGGACATGTCAGAACAGGGAGGATGTGCTGCCTTCAGCCTCTGTGGCCCAGCCCTGCTGCACACGCTCAAGACCCCACAGCGGGGGAGCTGATGTCCACAGACAGGGTTGCTTTTCATCCTGGGGCAAGTCCCACCTTTCTTTCCTGGGCTCAGGATTCTTGCTCAGAAGGGGAATGTGGATTGAACCCAGACCCCGTCATGGGAAACGACAGTGTAGTTTGAGAAGCAGGGTCCTTGGTTAAAACTTGTAGAAAACAGATGCCTTTAAAGATGCTCCCCTCAAAGCTGGTTCACAACCTTGCTCTTTAATGATGATGGTTCTATGATATTGGGGAAGGTTAGTGGTTAGGTTAGCTGGTGCCTCACCGGCTCACCACTATGGCCCTTCTAATTGCCCTTGAGGGGATGTGTGCCCTTGTGTGGCCCCCAAACAGGGGGCTGTTTGGAACTTTTCAACCCTGATCAGAATGGGACCAGGCTCTGATGGCTTAGTTCTGTGCCTGGTCTTGTGAGGCTGGGGTCACAGAAGTGAGAGGGTCCTGGGGCCTGCCAGTGGGATACTCAAGGGCGACGGAGGGTAGCAGATGCCTGGAGAGTTCTGATGGGTGATGTAAATGTGTTAATGAAGATAAGTACAAATCGCAGTAGGTACAGAGAGAAGGAACAGAAGTATGGTGGTGGCCGTCCTGTGTAGACAAGCACCCTGGACAGGGGTGGGGAGGGCGGCTTGGAGGTGGGAAGGGCAGGCCTGCAGCCTGGCAGGGCGGGCACTTGAGATGGAACAAGCAGACCGCTTTGCTTCTGCAAGTGTTTTCTGTAATGACGGCCTTATGGTTCTCCCCGGAGCTCCTCTGGGCAAAGCTGCCTGTCTGGGCTGAGTGAGAAAAATTGTGGCTATGTTGTTGTTTACTCAGTCGTGTCCGATTCTTTGCAACCTCATGGACTGTGGCCCGCCAGGCTCCTTAGGCCATGGGATTTCCCAGGCAAGAATACTGGAGTGGGTTGCCATTTCCTCCTACAGGGGATCGAACCCATGCCTCCTGCATTGGCAGGTGGATTCTTTACTGCTGAACCAGCAGGGAAGTACTATGCCACTTCACTCTTGGGCTAAAGGGAGCAGCGCCTGGGGCTGGGGGCAGAAGTGACTCTCTTCCGGCCCCCAGGAAACACTGTCTGATCCCACCCTGGGAAGCTTTTGAGATTTGATCTTTTAAGGGGGCCCTTCTCTTATGGAAGCCCACACCCACAGGGTGATTCTGAGGAATCCGTGGACCCCCTGGACCTGTTGGCCAGTTATGTGTGTACAAAGGTGTATTCTTCTAGACTGAAGGGCCTCACTTTTCATGAGCTTCTCAGCCAGGTGTGGACCCCCAGGAGGGTCGGCTGGTCACACCATAGGCTTGTCTTGTGCGTGGCTCTGTTCTGGGGCCCCTGCTTGATTGAGAGAGTGCTGAGTGGTGCGTGTGGGTGGCTGGACCTCAGGAGGATGAACTCCCCCTGCTTCAGACTAGCTCTCGGGGCCCAGCTGTAGCTCAGCCTCTGCCCGAGGGTCCAGCCTACCCACTCTCCACAGCCCAGCATCTGGTAGAGATGTGGGTGGACTGGTGTGTCTCCCATCAGGTTGTTTCCAGACAGCAAAGACATCGTGAACTTCGCCTCCTGGTTCGGATTTGCCTTCCCCAACATGCTGATCATGCTCCTGCTCTCCTGGTTTTGGCTCCGCTTCATCTACATGAGATTCGAGTAAGTCTGAGATGGTGACACAGTAGTGGGTCTGCCTGTGCTGGGCCCTGCAGCAAACCCCTCTGGCTCAGCAGCTAAGTCTAGAGAGTGCTTCCTGTCCGGTTCTGACCATTTCTCAGCAGCCCCATCTCCTGCTGGCTTGCCCTCCATTTCCTGCCACCCCTGCGGCTCTGCATGCCTTTGCACTTGCTATTTCCTCTCCCCGGAATGCCATTCCCTGCCTTCCTCCCTTCCAACCTCCTCAGTCTTCAAGGCCAGTTCAAATGCTGCTTCCTCAGCAACTCCTTTCCCAGCTCCCACCCCCACCCACCCAACTCCCGCCATTCCAATTCTGACGATTGCCAGCTTGCTCACTGCTCTGGGCCTCCCTGGACACTCCATGTTCTGAGCCCACCCTCCACCCCTTGTCACTTGAAGTCATGCACCAGCGCCGCCCCCCACCCCGAGCTCCTCTGGGGCCTGCAGTAAGTCCTCTCTGATCCCTGCACCTGCCCAGCGCCCAGCCCAGGGAGAAGGAGCAGGTGTGCCATTGAACGAGTCAAAGCAATTAACGAGACGCTTGTTCTTGGTGTAGAACCGGACAGACTTCCACTTGGCCGCAAGTGACTTTTAGGCCAGGTCACGGCAGACGACCTGAGAGTGTCCCAATCAATCCAAGCCCAGATTTACTGAACGCTCACAATGTTCCCAGAAGCACGCCACTTCTGCAAAGTTTACCTTCTGGTTCCCAGCACACAGGCATGGTTCACCAAGGTCAACCTTGACAGCAGCCAGGCTTTGCACAGAAACCATGACATGTGGCTGACAAACACCTCAAAATGTTGTTGTCATTTAAAAATTTTTTTTAAATTTGTTTTTATTTACTTGACTGCCCCCGGTCTTAGTTACGGCACTTGGGATTCTTCGATCTTTGCTGTGGCCGATGGGATCTTCACAAGGGCATGCATGATCTAGTTCCCTGACCAGGGGTCGAACCATGGCCCCCTGCATTGGGAGCGCAGAGTCTTAGCCCCTGGACCACCAGGGAAGTCCCTGTTGCTGTCATTTTTAAAGGCACGGACTTATCTACATGAGCCGCATGCTCTGTGCCTTAATTCACAGGGAGCTTGAGCTCCAGTGATAAACAGGCCTATGTGGCAGGAGAGAGACTTCAGAGCTGAAAGGCAAAGATGCCCATGAAAACCTGTGAGTTAATGGGGAAAAAGGGGCATTTTGGTTAAGTTTTCTTCTGAAGGAGGAACTGTTTTGAAAACTACAGTAAAAAAAAAAAATCTCTATCCATAATCAGAGCAGTTGTATTAAAAACATAAAGGTAGACTTAGGCCTCTGTCACATCCCCACCCTGCCCTGTGTCCGGACCCTCTCGTGAAAGGGAAGCTGCTCCCTTAGGCGCCTGGCTGCCCAGCTTGAATCCCTTATCTGGTTGGTTATGGAGAGCAATGTCAGGGTCTTTCCTTCCAGCCTGATTCATAAAAAATGGATCTTCCAGAGTTTATGGGCAGTTTCCTAGACCATGTCCAGCCAAGGAGGCCGCAGCTCACCCCAGGAGCCCTCAGGACTCGTGGGATATTGCTGCTGGCTTACACCCAGCCCTCCTCATCAGGCTGAGCCCTGAGTCAGGGAGGAGGGTTTCCTGGACCCCTTCTAGGGGGCGCAGGGTACCTTGGCCTCTCCAGCAGCATGTCTACCCAGTTCATCAGCAGCTTGAGGAAGGTCATTCTACTGCAGAAGGACACTGTGCACCTATCCAGCCCCCCGGGGCTCCCACAGGAAGGCTGGATCCACCTGCCTTTCTCTCATGCCAGCCCAGAGGTCACCAGATGGATTAACCCAAAGATAAGCGTGGAACACTTAGCCTCAGAGGGCCCTGAAGGCCTGGTGGCACCACTACGGCAAGGCCAGCACTGGACAACTGAATATATGATGCTGCCCCCAGAGTCTGCAGCCACTGTGTTGTCAGGATGTGTCACCAGCATCAGAAAAGAGCTGGGTGGCTACCAGAGTCCCCTCTTACCCTGTTCTGGAAGCCTGAAGCTTCCGGCCCAGCGCCAGAGTCTCAGGAACTCCAGGAGGCAGTAGATTAGTGGCAGGTAGGACACAGACTCTCATGCCACCGGGGCGAGGACAGAGAGGCCAGCTCCCACCCCAGCGGAGCCATCCCCCTGGTGGGTGGCCCTGGGGACAAACGGCCTGGCCTCTTGTCCAAAGCAGAGATCCTGGCAGGCTGTGTAGACCTGAGTTCCCAGCCCTCACCCCTGTAGCGTCCTTTCCTAACCCCTGAGCCCCACGGGAGGCTGCGTCCAAACATCCCTGAGTCCCTGCTCCAGGCCGAGCCACATCCCCAGGCTGGCTCTTACCCTCTTAAAGGCGGTTTGCATCCAGCCCTGGCTCCAGGATTCAGCACCGGGGTACCTATTCTGCAACTCCTGTGCTCCTTGGAAGTCTGACTTACGGTCCCAGGAAGGACTCCCAGAAGGGAAGGCTCTCTAGGGACAATCAAGTTGGCCTTGCCACCACCTTCAGGCTGATAGATTCCTCGGGGTTGGCATTCTGTGTGCCAGTGACCCCAGCCAGTCCCTCCCCAAGACTTCTGTTGTTGAGTCTCTCAGTTGTGTCCGACTCTTTGCGACCCCATGGACTGCAGCACGCCAGGCTTCCCTGTCCTTCACCATCTCCCAGAGTTTGCTCAGACTCATGTCCATTGACTCAGTGATGCCATCCAACCATCTCATCCTCTACTGCCCCCTTCTCCTGTCCTCAGTCTTTCCCAGGATCAGGGTCTTTTCCTATGATTTGGCTCTCCCCAGGGCTAGGTATCCTCCCCGGGGAGATGTGCTGCCGGTTGCTCTGGGGAGGTGTGTTGGCCAATGGGCCCTGGTCCCTTGGGAGCCCATCCGAGAGCAGGACCTGGCTGGCTTCTCCCCCTGCCTTAGCCACACTCACTTCCAGCCCCCCCACCCGAGTCTGCTGGGTCAATAATCTTACCTCAGCTCCTTCGAATGTAAGCACCCACCTTGCTCCTGCCTGACCCAGGCTGCTGGGACCTGTCCTTGTCCCTTGTGTCCTCCTGAGTCACCTGATGATGAGGACTGGCATGCCGGTACCATTGAAAGCAGCTCCAGGCCGCAGTGGGAGAAGGAAAACAGGGAGCTTGAGGGAGCCTTGGCTCTACCGCGAGCTGGTTCCATGTTTCTCAGTGTCCCCTAGATGATGGCAGCAGCTGGCCTCTAGGCGACTGATACTGGCCAGGACGCCCTTGCCAGCGGTGGCTTCGATTCTGCTTGTTTCTGCCCCCTCTGCTCCTGTCCATCCCCGCTCCATTTCGCTCAGTCTCCCACCCTCCTGGCCATCCTCTCGTCCTGAGTCTTGGCCTAGACTGGCCATCTGAGCTGTGCCTTCTCAGGCTTCCTTTGGGGGCACCCTCCAGTTCTGGGGGCACCCTGGGGCATATGCTGGGCACACAAAACAGACTTTGCCACTACGTCCTGAGAAGTCGGGTGGGCAGATGACAGAGATGAGGAGTGGGGAGGGACTTGCTCAACGCCCCCTGGTGACGGGCAGTCCGCTGTGGCTTTCTAACACATTCTGCTGCCCATTGTTCACACTTCCACTCAGCCAGCCCCGGGGCCAACCAACACGCTCCCCCCGCCCTGTCATCTCTGCCTCCTCTAGTCTGTCCTGGGGCTGCAGCCTGGAAAAGAAGAGCAAGGAGAAGTCTGCGCAGGAGGTGCTGTGGGCGGAGTACAGGAAGCTGGGGCCCCTCTCCTTCGCTGAGATCAACGTCCTGCTCTGCTTCTTTCTGCTGGTCGGCCTGTGGTTCACCCGGGACCCCGGCTTCATGCCCGGCTGGGTGTCGATCGCCTGGGCAGAGGGAAAGACAAAGTAAGTGGCTCCTCCCGCAGCACCTTTCATGGCTCTCCTTTTCTGCCGTCCAGTTCTGGAATGCTCTGTTGGTTGCCGGACTTGCTTTTGTCTCACCAGTCTTTCCGACAAGCTCACAGATGTGTTCTTGTGGTCCCTCAGGGCAGCCAGGCGGTGACAGAAGTTTGCTGGGCGACGACTGGGGCTCCCAGTGCTCTGGCTCCTCAGTCTCTGTTCTGCCGTCTATCCGTCCTTATCTTTCTCCAGATTCGGATGAGGCCCTCTGAAGACGCACATCCAGGGTCCAGAAGCTTCTTTAGAAAGAGACTTGGCCAAAGGGAGATAAGGAGTTTCTCTTCTGGCTAAGTTATGTGATCAGAAAGGAGGAAAAGTTGAGAGCATGCATATCCTAGAAAAGGCGGAAGATGTGGTCTGAGAGATAGCCACCTATCAGTGCCTCATTTCATTCTGAAGGTCTGCTTGGGGTCGCCCCAGAGTCCTTGCGGTCATCCTGGTGACCCCAAAATCCAGAGAATCTGGTTGAGAAGAGTGCATGAAGTTCACCTACAGAGCAGCACAGGCTGAGAGAGGGAAATGAGCTGCTCAGGGTTACTCAAAGATGGTGGCAGAGCCAGGCCAAGAATATAGGTGTCTTGGTTTCCAGCTTGGATTCAGTCTGCCTCAGCACCCCTGATCTTGGCCTTTGGGGTATCAATTTTCTTTCTTTTCATTTTAATTATTTATTTATTTGGCTTTAGTTGCAGCATGCAGGATCTAGTTCCCCAACCAGGATCGAACCGAGGCCACCTGCGCTGGGAGCACAGAGTCTTAGCCACTGGACCACCAGGGAAGTCCCGGAGTATCACTTTTCTTTCTCAGAGGAGCCAGCTTCCTCACATAGGAGCATTCAGACACAGAGCAGGTTCGCTGCGTGACTGTCACTGCAGCCAAGCCGGGCTAATCCTATGTGCTTTCCCTGCCCAGGTACGCCTCCGATGCCACCGTGGCCATCTTTGTGGCCATCTTGCTGTTCATCATGCCTTCGCAGAAGCCCAAGTTCAACTTCTGCAGCCAGACCGAGGAAGGTGAGGCTCCTGTCCTGGCCTCCCACTCATCAGGGCTGGGGCCCTGGCAGCCAAGGGTCTCCATGAGGTTCCCTGGGCCCAGGAGGGAGAAAACCTCACCCTGTTCCAAAGGCCTGGCTCGAACACAGAGTCTGGGCACTGGGTGTTTTCCAAGACTGCCCTGGGTATTGTTTGGTGCAAGACCTCTTCTTTTGCTTTTTAAGCATTTAAAATCTTATTTATTTTATAAGAGGAACATAAAGGGATTTCCCATGATGCCATCATTATTTTGGGGGTTTCTCTCTCCCTCCCAATCTTTGTTAATATGTATACAGATATTATATAGCTATAATCAAAACATATTTCAATCTGTTTTCTGTTGGATTTTGTTTTCATGTTTTTGTTTGTAGTTATTCTACAAACATTTCCTGTTACTGTTGCAGCCTTCAAATTTATTTTCTTAATTATGGCAATATATTGTATCAGGGGGCTATAACCATTCGCCTGTTATGGAGCATTCTGGCTATTTTGAATGTTTCATTATTATAAATGAATGCTTTTGTATATATAGCTTTTTCTTTGAGAGTGTTTCTTCTTTAGGATAAATTTCTAGCAGTGATGGTGCTGGGGTAAAAGAGTATATATATCTTAAAGTCTTTTAAAATGTTATTGGGAGATTGCTTTTCAAACAGGCTGTACCAATTTATAACGCTACCAGAGCATATGATAGCTTTAATATACCATATCTTTACCAGCAGTCAATGTAGTGATTACTGTAAATTTTAGCTGATTTACAGCTATGAGATGGCACTCATTGTCCTTGCAGGCTTTTATGCCCCCTTGATGAGATCACTTTTATCTCTTTTGTTTGCTAATGCTGCTAATGTGATTTTTTTGGCTGTGCCATGCGGCTTGTGGAATCTTAACTTCCAGACCAGGGATTGAACCTATGACCTTCAGCAGTGAAAGTGCAGGGTCCTGACCACTGGGCCACCACTGGAATTCCCAATGTATGTGTGTGCTTTTATCGTCTCTTCTCAGAAAGGAAAACTCCATTCTATCCACCCCCACTGCTGAATTGGAAGGTAGCCCAGGAGAAAGTGCCCTGGGGGATCGTGCTTCTCCTGGGGGGCGGCTTTGCTGTGGCTAAAGGATGCGAGGTAACTTCTCCACTGCCGGGGCGGGGGCAGGGTGAGGGGCTGCCTAGGGCCTCTTCCTTCACCGGGAGGGCAGCTGAGAGCCTCTGCACCCCTCCTTCCCAGCACCCCGGGGCTCTGCCTCTGTGTTTCCATGTCTGTCTCCTCCACGTAACTGCACATTTCAGGAGGACAGTGCCTCTGTCTTGTCATCTGCAAACACTGCACCATGCGTAGTACCTGAAACAGAGTGAGGACTCTCTGATTGATTTCAGAGACGAGTGAATGATCATGGTTAGCCAAGAGAGGCGGGGGACGCTGGGAAGTCTCCTGGGAGGCTGTGGTAATAATGATCTCTGCTTTGATTTACTCAAGGCAAATCTTTCTTTGAAATCTTTGTGAATAGTTTCACCATTTCCTTTGGTTCATCAACCTGCTGACCTCTTTTGTTGATACTGTTGCCATTTAGAAATTTTTTCTCTAGCTAGGTATGTAGTGACATAGGAAGAGAACAGCATTTGGAAGAAAATACCCTCCAAGATGCAACTTTCTTCCTTCCCTCCTTTCCTAATAGGGAAGAAATGAGCTAGAGGGGGAGGGGATGAGCCGCCTTGGTGCTGCTGTCCTTCATCCATCTGTTCATTCATCTGTGCATCTGTCCATCTATCCGGGAATAGAATGTTATAGATAACTTGGTCTATCTTACTATTGCTGTTTGCTCAGCATCTAGCTGGCAAGTAGTGGGTTCATAAATGCTTTTTTTTGATGAACATATCCATCCATTTAGTCACTTCTCCTTCCAATCATCCATCCATCTATTCATCTCTCATTCATTCATCATCAAACCTTCCAACTATATCTATGTTAGGTCAGGCATAGGAATTACAGAGGAGATTGAGATACAGTCTCTGTTCTTGAGGATTTCTCATCCTAGAGATGGGGGGGATATCTGGAAAAGCAGTTCAGAAAGAAGTGACACACGAGTAAAGAAATAAGTATGAAATAATCTAGCTGAAGAACAGCAGAAGATAATAAGGCTGGTGTTACTTCCCAGAAACTGCTTCACTGAGGGTCAAGATAAGGAGTGTGGACTTTATTCTGAAAGTGGTGGCAACTACTGAAGGGTTGAAGCCAGAGAGTGACTTGGTCAGATGTACACTTAGGAAAAGTCTCTCGGATGTCTGGAGTGGAGGCCTAAGAAGGGCGGGGCTTGGGGGAGACCCAGTAGATGCTCTATAGCCTTCATCTAACACAGTTTCAGGACACTGGACTCCATGGACCATTCTCTCCTCCTTGAAACTCTTTCCTCTTTTGGTCCTCCAAACATCATTCTCTCCTACTTGTAACTCTGGCTGTTCCTGCTCTGTCTCCTATGCTGACTTTTTCTCTATTCTCCTATAAATATGAGTGTTCCCAAAGATTCTATCCTTAGCCTCTTCTCTGTTCACTTTTCATTCTCTCCCTGGACAATCTAGTCTCAGTCTAAAGCCCTAAATATAAATTCCCAGTTTCTGGCTCAAATTACTCTCTTGAGCTTCAAGAACTATGGCGACTGAGAGGAGATGATGGACTTGAGATGTTTTGGGTGACATGGTCACTGGGCATAAAGAATAAGGGGGAGAGAGACCCCAGGATGACTCCTTAGCCTTCTAGGTTGAATAGTAGGTGAGTCCAGTCACCTAGTTGGGGAGCACAGGGGGAGCAGATTCTGGGCTAGAGAGGGTGAATTCAGGTTGGGTCGTGTTTAGTCTGACATGCTCCCAGGACATCTGGGTGGAAATCCAGACAGTAGACCAGCTAGGCTGGAGAAACAGATTTCAGAGAGAGCAGAGTGAGGTTGGAGATCGAAACTGTAGGCATGAATGACAGCACCTATGGTATGTATTCAGAGAAAGAGAGCTGGAAGTGAAGGCTGGCCTGAGCTCCTCAGAGAAAGATGAAGTTCCCTCCAGGCTCTGGAGGAGCTGTGAGCCAGTGGCCCTGTGGTGACTGCCCGCCCCGTGCTTCCCAGGCTTCGGGGCTATCAGAATGGATGGGGAAGCAGATGGAGCCCTTGCACACCGTGTCCCCGACAGCCATCACCTTGATCATGTCCTCACTCATTGCTGTGCTCACGGAGTGCACGAGCAACGTGGCCACCACCACCCTGTTCTTGCCCATCTTTGCCTCCATGGTAAGTAACTCGGCTGGGGGAGAGTCATCGTTTCAGAGGAAGCTGACTGGATCCCTACAGAAGCAGTGACATCGGGGCCCAAGCCTAGCTAGGCTTTGGAGACCCAGGTCCCTGAGTCCCTGATGGCCCTGGGCCTGCCCTCAGGACTTTGCTGGTTCTTCTCGGTATCCTCTATACCGACCCGAAATGCTCAGCAAGAACTGGGCGCTCTAAATTTGTTTATAAATGTAATTGATTATTTCTCAAGCTCGGGAGGCAGCGCTGGCACCAAGGAAGCCATGGGGGAATGATAGAGGGGCTCTCAGAATGTAGCACAGGTGAGCGGGAGGCCTGCAGGACAGGGGTCACCACTGGCTGGAACCCACCAGGAAGAGATCTTGGGGGAACTGGAGCCTGGGGATGATGGGAGGGGAGAGGACGTTCTGCGGAGATGGAGTAGTGGCACCTTAGGGAGGCCTAGGTAGTGGCAAAGGGTAGTGGACCCAGCAGGAGAAAGGCAGAGAGGACCCAGCTGGACAAAGCCCATGTAAAGGAAACGGTTGCGGGACTGAAAACTCCCAGAAGCTCTGCTTGGCAAGCTCAGGGATCGTGGAGCAGTGTGCCCTGAGCCTAGAGAGCTTGTGAATGAGGGTGCTGAGGGTCAGGCTAAAGAACTGTGTTCTCTGGGCAAGCGTAGTTTTGAGTTGGGCCTGAGAAGAAAGTAGAGCATATAGGAGGCTCGACTGCCATCTTTTCTTGCACTTCCTTCTGTCACTCATCACATGGCAGTACCAACTCAAGGTGGCACAGAAAAAGGCCTAGGTTTAGAGTCAGAAGACCTGAGTTCAAGTTCAGGATCTTCCAAACACATCACTCAAGTTCTTTCTCCTATGCATGCGCTGAGGGTCAAGTAGGATGAGGGCTATGAAAACCCTCTGTAGATGGGAAATGAGCCTGGGAGAAACTGGGGCTCACTACCCTTTGATGTTCTGGAGCTCGGAGGACAGACTTACAAAGGCCTCAGCACAGGACTGAAGTTGGTAAATTTTCATTCAGTTGCCAGGGTGTCCATGTGTATACAAAGCAAACTCAAGTGACTTTCTCCTTTCCAAGTGAAGATGGAAGAGTTAGGAAGAGCAAAGTGGCCCATCTCCCCCACCCCTCAGCAGGTAGCCCAGAACAAAAAGATGCCAAGGAGCCTCTTTTGATGCTGGTCATGCAGCAGTGAGGACTCCCTCCACACACAGAGGCCTGGCTTTCACTCCCAGACCAGTCAGATAAATGGGGGTCTTCATCAGAGCAAGTGGTCAGGCCTTTTGGAAACAAGCTTTTCTAGAATCAGAAGCCCTGAATTAGATTCCCCACAGGCCTCACAATCCTGGCTTAGCACCACATGTGGGCAAGGGGAAGGTGGTGACTTCCCAGCTTGGTTCAGAGACACGTGGGGTACATACATCATGGGGGAAACCAGGAAGGAAATTGGCTTTTCCGAGACCTGTTCACTCACAGGAACTGTAACCTGAAACCCGCTCATACCCCTTGACTCTGGGAATTTTATGTTCTGGAGTCTATCTTAGGCAAATCATTAGAGATGCTTACAAGTTTATACTATAAAGATGCACATCACGGAACTGTGATAAAAAAATACTTCCATAATAGTAGGTGATTGGTGAAATAAGTTGTCATATATTCATACAATGGAATACTATCAAATCATTAAAAAAAATCATAGTCTTGAAGTTGTCAAAGCTGAAAATGTGTACATACACATGGCTGGAAAACGTCTAATAATACAAAGAGCATACAGATCCTTACCCTTTAGCCTCCTCCCTAGAGATAACTCCTATTATTAATTTCTTGGATATCTTTCTGAATGTGTTAGACACACACATACATGCAAGCATGCACACACTCTCTTTTTAAAAACTGGCATGATTTCATAGTCCGTTCTGCACCTTAATATATTACATCTTATCACATATGTCAGAGATCATTCCATTGTTAAAACGTAAAACCTACTCAATTCTTTACAGCTGCAAACGATTCCATTGTTTGTGTGTATATATATTATTTGACCATCCTGCTATTGATGGCTGTTGAGACCATTTCCTGTGTGTTGTGTTGTTACAGTGTTGCACTGAACCGCTCTGCATGTGTGTCTGCCCTCAAGTGCATGTAGATCCACATGATGTATTATTCACTTGGTAGATATTGACAGACATTACAAATTATATCACTGATTTATTCAACAAATATTTATGAGCATCTGTCTGCTCTGTAGGTGTGGCTGAATTTTAAGCTTTAGAGTAAAAAAGATGGATACCAAATTCCATGTACAAAATGAACCCAAATGTGTACAGAAACACATACATACTGAGGCACTTACACAGGTGAGAGATGTGGTCCCTACCTTCCAGGCTCTCTCTGTCTGCATCAGGACAGACAGATGTGCACACGTGGGCGGCAGGAGCATCTAGCACAGTCTCTGGCATATAGTAGATGCCCAAGAAATACATGTTGAATGAATCAAGGGGGTCCAAAAAGGCATGTTGGGGAGTTTAGCCTTCAGGGTCCAGCAGAGTTACCATCCAGGTGTGGCAAAGGGTAGTGGACCCAGCAGGACGAAGGCACAGAGGTGGGAATGCGCCTAATACGTTAGGGAAATGCTCTCAGACTGACGGTCCCAGAAGCTTTGTTTTCTGCATCTGTGACATTGTGGTGCTGTGTTTTCCCCCAGTCACGTTCCATTGGCCTCAACCCGCTGTACATCATGATCCCCTGCACGCTGAGCTCCTCCTTTGCCTTCATGTTGCCCGTGGCCACCCCGCCTAACGCCATCGTGTTTTCCTATGGACACCTCAAGGTTTCCGACATGGTAACGCCGCCGCTTTTGTTCACTCCCATCAGCTATGATCCTTTGGTCCTGAGGGATACCCTGTGATGCTAAACAGTTTGGAACCAAACGTCCAGACCTAACTCCTTCTTTGCATTTATAAGCAACTTTTTCATCTTTCTGATACCATCTCTTATTTCATAGACTGTTCTGTCTCTCAAAGCTGAGAGGTAGGTTACAGAATCTCCCACCATGAGGTGCCCAAGCAGCTATCACGGGAACCTTTACTGAGCACTTGGAGGGGGTGAGGGTGGGGGTCTCATACGGCTAACATAGACTTCACAGATTAGCAAGAACACAAGAGGAGAGTCAGGAGGGGCGAGGCTGAGGATAGGGGAAACACGAATGGCAGCCAAAGAGACTGATAGAGGCTATAGATGGAGGCGGTGGTGGCAGGTGGGTGGGGGGGCAGGCTCGGGGCCCGGGGATGGGACACCGCCGCCTGGGAGGAGCAGATGCTGCCCTAGAAACAAATGCAGCCAAAGGAGGGACTCTTCTGGCAGGAGGAGGGCAGGTCTGCAGCTGCAGAATGGGGAGAGGCCAGTGTGCAAACAGGGGCGGCCAGTGAAGAGGAAACGTCCCCCGGCCCTTCAGGCGTCAGTTATCTCAGCACCGCCGCAGGGTATCTTCAGGACTCCAGGGGGCATTCTCACACAGAGGGCAGTCCCATAACCCAGGGACTGCAGGCTCAATTCTGATCCCCAGTGAAAAATTGGCCACACGGTTTGAGGTCAGTGGTTAGTGACCACGCAAAGAAGGCAGCTCAGGCTCTGGAAAGGCCGGTGTGTGTCTGTGGGAGGGCGAAGGCGCTGGGGTGAGCCCTGGACCTGGAGTCAGACCAGGCTCTTCAGTAACTCGCTTGCCTCCCTGAGGCCCAGTTTTCCAGGCGTCCTAGTGGGCCTGAAGAGTCTGTCTGTTCTGCCTGTTTCCCAGGCTGCTTTGAGCAGTGATGACTCGTACTGGATGCACTGGACGTGAAGTTACTCTGCCTGGGGGTGGGATGAAGACAGAGTCTGGCCTGGGGACGGGAGGCCCAACCAACAGCTTTGGTTCCCTTCTCCAGAGCATGGATCCCCGTGTCCCACTCACCTTTGTTCTGACAGTCTGGCAGACCCAAGGGTGCTAACTTTGACCCTGTTCTTTTCCAGATGAAAACAGGACTAATAATGAACGTCATTGGAATCACCTGTTCATTTTTGGCCATCAACACCTGGGGACGGGTCATGTTTGACTTGGACCAATTCCCTGCCTGGGCTAATGTGACAGCACATTGAGACTTTGGAAGAGTTGCAAGACCATGCCCACGGCCCCCACCCTCCCAAGGACTCTTGAACCTTCCAGTATGACTTGCCACAGAGCTTTGGGGTTCATATCCCAAAGCAACCCCATGATGCCCACACCCTACGGAGACCCAGCCAACAGGCTAACTCTTCCTCCAGGCCTGGGGTCTCAGCTGGGGATGGGCTTTGAGAGGGCAGGCTCCGAAGTGAAGGGAGCCTGCCGTGAGTCTGCTGGTGTCCATCTTTGCCGGGGGCCTGCCATCACCTCAGGGACGGTCAAGGTCCCGTCCCCACTCAGCCTCGAGCTGGCCCCCTGGGGCTGGGCTCTGGGATTCATTTGTCATCCACATGGGAATCAGATCCCAGCTTGGGAGGTGAGAAAACAACCTTCCAGGCCCCGTGCCCCTCCCAGCTGCCCTTAGGCTGCCTCGGATCCCTCCTGGCACTAAGAGGGGTCAGTCCACAGCCCAGGGACGGAGTGTCAGGTCCTGGGCAGCTCCCCACTGCTAGAGTGAGAGTGGGAATGAGAGCCTCCTGGGACCACTAGGAGTATGGTGCCACCACCGTACTCAAGGATGAGGAACTTGAGTTGCTAACTTCCGGATGACACCACCTGCCGCACCCCACTTGTAATCTGCTCGATCATAACTGACAATTTAGACCCCCTCCCCAGCTCTGCAGGACACCTCCTCAGACCCCTTCGTGGTCTGGCTGACATTTATCGGGATCCTCCCCAGCAGGTTAGTTTGGCTCTCCCAGAAGATGCTTTCCTGCTCCATGACGGCTGGGGTCACACTGCATATGGGCAGTGGCCACACTGCACATGGGCTCCTCTGGGCCCATAGCTGGAGACCGAGTCCGCCCTCGCCTGCAGGTGCAGGGGGATGGATAGCTGTTAACTGCCAAGGGCATGCTTCCTTCAGAGTCTGTCAGGCCAGAGTTTGGGCTTCTCTGGGGAAAGCTGCCTTTGCTGATTGGCCTTGACAGCCCAGCCTGGTACTGGCAGAGCACCACTGAGAACCAGCAGCGCCCAGTGGTCCCCGAGCAGATGCCCCTGCCCATGCGTGCGTCTACCTGAAGTTGCGGGACCAAGACTCCAGAGTGGCCTGGGAACCCTCAGAGCCTTGGGGAGAGAAGCGTGGGAGAGTCCTGTCCTCCTGCCCACCAACCCAATTTTCTCTCCTTCCTGTGCTGCGCCACCGATGTTATTTCTCAGAGCAGGAGAAAGTCTGGGAACCTAAGGACCCCCATTCTCTCTCCTCGAGGACAAAGCTTATACCACCTGGTTCCTTGGGGTGGGGTGATTCCTGACCGTCCTGTCTCCCATGGAAGGTGCACCAGGCTGTCTCTGGCTTTCTGCTGTGTGCAGGACAGTGGGGTGGGGAGAGGCAGGTGGATGAATGAACACTTACACATTGCCCACTTCTGGTGTGCCAGGCCTCCCCGCGCCCTGCTAATGATCTCATTCAATCTTTGCTGCAGCCTGTGAGATAGGCAGGTGTTATTAACCTCCTCTGTCTTCATTAGTACTGGGGCTCAGAGAGGCCACATCATGTCCAGTAGTCACACATCCAGTTAGTGGCAGCTGAGGTTCTGATTCAGACCTGCCACTGCCATGTCCACTGCTGCTTCCTCTAGCCATTAAGGGCCTTGGCCTTGTAGGGCCTGTAGGGAAAGGTGGGTGACCAGAGCAGGTCTACCCAAGGCCCTGCCTGCTCAGGGATCATCCACAAGAGCCCCTTGCTGCTGCCTCCTCTGAGATGGGCTCAGAGCTGTCCTGGAACAGACAGGGGTGGTCTTTGCCCAAAGAAGCAAAGCTTTTGGTTGGAGAGAGCAGCATGGAAATGGGCCACCTGCTCTCCCACCAGGGTGAAACCGCACCACCCCTTTATCACTACTCCCCACATTGCTGCTGCTGACATGTCTGCCCGCCCTCCCTGTCCCCCCAGTGAGGGCTCTGAGGACTTGCACAGCCTGCTGGGTCCAGTGCCGGCGCTACAGCAGGCCACCACAAGTGTGATTAGTAAATAAATGATCAGTATGGTCAATTAGATGCACGCCTGGTGGTAAGTGAGCAAGGTCAGTGAAGGTCATTCAAGGTGGGCAGTGAAGGATGAATAAGACTGGCCAAGCTGATGGGGGAGGATGTGGTGGCGTGGGGGAAAGGGTGGGGAGATGCCATCTGATTGAGGAGTGATAAAGCTGGGTGGTGCTTCTGGAGAGCAGATTCCAAGGTTGAGGAGGCTGACCAAAGGCTGTTTCTAAACAGCTTCTCTTGAACTTGGCTGGAGTTGCACTGACACTTGTGGCCAGTGCCGATCTGGATTGCTTTCAGCTGCAAGTAATAGGAAACCTAGCTAGCAGTGACTTAAATTCTAAAGGCGGCATTAGTCGCTCAGTCATGGCCAACTCTTTGTGACCCCGTGGACTGCAGTGTGCCAGGCTTGCCTGTCCTTCACCATCTCCTGGAGTTTGTTCAAACTCATGTCCCTTGAGTTGATGATGCCATCCTATTAAGGGCATTTCATGTCTACTTAACAAGAAGTCTGGAGCTAGACAGTTACTGGCACAGGACCAGCAGCTCCCTTGGGCCACCAAAGACTCAGGCTTGACCATCAACTCTGTCATCCTAAGGATACTGTGGCTTTACTGTCATGCTTGACTCTCACACTATATACACCTACAATGAAGGCAAGGTACGGGATGGGGGCTGATAGTGCATACTGCATTTCCCCCTTTTAGTAGGAAAGCAAAAGTTTTCTCAGAAAGCCCCTACAGCCCTCCTTTTATGTTTTGTGGGCCAGAACTAAATCATCTGCCCACATTGAGGCCAATCACTGACAAAGGGGAACTGGAATACCATGAGACCAATTAGGATACATCTTTTAGGCTTGGGAAATTGGCCTATGTTTCCTGAAATCAAGTGATATCCACCTAATCTGAAATATGAGTCTGGCAGGAGAAAAAAAAAAAAGGCTGGGAGCCCTTGGGTAGGTGATAAACCAGGGTCTGGTATTATGACTCTTTCAGAGGGCTGCCCTCACTCCAGGCTACTCGAGTGGCTCCTGTTCCATGGAATTCAGTAGAAACATGTTCTGGAAGTGTTTGGTCAAGAATTTCACCTCTGCCTCCACTTCCAGGAGAAGCACTGGTTCAGGAGGCTAGAGTCTGAGTCATGGACCAAGGTCAGTCCTGATGTCAGATACTGAATAAGTAAGCCCACTCTCTGGGCCTCAGTTCCCATCAGAGAGGGGCTGGACTAGAGCATCTGTCAGGAGGGCCTTTCCCCAGAGTCATGTCAACCCTTAGCCCACTGACCCTTCACTTGCTTGGGCCAGATGCAGCCCCATGGTGTCTCAGCTTAAAGCCTGTTACATGGCGCGTTCCCTGCCCCCATCTGGGTCTCAGCCATTTGCTGAAAACTCTGAAAGATTTTCCCCATTGATATTTTGCCTCTTCCATTTTGTCAAGAGGCTCAACCCAAGACCCTTGATTTCTGTCAGCACACATCAGACATATGGGCCCAAGGTGAGCTGAACACATATCTTGACCCTATGTGTTGCTCTCTGAACTGTTTTGCCAAGTACTTAGGACTCCACAAGGATCCTATGCATTCTAGGTTTCCTTGTTGGATCCTGGAATTGGGATCCTTCCCTGTCCCTCTGAGCTGAGAACTTCCTTAGGGCCTCCTCTGGCAAAGCCAGTGAGCAGGGCATCTCCCTGGCAGGTGAAGTCTCCTCCCTACAATTGCTAATGCAAAAAAATCATGGATAATGAAGCTGTTGCTCTGCAGGGAGTCAGCACAGTGGCAGAGTCCAGTTCTCAAAAAGAATACAGACATTCTCAGGTAGGACCCTTGATGGCACATTTTTGTTTGTGGAAATAAAGACCAAACACTGGATTGTCTGGTTAAAAACTACACCTGGCAGTCCCATTCTTAGCTCAGAACTCCTAGGATACTCTCTCCCTTGGTCCAATATCATCTTAAAAGCCTTGTTTTCTTTCCACCAATGAAGCATTTTTTCACTTTCAAAAAAAATTTCATCAAGATAAATCTTCCATGTCATGGGATGGGTTTTTATATTCTTCAACAGAAAGCTTATCATTTATGGCTGAAATCCTTGTGCCCAGATAGATAGATACTTGGTTTATTTCCCGTGGTGTCCTGACCCAGGATTCAGGTTCTCACTTCCCTGCCCTGGGCATACCTTCCAGAAGCTTCTCTGATAGGCTTGTGCACATGCCGACTTCCACTTTCAGAGACACAGGCCTCCCACTGCTGAGCAGCTGTTTTGTCTCTGCTTCCAGCTACCAGAGAAAGCTTCCCTGGTGGCTCAGAGGTAAAGAATCAGCCTGCAATGCAGGAGACCCGGGTTCAATCCCTGGATCAAGAAGATCCCATGGAGGAGGGCATGGCAACCCACTACAGTATTCTTGCCTGGAGAAGTCCATGGACAGAGGAGCCTGGCAGGCTGCAGTCCTAGACTTGCAGAGACCTGGACATGACTGAGTGACTAACACACAGACACTTTTTCAGCTACCAAGGGTAGAGAAATACGACATCCCAACCTCTGGAGAGCCTGTTATCCAATCAGGAAATTTTAGCTAGTTTTTATATCTAAAATGTTAACATGAACACAGTGAAAAAGAAATTCCAACAGGTCAAAAAAGCACTGGGATATGCCCCTTCCCTTAAGACCGTGGGGCCTCCAGGCCCTTCCAGAAAGGCAACACTTGTCCAGCAGTTTCTTACATGTCCTTCCAGATGTGTTACATACACAGTTAGCTCTCGAGGGTTGGCTCCAGGATCCCCGGGGTACCAAAATCTGCAGATGCTCCAGTCCCTTATATTAAATGGCCTAGCTTGGTCAGCCCTCCATGTCCGTGGACCTGCATGGTGGTTCTTCCTTCTGGGAGTGTCCTATACGCCTCTTCTGTCCTTGTTGACATTCCTCCCCGTTAATTGATTTGGAGATCTTTCCATTCAGCACGTATGAAGTTAGACTCAACCTCCCTCATTCAATAGTTAATTTTGCTTTAATTTTTTAAAATTATTATCATTTGACCCCTCCCTGCAGCTTGTGGAATCCTAGCTCCCTGACCAGGGATTGAATCTAGAACCCTGGCAGAGAAAACACCGAGTCGTAACCACTAGACCACCAGGGAATTCCCAGTTTTTATTTTAAAGTGAGGTAAAATGAGATGTGACTCACACAGATCTGAAGTGTACAATTCAGGGATTGTATACACTGTATACAACATGTAAGCAGTACCTTATTTCCATTTCCGAATGCCCTGAAGTTTCTCTTGCCCCTTCTAGGAATCCGCACCTTCCTGAGGCAATCATTGTTATGATTTCTATCACCATGGGTTGGTTTTGCCTGTTGAAATTCACATCAATGGAATCATACAGTACACACTCTGGTGTCTGATTTATTTTGTGCAACACATCGCTTTAGAAATTCACTCCTGTTGTGTGTATGCATTCCTTCCTTCCTTTGTTGTGCTAAGTAGTTTCTCATTGTATGACTATGCCACAATTTGTTTATTTTTCTCTGATGGACATTAGTTTAGCTCCAGGTGAAGACTACCTGAATAAAGCTGTTATAAAATTATCTGCACAAGTCTTTTTGTGGACATGTGTTTTCCCTTCTCTTGGCTGTGTGCCTAGGAGTAAGCCTCAGTCTTTTTAAAAGCTGCATAGTATTCCATCTTAAGTGTGTATGCTTGCTTAGTTGCTAAGCCGTGTCCGACTCTTTGCAACCCCATGAACTGTAGCCCACCAGGCTCCCCTGTCCATGGGATTTTCCAAGCAAGAATACTGGAGTGGGTTGCCATTTCCTACTCCAGGGGCTCTTCCCAAGCCAGGGACTGAACATTGGTAGGTGGATTCTTTACCACTGAGCCACCTGTATATTGTATAATAAACAAGATCCCACTTGATGGACATTTGGGTCATTTCCAATCTTTTGCTAAGACTATAGTAAACATGTCTGTAGTTAAACCTTTGTAAACCTACGTAAGTAGAATACTTTTCGAGAATGGCATGCTGGATGAAAAGGTCTATGTCTTTAAATCGGGAACACAGGGGAATTCCTGGTGGTCCAGTGATTAAGACTCTGTGCTTTCACGGCCAAAGGCTGGGGTTCCATCCGTGGTTGGGGAAGTAAGATCCCACAAGCCTCAAAAAAAAAAAAAATCTGGAACATATATTGCCAACTTGCTTTCCAAAAAGGGTCTGTCAATGTATATTTTCAATAACAAGTCATAGTCTCACATATCCTAAGTAAACAAATTTCTCAATCATTGCTATTCTAATAGTTGCAAAATGCTCTCATGATTTTCACTCTCATTTATTTAAATTGCAAGTAACATTTATCATTTTTCACATATTTATTATCCATTTGTGTATCTTTTTTTTTGTAAATCCCTTTTTCTTATTTTCTAAAAGATGTTTTTTTAAGGCCTTTTTAATTGATTTATAGGAACTCTTTCTATATTAAGCAAGTTAGTCATGTGTTATAAAAATATTTATGTGCTGTGCTTAGTTGGATCTGACTCTTTGCGACCCCATGGACTGAAGCCTGCCAGGCTCCTCTGTCCATGGGGATTCTCCAGGCAAGGATACTGGAGAGGGTAGCCTATCCCTTCTCCAGTGGATCTTCCCGACCCAGGAATCAAACTGGGGTCTCCTGCATTGCAAGTGGATTCTTTATAAGCTGAGCTACCAGGGAAGCCCCAAAATATTTATAGTGTATGTTAAAATCTGGTAAAAAAAAAAAAAAAATTCTTCTTTTGAATCCTTCCCACTTCCTGCCCCCTCCAGCTATTCTCACATATTTTTCCATAAGAATTTCTGAATCAGCTTTTCTAGCTCAAACCCGGTTGGCAGTTACCTCTCTGGCTATCTCTTCTCCAACTCTGCCTTACTCTCCAGGGTTTCTTGACCTCGGCATGACTGGCATTCCGACACAAATCCTTGTTGTAGGAAGCTGTCTGTGCCCTGCAGGGTATTTAATAGCACCCTGGCATCTATTAACCAGATGCCAGAAGGAGCCCCACACCTCCCACCCCCAGTTGTGTCCATGAAAAATGCCTCCAGGCATCCCCAATATCTGAGAACCACTGACACGCTCTCATCTAGCTACACAGGCCTCCTTGCTGCTCCTAGAGCACGCCAAGTACGCGCCTGCCTCATCACTTCCTTTAAATGTCTGCTCAAAGGACTTCCCTGGTGGTCCAGCGGTTCAGAATCTGCCTTGCAATGCAGGGGATATGGGTTTGATCCCTGGTAGGGGAACTAAGATGCCACATGCCAGGAAGCAACTAATCCTGAGAGCCACACTTGAGTCTGTACACCACAACAAAAAATGCAGCCAAGATTTGATGAAATGCCCCCCACCCAAATCTTTGCTCAAATGTTGCTACTACTCAGCCTATTTTAAATTATGACTCCCCACCCACCCCATGCTCTCTATACTGTCCTTGATTTTTCTCTCTTGCATTTCTCACCTAATATACTATATAATATACTTCTCCAGCTCTTTATTTTGTCTCTCTCTCTTCCATCTTTAAAAATGTAAGCTGCCCAAAGGCAAGAAATTTTGTTTTGTTCATTCCTATGTTCCCCTATGCCTAGAACACACCTAGTACATAGTAATGACTCCATATGTATTAGAGGAATAAATGAATCACAGCAGGTTTATACACTATGTTAGATGAGAAATGCCATCTTTACAGTGTTGATCCGTCTTACATAACAAAATGGCATTTTCCCCACACTTTACAACTTTTTGTCCTCCTGTAAAGTTTTAAAATTTGTTACAAACAGGGGACTTCCCTGGCGGTCCAGTGGTTAAGACTCCGAGCTCCCACTGCAGGGTATACGGGGTTCGATCCCTGATCCGGGAATTAAGATCCCACATGCCTCAAGGTGTGATCAAAAATAAGAAATAAGAATTACTTACAAATAAGAAATACTAAATGTTCTTTGCACTAAACATTTGCCCAGGCTGTTTCCCCCTATTTGTGTACTTAGGAAGCTAAACTCCTCGGCTCACAGGCAGGGAGGACAGGCTGTCAGCCGGGAACCAGGCCTGGTGATTCCCTTTCTCGGTGACCCTTGAGCCTGTGGTCATGTCTAGAGGCCCCTTGCTGCCCATTTTCCCCAACACCCAGACCAGAGAGCTTTTTCCCAGGCTCCTGGTGGGGCCTCCACCTTGGCTGGGGCCCTTCCTAGGCGTCCATCTTTGTCTTCCTCCCTGAAGGGGCGCCAGCTAAGGGACACTGAAGAGATAGTGGCTCAGGACAATCCTGCTGCGTGCGGCCTCCCCGGAGACCCAAGGGCTGGTTCTGAGCTCTCGTGTGGGGCAGGTGACAGACACGCTGAGGGTGACCTTACCTTTCCTGGTCAGCCCGACAGGAGGGGTCTGTGCTAGTGGACAGACTGTCCAGCACGCAGGGGTGTTGGGGTGTTGGCCTGTCCTTGGCAGGCTCTGTCTGTGAGGAGAGAAAGAGGGGCCTGCCTTCCCTTTCTCTGTTTCCCGAGACCCTTCCAGATGGGCCCCTGCTCTCCACCTCGCACTGCGCTCCCGGCCAGGCCTGAAGCGTGGGAGTAGCGGGGAGACCCAAGGCACAGCGGAGCTCTGGACCTCCTCCCTGGGTGTGGTCTCTTGCCTGTGGAGCAATGGTCTGAGAGCTCTGGGCTGGGCACACGGGGGAGCGGGCACTTGGTGAAGGGGGTGCTCTTACATCATCAGCCATCGCTGCTGCTCTTGGAGTTTCCTTTCTGGCAGGGGCTATGAGGATGCCCGTCGGGACCACAGGAGCCTCAGGTCCAGCCCAAGGTCAAGGTGGCCTCCAGATGGATCTGAAGCTGTGACTGGTACCACCCTGCTGGAGTAAGACCTTTGGAAGCAGTAAGCGCCAACAGATTATGGTCCCCTCTCCTCTTGTGTGGGGCTTCCCTGGTGGATCACCAGTAAAGAATCGGCCTGCAATGCAGGAGACGAGGGTTTGATCCCTGGGTTGGGAGGATCCCCTGGAGGGGGGCATGGCAATCCACCCCAGTATTCTTGCCTAGAGAATCCCATGGACTGAGTGAGCTATGGTCCATCGGGTCACAGAGTTGGATGCAACTGAACACACTCACACACACAAACACACACACACACATTCTCTCTCTCTCCTCTTGAGTAAGTCAACATGAAATATGATGATGTTTGGGGGGCGAGACCAGAGGCCCTGACAGTACAAAGACAAGTGTCCTGCCTGCCCTGCCCCCAGCCAGGCCTGGGACCTCCCGAGGTGGGGATGCGGTGGCAACTCTGCTCGGAGTCTGGAGCTGAGCCAGTGGGCAGGCCTGGGCTGTCTCAGAGGCTTGGCTGGGGGGCCCTGGAGTTAGCAGGGAGGCGGGGGAGGCAGGGAGAAGGGGAGAGGCTGGCTCCTGGCCGCTATGGGGCTGCGGCAGTGTCCTGCGGCTCACCACTTCACATTTATAGCTCCAGTGCTTCTCAGCTTACTGTCCCTGCGGTGGGAGGCCCGGCTCTCTGGAAACCGCAGCTGTGGGGCTGTTGGGTGCCTGCCTGGGTGCTGAGCTGTGAGGGAGGCTCAGAAGTTTCCCAGGACCGTGAGCCTCAGCCCCAGCCCCCTGCCTTATGCTTGCCGTGGTCTCTCCTAGAATCTGGCTGGAAGCAGGAGGGACCTGCCAGGATATTGAGGGCCCCCGATACCCCTCACCCAGTTGGCCCTCCATGAGGAGCAGGAACCTTGCTGGAGAGCGGGGTGCTCCCTAAGGGCCCAGTGGGACTCTGGGACGAGGGAGCTGATGGAGGAGGCGAGGCTGAGACTACAGGAGGAGGCTCACAGAACCAGGGCTGGGGTGCCCTGGGCTTGATTCTCTCTTCTTTTTTAAAGACATAACTTTTAAAAAGATTATGATGAGTTATTTTTCACTCTTTTTTAGGCCGCACCATGCGGCATGATGGATCTTAGTTCCCTGACCAGGGGTCGAACCCATGCCCCCTGCATTGGGAGTGCAGACGCTTAACCACTGGACCACAAGGGAAGTGCCTGGAGACTGATTCTTGATGAGCACACGGGCAGCATGGAGCGGCTGCTGTCCAGTTGGAATTTCTCACCCTGCCAGGTTTCACATACAGCTCCGGCGCTCGAATGGACAGCCCCATGCTTTCCGGGCCTCAAGGCACGGCCCTCAGCAGACTGGTGCAGCAGGTGTGGCTCCGTTTGACCAGGGAGGGGTCTGAGGCTGGGAGAGGGTGGGAGGTAGGTGAGCTGGCTAGATGCTGGCAGCCCAGGAAGAGCCAGAGGACCCCAAGCCTGACCCCAAAGCCCCATTCCCGTTACTGTGCCATGCAGACCTTGCGTTTGGTCTGAACTAGGGAGTAGGGTCCTGTGACTTGACAGAGACTTGGGAGGAGCGGGGCCTGGCTTCTGGTGCCAGGAGCCCTGGATCTGCCCCGCTAAGGCTCAGTTAAGGGGCCAGCTCCCTGCCCTGCCCTTCTGCCACCCCACGGGCCGTAGGCCCTGACGAGGGCAGGTCCAGGGAGGCAGAGAGGTAGTCTGGGGCCAGGCAGGGGACAGGCCCCTGGGGCGTCTGAAAGCTCTCACCCTGCAATCGAGGGAAACCCCAGAGAGCAAACAGGAGGGGATGGGGCAGGTAGGGCCATGATTACCGGGTGGGTGGGGTGTAGAGGCGCCCTGTGGGAAGGCAGGGCACACCTTGGGGAGGTGAGGCGGGAGGGCAGTTACTAAAATCATAGCCGATTTTCGTATAAATAGAATACCTATGGGGTGTGTTTCTTTTTTAAAGTCAGGTTTTATTTCTGTGTGCCCATCCTCAGCAAACATCCCTGGCGCGCCAGCTCTCCGTGGTTTCAGCCTGGTGACTTGGGCGGGTTCGGGTCATGGTGCCCTTGATCTGGGTCTCTGAAGCAAAGAGCAATTCAGTCCTATGTTTACTGACCCCTGCAAGATGCCTGCTCTGCGCTGAGAGATGGGGTCACAGGGAAGACTGGGGCTCTGTTCCGGCCCCCAAAGGTATACCCAGGTAAACAGTCCTCCTCCTGATTGTCCTGGAGCAGACGGGTTCAGCCAGAATCAGGGAAGGCTTCCCAGGATCTATTCTAGGCATAGCTTTTTTTTTTTTTTTTAATTATTTGACTATTTTTCTTGGAGGATAGCTGCTTTACAATGTTGTGTTGCTTTCGTTGTATAGCAAAGTGGATTAGCTATACCTATAAACATATCCCATCTTTTCTCCCATTTTCGTCACCACAGAGCATGGAGTAGAGTTCCCGAGTACAGTACAGTAGGTGTTCATTAGTCATCTACTGTATACATAGTGGTGTAAATATGTCAATCCCAATCTCCCAGTTCATCCCACCCACCACCCCCTTCCCTCCTTGGTAGCTGTCCATTTGTTCTCTGTGTCTCTATTTCTGCTTTTCAAGTATGTCCCTCTATACCACTTTGTCTAGATTCCACACACATGCGTTAGGAGATGGTATTTGTTCTTTACCTTTTGACTTCATTGTGTATGACAGTCTCTAGGTTCATCCAAGTCTCTGCAAATGGCACAGTTCCATTCCTCTTTCGGGTTGAGTAATATTCCATTGTGTATATGCACCACTTCTTCTTTATCCATTCCTCTGTTGATGGACATGCAGGTTGCTTCCATGTACTGGCTATTGTAAATAGTCTTGCAATGAACACTGGGAAGCATGTATCTTTCTGAATTACAGTTTTCTTGGGGTATATGCCCAGGAGTGACATAATATGGCAGTTCTATTTTTAGTCTTTTAGGGGACCTCCATACTGTTCTCCATAGTGACTGCACCATATTTACATTCCTGCCACAGAGTAGGAGGATTCCCTTTTCTGCACACCCTCTCCAGCATTTGTTATTTGTAGATATTTTTTGATGGTGGTCATTCTGACTGGTGTGAGGTGATAACTCACTACAGTTTTGATTTGCATTTCTCTTAATAATTAGTGATGTTGAGCATCTCTTCACGTGTTTGTTGGCCATCTGTACGTCTTCTTGGGAGAAATGTCTATTTAAGTCTTCTGCCCATTTTTTGAAGACCATCTTTTGATTGGGTTCTTTGTTTACTTGGTATTGAGCTGCATGAACTGTTTGTATATTTTGGCAACGAATCCCTTTTCAGCTGCTGCTTTTGCAAATATCTTCTCCCATTCTGAGGATTGTCTTTTCTTTTCATTTATAGTTTCCTTTGTTATGCAAAAGCCTTTAAGTTAATTTAGGTCCCATCTAGCCATAGTTTTGAAGGATGAATAGTTTTTCAGACTCTCCTTTTTTCTTACAACAAATAGTAGGCAGCCACTATGTCCCAGGTGTCAAACTAGTAACTGAGAGGCAGGACACAGGCCCTCCCCTTGGAGAAGTCTGGTAGGAGAGTCATGTGAATAGTGACAATAATGTCCTAGATGTAAAAACATAAGTGCAGAAGTGTGTGCAAGATGCATCAAAGGCCAGAGGAAGGAACTGTCTGTTCTATAGCGGGATGCGAGAGCAAGGGTCGGAGCAGGGAGCTGGCTGAGGCAAGGAGCCGTGTGTAGCAGGAGAGTTGTGCTCAGGTACTGGGACTGGACTTTCTTGGGCCCAAGTGCTTACCGGGTTGCCGGGGGGTGTGAGACCACCACCCAGCAGCTGGGTGCAAGCCTGGTGGTTTCAGGTCAGCTGCCTGTGGACGAGCCATGAGATCTGGGGAGAAGGTTGACCACCGGACTCCGGTTCCCACTCCTTCACACATGAACTAGTGGCCTGAAGCCCCATGCTTGACCTCTCAGCTCCACGTCCTCAAGTATAAACTGGAGATTGCGATAACACTAGTCACACCTACTTGGCAGGGGTGACATGAGTAAACGGGATGATACAAGTGGAGGGCCTCCGACAGAGCCCAGACCTGCAGTTTATGTAAAGCGGGAGCTAGTCGATCTCCCTGCCAGGGTCACCTGGAGGCAGGCCTTTGTGTGAGGGTGGGGGGTACGGGGAGGAAGGGTAGTGGGGTTCCAGGACTGTGGGCAGGGACAAGCCCACTCCTGCTCTATCAGGGGCTGAGAGGTGGTGTTCCTTGGTGGATCCCAGGCTGGGTTAGTCACAGGGGCTGCCTGTGTGAGCCTGGCTGGCTTGTGTTCTTTGTGTTTTTTCCTCCTTTTTTCTAAACCAGGCCCCTTTGGGCAATGCCAGCCTATATGTGACAACTGTGCCCGATGGCCAGGGCTTCACCTATCTGACCCTGGGACCCTGGTCAAGGTCTGGGGCAGGAATCTTTCAGAGTGCAGAAGCTCCGAGATGGGCCTGACCATGGGAGGCTGGCCTGCTCTAAGGATGGCGCCTCCATAGCTCTCCAAGCCCTGGCTTTGGCCCAAGGCTCAGGCCGGGCAGAGCATCACAGCATCAGGGGTCTTCTCAAGGGCCCAGTGCTGACCTGGCCTTCGTGCAGGCTGCTCTGGGAGGGGCTCCGAGACGGGTCTCGTGAAAGGTCGGTTACCTGCCAGTGCTTGGCGTCCAAAATAGAATCTGAAGGAGCAGCAAGCCTTTAATTCAAAGTGTCTCAACAGCGGGTCGGTGTGGGGATAACTATGATCTGACCGGTCATGGGCTGTAATTACGGAGTCAGAATAAAAAATTACAGGCATTGTGTGGGCTTGTTTTAAATATAACGTAATCCACACCGTCCTCTCTCTTATTTGCTAGATTTGAGGTACAGTCTTGGGCAGTTGGCACAGGTTCTGCCTGACGTGTAGCAGATAAAAATGGCCCTTGCCCAGTGAAAAGGGCATGGCAGGAGGCCTCCCCTGACTCCTAATGTTCCCGACTGCCCACGGCCCGTAATCCACAAGCACACGTGCACATGGGTATACGCAGGCCTCTGTTGTCCACGTTATCTGTGCCCTGCAACTCCCCCACCAGCCTCCCTGTCTCCAGCCTCCCCCAGCCAATCCACCAGAAATATCTTTGCAAAACAGTCTTGAGGCTTAAGACCCATTAATGGCACCCCTCTGTCTATAGGGTAAATCCATCCAAACTCTTAGTTCTTTCAGGTCTTGGCCCCAAACCACCTTTCAGCATCATGTCTGGGAACAACAAGCAGCCATAGAACCGAGGTGAAGGGCCCGGGGTTCCCGACTATGTGGGATTAAACTCACAAGCTCCATGTCTCATGAGCTGAGTGAGAGTCTGAGCAGGTTATCCCATCCACGTGCTTTAGCTCCCTGATACTGCAGGTTGTTGAGAGGATGGCATGAGATAACACATTCCTGGGATGACCGCAGGCATGTCTCTTTTCCTCACCGAGTCTCAAATTACCTATTAAAAGGAAGCGATAGACTCATCGTCTTTCGGATCAGTAAATGTTTTTAAGGTGACATTTCTTCATGTAGTTATATGTGGTGAGACAAATATGTGTTATTAGCTCAACCTTTCTGGAAAGCAAAGTCAAAAGACTAAAAACATGTTTATACTCTATGAGTATGAATAATCTAAGGGAAAATTCCAATTGTGGACAAAGATTTATATTAAAAACAGTTTTACCTCAGTGTTTCCCTGCCACCCCAGTGTGTTTTTACATCCTTGAAAAATGAAAAACATAGATGACAAACATTGGGATAACAGTAAGTTTGAGTTAGCCAATAAGTTCATCCAGGGTTTTCCACAGTAAACCCTGAACAAATTAATTTTTTGGCTAACTCAGTATTTATTTGTGTGTCTCACTCAAAACTTGTATGTAAGAATTAAGTGTTTATGAAGAATATTTCACTATGTTGAAAATGCTTATAATGTATAATTTATAGTGAATAAAGTACATATAAAATTGTATAATATATACTGTATGATCTTAGTGATAATAAAAATATTATTTCTATTTATAATTATCTTTGATGAATCTATGGTATTGCATTCCCTTCTTTGTTGTTTTCTGTATTTTCCAAATATTTAAGAATGGGCATGCATTTTTATGGGCTTCCTTGGTGGCTCAGTCGGTAAAGAATCTGCCTGGAATTATGGAGACATGGGTTCGATCCCCGGGTTAGGAAGATTCCCTGGAGAAGGGAATGGCTATCTACTCCAGTATCCTTGCCTGGAGAATTTCATGGACAGAGAATCCTGGAGGGTTACAGTCTATTGGGTCACAAAGAGTCAGACGCAAGTGAGCAACTAACACGTTCACTTTTTTCCATGCATTTGTTATATAATAATAGTTTTAGAAAGAGCTGAGTTATGTTGAAAACATTAAATGAAAGGGCAGAACACTTGATGTTAGAGTTCCTGTCTGGCTTTTAACAATCTCTCTGATGCTAATGTTCTAGGACCATCCACGGAGTCTGAGAGGTGACTGCAGAGGCCCAGACCCCCCAAGGCCCGTCGACCTTCAGTGACAAGCGGCGGCAGGCAGGCCTGGTGCCTGGAGTCAGCAACTCGCCAAGCACGGGGCTTCACCGGGCGCATGTGCATAGCTTCCCTTGAGGTCAGCTGCTTTTCTGAAGTCTTTCTGGAATCTTCCCAAGTGCCCAAGAACCTTCAAGACCATTGGAAGTGAAGCAGTGTGCCAGGCCCCCATTCCCACCACATTATGGAGTGCCGGGTGCTCTCCATCCACGTGGGGCCAAGGGGGTCTTCTGCCTGATAAGCGAGCTCTGCCTACCACTTTGGGCAAAGGGCTCGAGGGAGCCATTGGCCTCTGTGGGCCCCTCTGCCATCACCCAGCTGGACTCCGGGACCCCGCTCACTGGCTCTGTCAGACCCCACATTCCCAAGTGCCAGGACATGCAGGCCTGTTTGGCGCGTTGTCCTGAGGATGGAGAACCTGGCACACATCATGAGAGGGGCTTGCTGAGGAGGGCCAGCCTGGTCATTCCCAGCCACTTCTTGGGCGGTCAGCCCAGGTGAGCCCCCGCTGGAAGGAAGAAGCTCGTCTGAGTTCACTGGGGAGGGCCCAGCGTCTGGGTCCAGCCGGCAGCTTGTCAGGGCTCGTCCAGGACCGTCACGAATCAGCCATGTGTCTGCCCAGTTAGAAACCAGAGAAAAACAGGATTCAGAGGTGGAAAGATGGAGACAGGCTTAGAAAGAGAGAGATCGACACGCCGTCAGTGAGAGGTGGAGAGAGACAGACATACGGGGCCTACAATGTAGCAGGAAGCCATTGAAAGGAGGGACCAGTGCCTACAACATGCCCATCCTCGATGTAGTCAGGGAAACGCACGTTAGAGTAGCTGAATGTGCTACTCCACACCTACTAAATTAGCACTCATTAGGGAAATGATAACATCTCATGCTCTGAGGCTGTGGTAAAGCCAGCTTAAACACACTGTCAGGGGCCCTGCAAATTAGCATAGTCTTCTAGGGAAGGAATTAGGCAATACGGCTCTCGAGCTATTAAAATGTTCATCCCCTTGCCTGTGGTAATTAAACTCCTGGGAGTGGGTTGCGAGGAAACAATTCAACAGAAAAATAACAGGCCTGTACATAAAAGGATGACGAGTGCAATGTTCTCCATTCTGTCCAACAGGCTATAGGAAGGCTGCTATAAATATTTACACAAATAGCGAATATGAAGACCATGGTATGTGCAAATAAACAGAAAATAAAAACTATCAGTACATAAAAAATAATACATACATGATCCCACCACCTGGATGTTTGGGTGGCCCCACCCTTGCTGGCGAACAGTGGTCCTTGGCTCCTCACACACTCCTGTCTTCCCAAGTGATCTGCCCTGCCGTTCCTTGTCTGGAGCTCTCCAACCATGAAGCCTGATCCGCAGACCTCAGACTGGTGGGGAGACAGTCTCAGCTGAGGCTGCCCACCTGGCCAGCTCACTTGGGTGGCCCCAGGGAGTCTGGGTGATGCCCGCTGCATCACTCCAAGGTCACACCCCAAGAAGTAAAGCCAGAACTGACACAGTGGAGTTGCATCCTTATTTAAGAAAAGGGATAAAGTTTGATTTTGCAGGCTGAAGTGTCTTGCTATTTGCAAGCACAGCAATCTGTTTAAGCCAGCTGCAGTCTGGACTCCCAGGTGAAGCATCATGAGGTGAAGGCAATTTATAACAGATGGAAGACAGAGGGAAGGAGGGCTCATGGGGTCACCTTTCCTGGCCTACCCCAACAGTAGGCACAGGTCTGCTTCCGGACTTGAATCATCCCATTTCCATCTTCCCCTAGCTCGTGGCGACCATCTCAGAAGCTGGCACTGAGCAGGAATTCAATAAATCGTGAGTGAATAAAAAGGGAAAAAGACCATGTAGTATGAGTGAGCATGTGTCATTGAACAATTCTGTCTTTATTCAAAGACCATCTGGCTTTGCAAATGTGTCCTTAGTTGTGCTCTGGAGAGGCTACACCCCCCTGTGTTTCCCTGCTTACTGCCAGGGGATGCCCGTGCCTTACAGCGGCGGCTGAGAACATTCAGTGACGATGCCTGTGTCCAGACAAACCAAACCTTGTTCATTCGGTCTGGGCAAGTCGCTGCGCACAAAGAGGCTTTGTGATAGGCCCTGCCCTTAATGTGCTTTCAGTCTCATGGGAGGGACAGGAATAAACAAGCCGGAGTAATTTAAAGAGCGATCACATGTGTGCTGTACACAGAGCGGCAGCAGTGGGGAGTGAGAAGATTCGGGAAGCGGGCTCAGGGTTGGGTGGAAGACCAGGCTCCTTGGTGAGGGTGGAAATGGGGCAGGACTTTGAGGACAGGCAGGATTTTCTCCTCCATGGAAACCAATGGAGGAGAAAATTTCGAGGAGGGGATGGTCCTTGGGGTCAAATGCTACAGGAGGATCAGGGAGGATGTGGACTGAAGAGGCTGCTGGACATGACACTGGGATTAGCAGAAAGAGACTTGGGGGAGAAAAAAGAAATTAAAAAAAAAAAAAGAAAGAGACTTGGGAAGGCTCTCTGGCTCTCCAGCCTCAGCAGAAGCTAGTGGTTACGGGCACAAGCTCTGGAGTCAGCTTGGGTCTCAGCCCCTCTTCTTCCTGGCTGGTCACTCGGGGTAGGTGCCTTAACCTCTCTGTGCTCCCGTGCTCTGATCCACCTCATGCTGGTGTGAAGGAGGCAGGGGTGCCTGGGGGAGAGCGAGGGCTCACTGTGTGCTGGCTGGCCTCCACTCTCAAGGCTCCTTTTGGAATGGAACGTGTCACACGAATGTCCGCCCTTAAATCAGTGTGGGCCTGTCACACGAAGACGCTTTGATTTTCAAGAGGAACGTGGCTGGGCCTAATCTTGAATCACAGGGCCTTAGACTTAGAAGCACCAGACACGGAAGCATCCCCAGGGTGTTGGGAAAAGTTCAGAGATGAGAAGGCGGCCTGCGGGTGGAGGCTGGGAAGTGGCTGCGGCAGTGCCGCCTGGAGTGCTCCCTGGCCCTGGCGCTCTGGTCCCTCTTAGAAGTGGTCACTGCCGCAGGCAAACAAGCTGGATTGTCTGTTAACAACTGTGATTTTCTGTCACCTCAGGCCTGGCCTCAGGCCTCTGTGCCTCCTGGCATGCCCCTGAGATTTCTGCTCAGCTAAGGATCAGCCTTTGCTGCTGTGCGGTGTGGGGATGGTCTGACCTCTGCTGTCCACGGTCTGTCATGGCACAAACTCAGACACTGGCATGGACTCAGAGGATGCATTTTCTTTTTTCAGCTTTCTGGATAGTGACTCCCAATATTAACATATTTTACACTGTGACAGGGCTTCCCAGGCAGTGCGAGTGGTAAAGAACGCTCCTGCCAATGCAGGAGATGTTAAGAGATCCGGGTTTGATCCCTGGGTTGGGAAGATCCCCTGGAGGAGGATGTGGCAACCCACTTCAGTATTCTTGCCTAGAGAATCCCAAGGACAGAGTCCATGGGGTTGCAAAGAGTCAGACACGACTGAGGAAACTTACCACACTGTGACAATACAGAAAAATTTCACAAAGCAAGTCTTACCTTTACTATGTGTGAACACTCTGATATGTTCTATATTTTCTATTTGTTATTTCATGAGTAAGAAAAATGCTGATTACAATATAATAAATAGACCTCACAGTCCCAGGTTTTCTCATGCATCTAAAAATCCATTCACTTAGGGAACTAAATTAGTGCCTCATTTCCCAAACACTAATCAATGTGTTCCATATCACTTTTAAATTTCTGGCCACACTGAAGGCCGACTGTTTATGTAATCTATTTTTTCTTTAAATCAATTAATTTAAACATTAAAAAATGCCCACTATAGCTTAAGTAAAATATTGGTGAAATAACAAGTATGAATGTTAGTTATATACATATATATAAGATTATATATATATGTATATAATCCATTTATATTTATATTATATATAATTCACTGTTGAAATTCAACATTCAAAAAATGAAGATCATGGCATCTGGTCTTATCACTTCATGGCAAAGGGATGGGGAAAAGAGTAGAAACAGTGACAGATTTTATTTTGTTGGGCTCCAAAATCACTGTGGACGGCGACTGCAGCCACAAAATTAAAAGACGCTTGCTCTTTGGAAGAAAAGACAAACCTATGACAAACCTAGACAGAGCATTAAAAAGCAGAAACATCACTTTGCCCACAAAGGTCTGGGTGGTTTTTCCAGTAGTTGTGTATGGATGTGAGAGCTGGATCATAAAGAAGGCTGAGCACCAAAGAATTGATGCTTTTGAACTGTGGTGTTGGAGAAGACTCTTGAAAGTCCCTTGGACAGCAAGGAGATCAAACCAGTCAATCCTAAAGGAAATCAATCCTAAATAGTTATTGGAAGGACTGATGCTGAAGCTGAAGCTCCAATACTTTGACCACCTGATGCAAAGAGCCAACTCACTGGAAAAGACCCTGATGCTGGGAAAGACTGAGGGCAGGAGGAGACGGAGCGACAGAGGATGAGACGGTTAGATGGCATCACCAAGTCAATGGACATGAGTTTGAGCAAGCTCTGGGAGATGGTGAAGGACAAGGAAGCCTGGTGTGCTGCAGTCCATGGGGTTGCAAAGACTTAGACACGAGTTAGTGACTGAACAAAAGAAAAACACTGAAATAAATATTTAATTATCAAAATAAAAAATGTTCTCATACCTCCTAAAATCATCTTGCACACCAGCAGGGTCTGCATTCCTCACTTCGGGAATCACATATTCAAAGATTGGTCCAAACATCTCATTTTCAGTGGGGGCAGTGAGGCCCAGAGGGATGAATTCACTTATCAGAGGTCTAGTTTCTCAGTCAGTGGGAAGGTCAGTCTGCTTAGAGGAGAGAAAAGAGAAAATAAAGGAATCAAAGTCTTACCAGTCTTAACACTTTTGGAGAGAGGCCTTACCCTGTCATCTTGTTGAAGCCCAGGTATCAGTATGGAGGTATCTTGGCAGAGCCATTTTAAGCCTGGATCTTAGATATTATCTTTGGAGGTCCTGATCCATATCATATGACTCATATTACAAGGTGTGCCCATTGACCCTTATTAATTTCAACTTTGCTATTTTCTTCTACTTGGATTTTGAAGCCAATGGATTTTTGAAGCTTCAACCATTTTTTGCAGGTCCTAGGATTACACCCTGCCGTGCCTAATAGATAAAGTGGCCCTGGGACTGGTAAAGAATCTCATCAAAGACACACTAAAGAACCATTTAATTACTCTAGCCTTTTCTCTTGGTATCTTTAATGGGTATTGTGGACAGGCCACTGACAACTAAATGAGTGAGTTTGCAGTGGTAAAATCCTTGCTGTTCTGACAGTCCAGGGGGGGCAGTGCTACTGCAGGCAGGCTCTCTCTCTCTGTGCCTCAGTCTCTTTATTAAGTAAAACAAACTGGATTAGATTCCAAGAGAGTCAATCATCTAGAAATCAAGTTCTTGGCTTCTTCACAGTAAACTTTCAACTAGTTTTCCAGGTACGACTAATAAGGAGATCAGGAGCATTTATTGCAGAGAGGTCTGGAAGGATATACACCGAGTTACTGACACAAATTATTTCCAGAGGATGAAAATGGAAAGCAATGATGACAGATTCTTTACACATCTTGAATTATTTCATTTGTTACATTAAGCACGTTATCACTTTTGTAATGAAAACATTAATAAAGAACAGTTAAAGAAAAGCAAGCACTTTGCTCATTTAAAAACACTGATGAAGAGTGTGTATCTAATGCACATGGTCTGTCACATTAAAAAGAGAGAGTAAGCTCACCAAAGACTAAAATTCCAAAGTCTAAGTATTAGTCTATAGCAGAAGTTTGATGAAGCAGAAGCACCAGGGGTGCCTCTGGGGTTTTATGACATTCCCCTGGCCTGAGCCCTATTCCGGTGCACTCCCCTGTAATTAAATGAATTAATGTGAGTAATGACTGGGCACAGTGCCTGCCAACAGCAAGTACTCTATCTCCCAATGAGGTCTTTACATCCTGCTAAATGGGATAAATAGCACATATTGTTGAAAGCAGGGATGTCCCTTCATTCCTAGCCAAGGCCACCTTGAATGATTCCACCTACTAATCTGTTAAGATTTACTGATCTGGGGGTAGCCCTGACCTGCCTTCAGTTGTTGCTAACCAGGTTAACTTAGAAAAACAGGTACCGGTCAGCATGTTCTCTATCACATCACCTGTCTGTTTCCTTCATAGTGCTCATCACAATAGAAAACTCATGGTTTGTCATCTGTTGTCTGCCTTTTCACTAGAATGTAAGCTCCCCGAGGGCTAGGACCCTGTTTGCCTTGTTCACTGCTATAGCCCAAATGCACGCCCACCGCAGAGTAGGTACTCAATAAATATGCCTCACCTGCACCTCCTCAAATCACAGGTCACGTTTCCTTTCTAAGATTATTCTTGATTGTTGACTTTCACTTTTCACTTTGAACTACATGTGACCTCTATTTTTTTTGTGTGTGTGACCTCTATTAAAACCTGTGTGCATGGCTACCAGGCACAAGGACTCGGTATGAAGAGAAATATATTGAAACATAAACACAGGCCAACTAATTAATTAAGGAAAGTCTGTTGCTTGCACCTCAGGTTTGCAGCAGGCATTTAATTCCACCGATTATGATTTGTTTGCTCCTTGTCCATAAGTTTGAAGCAGCCAAGGTCATCAGTGAGTGAGTGATAGTCGCTGAGTCGTGTCCAGCTCTCTGTGACCCCATGGATTATAGCCTGCCAGGCTCCTCTGTCCACGGAATTCTCCAGGCAAGAATACTGGAGTGGGTTGCCATTTCCTTCTCCAGGTTTGAGGCAGCTAAGGTCATTCAAGGGGCCCCAAATTAAAAACTCACCTGCCTTGGAGGCTCAAACAGTCTCTTTTCCATCAGCTTAACACATATCTAGAGCCTGAAAACTTTTTGTGCTGGCTTCAAATTAAAATAGTTCACTGGGTCAAAGACTTGCCTTTGGTCCAAGGTGCAGGAGGGTCAATGAATGTTGGCTAAGTCCTGGAACCGCAGCTTGGTTCTTTCTTAAATTGATTTGTGGACTGTTTCCAGGAAACCAAAGATGATCGGTCCACCTGGCAGCAGGCAGGCTGCGAACTGGAGGCGATTCTGCCCTGGCCAAGGGCCATGGCCCTCTCGTGACCCCGAGGAAGGCAGCATTTCATCGGGCCTTTTGGACGTTCTGGCGGGCGGACGGCTTCTCCCGCCTCGGCGGGCTCTCCACGCGGTGCACAGACGTCTCCACCCGCAGGGACGAGGCCCTGACGTGGCAGGAAGCCGTCTCCGTGAGCTGCGAGCGGGTTTCCACGTGCTGGGAGGACACCTCGAGGACTCGAGGGAGTCGCTTCCCAGAGGGGGAGACGGAGGGTTCCTCGCTGCGGCGCTGGGTGGTCTCCACCTGCCGGGAAGATGTCCGCACGTGACGGTAGGATGTCTCCACGCGGAGGGACGAGGTCTCCACGCTGACCGTCGCCGTCTCCTCGGAGTGGATAGATTCCGCCCGGGCCGGAGAGGGCTTTCCCCGAAAGGGTGAGGCCATCTTATGGGGGTAACGGGGCTAGGCTGACCTTTGGAGGCCCCACCGCCCCACGATCCCCGAAGGATTATTTTATAAGGTGAGGAGCGACGTCACATGCTATTGTGACGCAGGCAGAGCAGTAGTCGAGGGTCCCGCGACCCACGTGGAGGCACCGTGATCTTGGGGCAGGCAGGCCCAAGATTCCTTGGGAACCCTGGGTTCAGCCCTTCGAGAGCTCCGTCTGCCCCCGCACCGCCCCCCCAGCCTGTCAGGAGCCTGTCCGGGTGGAGGCGGGGTCCGGTCGGGGCGGGCCCTGGATGGGCGGAGCCCCCCGCCCCCTTGCGAAGCTGTGCCCGCCCCCGCATCCCACACGGCTCCGCGGCAGGAAGGGGACGCCGCGACTTCCGGACCTCCCCCGTTTCTCCGATCCTGGCTGTGTGGGGCTGCTGGAGACTTAAGAGTGACTGCTGGTGATGGCCGCGGCCGTCGCTATGGAGACAGGTGAGTAGCGCTCCGAGCCTCTTGTTTTGTCAAATAGAAACTGTCCCAGGCCCAGACACCTGCTTCCCGGAATTTTTTGAGAATCCAGGCCCAACTCCCGGCAGAGTGAGTGATCGGAGCGGGAGGGACCAGGGCTCTTCTAGCGTCTGGAAGGGCGAAGGTAATTTGGCTTTTTCAGAGTTTGTTTGGCCGATCCTTTCTCCCCGTTGGTTATTCAAACACTGGCCCCACCGGCTTCCGGCAAGACTAAAAGAGAGAGTTTGGATCATAAATCGCTTCCTCGAGTTGTTTTTTTGCATCTCAGATGAGCTTGCCTAAGTTTAAAATATCGTCAGCGAACTCTTGAATTACTGTGCCACTGACGGGTCTCACCTAAGCACGCGTTTCTTGATCTTTCAGGGTGTCTTTCATCTTGCATTCTGAACATCGCTTGATGGATTTAGTATTTACTTTGCTTTTGCTAAGCTTGATTACTTAACAGCTTGTAACGTATCATCAAAATAAGGCAAGGCACATTGCTGCAGCTTATCCTACTGATCACTGTGAAGTCCCAACATAGTGGCTCACGAGTGATTAATGTTCTGCTCCATGTATGATCTTGTTTTCTTTGATAATTTAACTTTAGATAAACCTTTTTTTTTTTTTTTAAATCAGGGCGTTGCTTTCCTTAGACTTCTAAGGAAGGATTTTCTTCTTCCACACCCAGTTTAGGAAAACATTTGCATGCTCTTCTTTATGTAACCCAGCATTAGTCAGGTGTCTGTACTGCTGTTTTCTGTCTACAAATCCGTGACATTCTATACAGTGACATTTATTTTAGATGATTTTGCTATCTTCTCTCCTAGATGATGCTGGAAATCGACTGCGGTTTCAGTTGGAGCTGGAATTTGTACAGTGTTTAGCCAACCCAAATTACCTTAACTGTAAGTTGTTGAGCACCTCATTGAATTGAGTAGCTAGTTATGATTTCTGATAGAGGAGTCAAAATTCATAGTACTGTTGGCCCTTTGTATCCTTGAATGCAACCTCAGTTGGTGGAATCTGCCCATCCTGAGGGTGACGGTACTGTCATGGCACTCTGTTGTTTTATACAAGGGATTGGAGCATCTGTGGATTCTGGAGTCTGCTGGGTCTCTTAGAACCAACTCCCTGTGGGTTCTGAGGGATGACTTTAGTATCTAGTTTTATACATTCTCAATAGAATGGAATGACTGTTGCACTTATACTGGTATATATAATTGAGCAAACTGGGACTTCTGTTTTGAATTCAGTGTGTGTTGGTGGTGGGAATGTTATGTAAGTAAATTCTTTACGATTATGTTAGTCACAAATGGGTAGTCCAAGGACTGATGTGCTCTACAGATGTATTTTTTTTTTATGCCTTTCAGTTCTTGCCCAAAGAGGTTACTTCAAAGATAAAGCTTTTGTTAATTATCTTAAGTACTTGCTTTACTGGAAAGAACCAGAATATGCCAAGTATCTAAAGTAAGTTTAATTTTTATAGTCCTAAACGTGTGTGTACTTTATTATACTCCAAAGCACTGATGTTTAATAGACTTCTTAGTTTCACATTGGAAAAAATACCTGTTGAATCTCTGCTCTCCTTTCAGTTGCCTCCATTTTAATATGAGACACACTCATCTCTAACTTAATTGGGATTACTGCAGTATCTACTCACTGGTGTTCCTCCTTTCTCCCTGCACTGCCAAACAAAGAACCACCATTTTCTACACAGAAACCAATTTGGTCTCTTAAAAATAGAAATAACATTCCATTAGAACCCTTTGGTCGCTTCCCATTGCATGCAGAAGAAAATCTAGTCTCTTAGCCCTGAGTGATCTGTCCCTGTCTTCTCTGACCTTATCTTGTACCACTCCCTGTATCTCACTGAGTTTCTGACCTCAAGGAGCCCACAGTCTATATATGCAATGACAACCATAGCCTGAAAATGAAAGAACATAGAAAGGGCTACTTTTGTAAGCAAGGGTTTCTGGAGGAGGTAACCTTACCCGAGTCTTAATAGTTGCTTTCTTATTTTATATATCTTACATAATAAATACATGAACTTATCATTCAAGTTGTGCAATAGATACTCTCGTTTTAAGGCTTAGTGAAATGCTAGGAGCATATTACAATCACAAACATTTCTTTTTAATGGTAAAAAATAAGCCTTGAACTCCCATCTCTGCTTTGTCTTAAATAGGTAGTCAAAAAGCAGTGATGAAACATCTAGCCTTTTTTTTCCCCTAAACAAACACAAGTTTGAGAGGAGAATGTTTCAGACTAGTACTTTGGCCAAGCCACTTTTCTCTAATAACAGCTGATTTATGAAGTTCACATCCTGCTGTTGCCTCTGGGACCCTTTCCACCCTTACTGCCCCCCCCCTTTTTTTTTCTTACTGGCCTTTTATAAAAGAACCACTTATTCATTTAATAATCCAGAGAAAAGATTTTTTTTTTTTTACTGGATTGCAACTTGTCATATGTATGTATTATAGACTTAGAGACTCAGTGTTGGACACTGAGCCCTAGACACTGTCAGGTTCAATTTTACCCACAACATTGCTGAGATGGTCGTCTGTATACTGGCTGGAGGTTTCCAGTGAACACATACTACTCCATTCAGGGGCAGCTAATTCCATTGTTAGCTAGATTCCAGAAAGTTCCTCCTTGTATTATAACATGATATACCTCTATGTAACTTTAACTCGTGTTCTTAGTTTTGTCCCTTAATTAATCCAGAACCAATCTATGCCTTCTTGAAGAATAGGCATTCAGATATTTAAATTTAAGAGAGGCTGCAAATTAACCCCCATTTCATTTCTGCACAAGGTTTTTGTTTACTAGTTGCCAACATTTAAAGAGTGGAGAGTTTTGTATTTTGATCCAGATTTCCAGCTTCTTTGAAATTCTGGAAGATCTGGTAATCCCAGGTCTTTGCTCTCCCAGGTCAGTCATTGTCTAGAGCAGAGGAGCAGCTACCTCTTCTAGACAGTTTCCTCCACCATTTCACTAATAGCCACGACCTGCAGCTGTAGTTTCTCTCTTCCAGTCAAGGATTCATTGTTGATTTGCTGGGATCTTTATGTCAGATAAAATCCTTCAGTTCTCATTTTCATCAGTACTGTTAGTTGAGTTCTCCATTTATTTCTCATTTGTTTTTAAAAAAATCTAAATGCAAACTTTGCTTTTGTATCTCCTCTATTTCATCTTGTTGGTTGATGCTATAATTGTAGCCTATTAAAATACTTACAGTCCCTTACTTTGAGCGTGGTCTTCTCCAAGTCTTATAAATGATCACTGTATGTCTAAGTTCCAGTTATTGAGAAGTAGCATTTGTTACTTGAAGACAGTCCTCTTGGTTATCACATTAATTTATTTTATGCAGGAAGAAACTAAACCTTAAGAAAGATTAATTAAGTACCCTGTTCAAGGACACCCAGCTGGAGAATGGGCAGAGCTGGTTTCAAATCTAGGTCTTTGTTAATAGAACATCCTCATGCTAAGGAAATAGCTAGAGTAGGTGTGAGTAGGGCTTTCCAGCCTTAGCTGCAGACAATTACAAGCAACTATGTATCTCTGGCAGTGAGGGCAGTGGCAACACACTCCAGTACTCTTGCCTGGAAAATCCCAAGGATGGAGCAGCCTGGTAGGCTGCAGTCCATTGGGTTGCAAGAGTCAGACAGGACTGAGTGACTTCACTTTCACTTTTCACTTTCATGCATTGGAGAAGGAAATGGCAACCCACTCCAGTGTTCTTGCCTGGAGAATCCCAGGGACGGGGGAGCCTGGTGGGCTGCCGTCTATGGGGTCGCAAAGAGTCGGACACGACTGAAGCGACTTAGCAGCAGCAGCAGCACGTATCTCTGGAGTATAGGAAGCAAATATTCAGTAAGGAAACATGGTGTTGGGCCCTGCTGTGGTCCTCAGAGCAGCAGCATCGGTATCACTTGGTAGCTTGTTAGAAATGCAGAGCTCAGGCTCCACCCCAGACTTTTGATGACCTGGTTTAGCTGGTGGCTGCTAGTTTTCTCTGTATCAAGTTACTTGTTTTACACTTTGTATTTAATACATATCTTGTGAGGGAATGCTTGAGACTATGTAAATATCTGAAATTCAGTTGTAAGGACAGACTGTTTCCTTGTTCCTGATTTATTTATTCATTTTATAAAGTTATATCAGTATGGACTCCTGAATTCTTTATGTGTGGGTTATAATTATGTATCTTCTTGGGAGTAGTGATCCCGGATATAGCCAGTGGGAGCCCCTTCAAATTGGCTCCTGTGTACTTTCAACATATCCCTATATTTTTCGAGCATTTTTCTTTCTGCCAGTCAGTAATACTCCAGGCTCATCTTGTACTTTCCCCGTGTTAGCCGTAGCATCAGCTGCGTCTCCATCCAGCCCTGGATAATACTATTTAAAACCCATGATCTGGGTACTTGGTGCGCTCATTGGTCCTGGAGTGTCATTGGTTCTAGGCTCTCTCAACACATAAAGCTAGAAATGTGCTGTGTGTATCTATTTCTATATCTGTGTGTGTGTATAAAGCCATGAGTTCATCCTGATGTTTTCGATTCCAACTTAATAACAGGATTCATTCTAGCCTCCCTCCTTCCTTAATCTGAAACTACTTTTCTGAGAGCCAGCAGTTTGGTTTTCTGTTTACAGTGTATTTGCTCAACCTCAGAGTATATGTACATAATTTCAGAATTTTTATACCCCTGTGGAAAACAGGAATACAAGATCTGTGCATAGTTTTTCCTGAAGTTGACCCACTTTTAAAAGCTGTCTTCTTATCATAGTTTATGGAAAACCAATAGGTATTAAACACATAATTATGAAAATAAAGTGTTCCTGTTCCTTACCTTGGAAATCACCAGAAGAGAATAGTGTGATTTACCCCCAGATGTTGACCGGTTATTGTGTTACCAGTTGACAGTTACGCCGTTTACCAGTTACTGTGTGGTCTTAGGTAAATTATTTAATCTTTCTAAGCTTACATTTTCTCACATTTGAAAATTTTGCTGACTTTTGATGATTAGCTTTTCTGTATAAGCAGAAAAAAAATGTATTACCAAAGTATACCAAGTTAATGTTACAGAAATGATAGACTGCAAAAGCATGTTTAAGTGAGTTAACTAGAGCGTGGTATTATGATGTCAATCATTAACTTATAAACTTAACCCCAGGTACCCTCAGTGTTTACACATGTTAGAACTGCTCCAGTATGAACACTTCCGCAAGGAGCTGGTGAATGCTCAGTGTGCGAAATTTATTGATGAGCAGCAAATTCTGCATTGGCAGCACTATTCCCGGAAGCGGATGCGCCTTCAGCAAGCCCTGGCGGAGCAGCAACAGCAGAATAACACGTCAGGAAAATAAAAAGCTGGATCCCGACCAGGCTCTTAAGACATGTATATATTGCTTTTGTACAGTGAAGAAAAAAAAAAAGACTGTTCCTGCGTACCTTTATTATGGTAGCAGCCAGAACCGTTAGTGTGCTTATTTAATTGAACTTTTATTGTTACTAGATTATTTCTGTTAAACCAGAATTGTTTTACTTTGATTTCCCTGTGGATTTGTAAGCTTTTCTTAGTATTTAACACAAAAATGTTTGAAGAACAGAAATGTTAGGTGCTGTAGACCTATTTAAGGCAGTGGGGCATGAGACAGGTCTGTCTCCTGGAGCCTTGCTGTCCCTCACATCAGCTACCCCACCCATCCTCTGCAGAGTGATAGTCAGTGACCACTTGACATCAGACACCAGGAACTGCATTAAGGTTTTTAAATTCTACAGGCCAGAGACATACCTGTGTCACGAGCTGCTTTGCAAGAGAGCTTTAAGGAAGAATCATTGGTATGTCACTGACTTAGTAATGGCAGGGAGAAGACTGGTGGTTAACTACTAACTGGACTCTTGACCTTGGACTAGAACAAAGGTGAGGAGCCTCAGATACTTGTATTCATTTGAGAAAGCTGACATTTATTTGGCAGATACCACAAAGCCAGGTCCTAGGCTTAGCTGCATTATCATTTTATCCTCAGAATGATCCATGTTCATAAAGGAGGAAACTGAGGTTTAGACAAGTTAAATAACTTGCCTAGGGTTACAGTTAGTCATAACTATTGAGATTGACTCATAGACTGGAGTCCTTCCCACCACTAGGTTATATAGTCTCTGATCTCTTGGCCACCCACCTCATCCCAGTGAAGCATATCCAGAGACCTGTAACAAAACTGCCAGCATTAGGCAGAGGCTGGAGTAGATGGCGCTGGACTTTCCTTCAGTGGTTAGGTTAAGTTCTACACTGTAAAGCCAAAGGTGTTTTAGGAATAACGATTCTTTGTAAATTCATGGAATTTAAGGTAAAAGATCCTAACTCCTTTAAGATTTGGAAGCTGTCTACTGGACTGTTAGGGTCTTTGAGGTATTTGTCATCTCCACTAATACCTTTGTGCTACTACTGCCACTCCTAAAGACTTATTTTACCTATGGTAGCTTAAAAGCACCCTTGTTATTGTTTAGTTACTGAGTTGTATCTGGCTCTTTGTGACCCCATGACTGTAGCCTGCCAGGCTCCTCTGTCCATGGAATTTTCCAGACAGGAATACTGGAGTGGGTTGCCATTTCCTCCTCTAAGGGATCTTCCCATCCCAGGGATCGAACATATAACATCCCCTGCATTGCAGGCAGATTCTTTACCACTAAGCCAATGGAGAAGCCCCAAAATACCTTTATATTAAAGCAAACTTGAGGGTTCAGGAGCATTTTAATAGTGTTCTATTGTTTAGATACATACCAATTTCTTTTACATCATCCTTGATTAATTTACTTACTGTTAACATGAATTCAAAGCAGATATACAGTTTCTTTTATAGTAGAGCAAATTTGGAAACAGACACAATTTGCCATCAGCAAATCTTAATCTTCAGAAAACAACATCTCCACAAGGTTGGCCTGAAGACACTCAGATTCTACCAGTTTTTGAGGCTGTAAGAGAAGAACAGTCGTATCTTAACCCACGGTTACAAAACTGTTATTAGGAAGGGAATGAGTTGTTATGCTTTCAATGACACAAGTCTTGAAACAGAAATTATCCCATACAGAAACTATCAACTAGTTGTAACAAGTTTTATGAAATAGTTAAAGATATTTACCTTAAGGTGAATCATTAAAATACTTGGTTCCGTGGACTAAAACAGGAGACAGCAAGTCCAATTTCACTCTAATTGAGAATCCCAGGGCCATGACTAGAGGAGGTGCCCTTTCATTTCCTCCAGGATTATGAATTAAGTTGAAAACAACTAGTGATGCCGCTGTTTTAAGGAATTATATGTGAATCAGCTTTCTTCAGCAGCGCTTACAGAATTTTAAAATAAGAGTGGCTTTTAAAAGTCACGGAAAAAAAACCCAGTATTTGCATTATTAATATGTCACTGGGATTGGCCATAGGGATGAACGGCCAAGTTGTCTGTTTTGAATGCACTGTGGAGAGCAGTGTGATGTTTGGGATGAAATGTCAAGATCTTTTCAAATTTCAATCCAGAACGAGTGAAGAGTTTTGATAGGGTGAATTGTATCTCCAAACCAGTTAAAGAAGGATACTCACTGTTCCATACTTAAGTAGCGTAGGCACTGCAGTTAATTTCAGGTTTTTCCTGAAGTCATTATTTGGATCTTTCCAACTATTTCAAAAAGAGACAGTGATCATGAAAAACATTTACTTGGTTTCTTAAAGTCTGCTTGATATTTGATACATTCCCACTTTAGCCTTTAGCAATCATTTTTTGTTGTAAACATTTAAAAAACCTTGACGTCTATGACCTATTCTCCTGTGCAAAATTTCATTTAAGTGAATATATACTAAGATATAAAATAAATGTAAAGACAATTAAGTTCTGAACTAACATCAAGCCAAATTATTGAATTGCCCTTACCTAATACAAATGGCTGAACACTCAAAATTTTAATTTGTATTTAATATCTTTTACTTGCTTGACTTATCCATGACTGAACCTTAGAACTCAGAAGCTGAATCACAAAGGCCCTTCTCGCCTGTTTGCAAGTCTAGTGTGTGTCTGAGAAATAGAGAACCCATTGCCACTTACTAAGGTTTTTCTCCTACTTGGCAGTAGATGAACACACATCCTTCACCAACATGCTTCAGCCCCTCTCGTACGACTGGTTCAGCTTTTTAAAAAGTTGATAAAAATGAAAGTAATTACAAACCAACTCTACAATCAGGCGCTGACAAACAGCGTCCCTCTCCTTCCCCTCAGTCTTGCTAAGTACTTAAACTACCGTGCAGTTCACTGAGGTTAACACGTTAGGTTTTTTTTTTTTTTTCTCTGATTGGAGAAATCAGAAATCTTTTAAGGGTAAGGTCCGCCTCTCAGTTCTGATTTGTCCCCAGGCCACAGCGCCCAGCACAATCAAAGACATAAATCGTTGCTGAATTACGGAAAGGAGACCATCTCACGTGTCCTGCAAGACACTAGTCATATTGGGGAAGTGAAAAGTTCCAAAGGGCTAGATTCCAAGATTACCCGGATCGAAGGATTAGAAGAGCACTTTTGGTGGGGCGTGAAGGTCTTAATATATTGAGGAGAGTCGGAACAGGGTAGGAAAAGGCAAGAGGAAAGCTCAAATCGCCCTGCGGGACTCCGGGAGCAAGACTTCCTCCGCTTCCCCTCCACCCGGCTATCTGGCTATAACCTCGGCCTTCCAGCCACTTCCTCTGGGCAGCTGCCTCCCGAATCCTGGCCTCACCCTGCACGCAGTCGGGGCACCAGCTTTTCCCTTCGGCGTCCTTAGAACCAGAAAAGTAGGCGAAAATGGTCTTGCCACTGTGCTGCTCCACCACTTGCATGAACTCCTCGTAGCCGGACACGCTCACCTCTTCGTAGCTGGCCATAGGGAAAGCGTGCCTCGGAACGCTAGTGGTGTCTCGGGTTCCGCCACTAATGGGCGGGGGGTAGGGCCGGGCCTGGGGAGCCCGCCAGGCTCCGTGGTGCTATGGGAGCCTCTGAGGGCCAAAATTCTTCCGCACAGTTTGTCTGCTCTGCATTGTCAGGTCTTTCTGCGCCGGTGGCACCCCGAAACCCCGGCTTCTGCCCCAGTCTGGTCCCGGTTCCAGCCCCATATGCAGTAGCTGCAAAACCTGCCGCGGCGCAGTCCCTGAGCCCCTTGGTGGTTCCGGAGCTCTAACGGCTCCCAAGTTGCCCTGCGCCTGTTGCCATAGCGACTGGGCCAGCGACCGGAAGCGGGGCCTAGTCGCGACCCACCCCCTGCAGGCTTCCTGGTAGCCGCGCCGCTCCCCAGGCCAGGTGGGCTCCGGCTGGAGCTGGGGGGATTCTGGGAAGCTGCGTTAGGAGTCCGGGATCTGAGGGAGAGGAGACTTTGACCCGGGGCGGATCCTGCCGCTTGTCGGCACTAGTTACCTTTTCTTCTGCCGAGGCTTTAGTTGGGGGCGGGCGTCCGGGACTGGGCGGGGGTAGGGGGCTGGGAGGGAAGAAGGCTTGGAGGGCTGGAGCTGAGTGTGTGAGAGCGTGTGTGGAGCCGCCCTCGGAGCTGGTGCTGAGACAGAAAGTGCCCCGGGGCTGCGAAGGGAAGGCGGGAGTCATCCTGGAGCGATGAGTGGGGCGGCTGGCCAAGGGGCCTTGCCCGGGCCGAGTGTGCGCGAGCTCGCGGCGGAGAGACCGGGCCTATGCGTGGGACCCAGCCGGTCCGGACGCGGAGTCCGGCGGCCGTGGGGAAAGAGATGGGGTGCAGGGATGTTCCGAGGCCGTGGAACTAGGCGCCGGGCGAGGTCCTTCGTGCGGGAGACGCGCTGCGTGAGTGCGGACAGGCTGCCGAGTCGTCGGCGGCCATGGGGAAGAAGACAAGCAGCGGGAAGAGCCCAGGCCTCGGGGGAGAACGAGGCTGCGGGAACACCTGGCCCTGCAGGCTCGGTGGAGGCTGCACGAGACCGTGGGACCGTGTGGGTAAACGGGGCTGTGGGGGAACCGCAGGTGGTGGGGCCTGTCGGCTCTGTGTGGGTGACTGGCACTGGGGAGGAGGAGACTGTTTACAGGAGTCCCCGGGGCTGTGAGAGGAAAGGTCGTCCGGGATCCATGGGGCAGGGGAGCATTATGGAACTGTGGTTGAAAGTGCAGGCTTTGAGGGCCGCTTCAGGAGGTAGGCAACGAAGCAGAGTCGAGCTCCATCCTGTGCCCGCAGGAGAGGGGCCGGTTGAAAGGGGGGTTCCTGGCCGGGCTTCGTGGGTAGAGACCAGTCGTGAAGGTCTCACCGGACCGTGGGTGAAAGGACAGGTGGGGGCAGCCCCCCAGGGCCGGGGACTATCCATCCCTCCGGGCCCAGGGGCAGGCTGTGAGAGGGCCATGGGCTGCTGTGGGCAGGGCCAGGCTGTGAGGATGCCACCTGTGGCTGTGCCTGAGACTCTGGAGGCAAGTTCCGGGATTGCCCCACACCTGCCCGGGAGGGGACAAGCTGTGGGGGTGCCTGGGCCCTTGGAGGGGATTGGCTATGGGGTTGCCCCCAGCTCTTCAGTAAAAGGACTGACTCTGCGAGTGCCCGGGGCCGCGGGGTGGCCTGAGGCTGTGGAGGTACCCAGAGCTGTGGCGGGAGAGCTCTGCTGTGGGGGGGCTCCGGATCCTTGGGGGAGACAGCGGGCAGCACAGGTGCCTGGGGCTCTGGCACAGGAAGTGATCTGTGGGCACACCCCAGGCTTGTGGGGGAGAGGGCAGACCACAGCTGTGCACAGAGCGGCCCAAGGGGACACCCCCTCTGTGGGTGCTCCATTTGTGCGGCGGAGGAGGCGCGCTGTGGGGGAGACAGGCCCAGGAACTCTTCCTGGCCTGTGGGGCACCAGACAGCCTGTGGAGGTGCCTCGTGCGATTGAGGAGGGAGTGCGATGTGGGGGTGCCCCGTGCTTCAGGGAGAGGGGACAGGCCGGGTGGGCAGAGACAGGCTCTGGGGGCAACTCAGGGTCCTGGGAAGCTGCCCAGACTGCGGGCTGGGCAGTGTGTGGTCCTGAGGAGCAGGAGGCAGGCCCTGGCAATGTTCCAGGCCACTGGGGTATAGGACAGGCTACAGGGGTGCCTTGGGCTCCCAGGACGGAGACAGGCTGTGGGTGTGTCCTGGGTTTGTGGGGAACACAGCAGCCACTGGGGGTGTCCCAGGCGGTGGGATTATCGGGGACCAGAGGAGTGCAGACCAGCTGCTGCTGCGTTCCAGGCCTGTGGGGTAGACAGCAGGCTCCGGGGGTGCCTCTGGCTGAGGCAGTGCCAGCCATGGTCAGAGAGACCCATGGTGGGAACGACTTGAGTCTCCTGGAAAGGAGGCAGGCTCGGGGGGAGCAGGAGGCTGTAGTGCCCGCCGCTGTAGGGAGTCCTGGGGCTGTGTGTCAGGAGACTGGCTGTGGAGACGCTTCCTGTCTCTGCCTGAGGAGACAGGCTGTAGGGCTGTCTGAGCACGTGAGGGTGCCAGAGCCAGCTGGGGTATCCAGCTATAGATGTGCCCCAGCTCCGTGTGCGCTAAGTCCCGGGGGTGAAGCTGCCCGGGTGCCCGCCGCTGTATGGGTGTCTGACTCTGTGGGTCAGGAAGGCAGCTCCAGGGAGGACTGGAACCTGTGGGCAGGGGTTCATGCTGCCGGGAGACCCACGGCCTCAGGGGTACCCATGGCTCCCCAGGAGCTGTGGTTGGCGGGGGAGGATGCTGGCTCGTGGGGAAGGAGACAGAGTGCCAGGGTGCCCGTGCCTGCTGAGGTGCCCTGGGCCCCTGGGGTGTGTGGTCCTCTGGGGGTGGAGACTGGCTCTGGAGGTTTCTTGCACTTGCCAGGGGGGAGACAGACAGCAGGAGTTTCTCTGACTGCAGGGGTGTCTGCAGATGCTGGGGTGCCCGTGGCTCTCAGGGCACCTCGGCTTGTGCAGGAGGTGGCTTGTTCTGGAGGTGTCTCAGGCTTATGCGGGGAGAGAGAGACAGTGTGGGGACCTACGGATGCCATGGATCCCACCAGAATGGGGATGCCTGCCACTGCCAGAGTGCCTGGGCCCATGAGTGAAGAGATGGGGCCTGGGGGCATCTCAGGCTTGGTGGGAGGGAGACAGTCTGGGGGAGCATGTGTGACCATGGGGCTGCACACAGCCATGGGGATGCCAGGGCCTGTGGGGGAGGAGATACTCTCTGGGCATTTTTCGGGCTTATCTGGAAGCAGACAGACTGCTGAGGTGCCGGTGGCAGCTGCCAGCATTTCCGTGACGGTGGGGGTGCCCTCAGCTGCCGGGGTCCCTGGGCCGCTGGTGGGCGATGTTGCTTCTGGGGATGGCTCAGGTATATGGGGAAGGAGACCCGTGACTGAGGTGCCTGTGGCTGCCAGGGCTTCAGGACTTGTGGACGGGGAGACTGGCTCTGAAGGCGTTGCAGACCCATGGAGGAGACCTGACAGAGCCGTCCCTGAGGCTGCGAGGGTGCCTTTATCTTTGGGGGTGCATGCAGCTGTAGGAGTTCCCATGGCAGGTCCTGGGCCTGCGGTGGTGTGGGTGACTGGGCCTGCAGGAGAAGAACCCAGGGCAGCTGTCTCTGACCTCACGGGGGTGAGGAGACAGTTCGCAGAGGGCCCCGAGGCTCCCCCCACAGGGGAGATCGGAGGTAGGAATGTCCTGGGGCTGGTGGGGAGGAGCCAGCCAGTGGGGGTGTCTTACACCTGTGGGCACGGGAACAGGTTATGGAGGTGCCTGAGGTCAGCGGGGGAAGAACTGGACTATGAGAACATGCCAGGAGTGTCCAGAACAGGTGGGACTGTAGGGGAGAATGAAGCTGAGGAGGTGCCCCAAGAGTCACAGGAGGAGACAGGCATTGGCCTCATCAGAGATCACGCACGGCAGGGTGGGAGGAGACAGGCTGGAGGAGAGTCTGCTGTCAGGGCGGGGGGAAACAATTTGGGAGACAGTTTTGAGGGGGAGGACAGATTGAGGGGGGCATTCCACTAGTAGGGATGGCATTGGGGGATTCGGGGGCTCTTGGGGAGGGAACAGGTTGGGGAGAGATTTGTCCTGTGGTGTAGGGATGTCTTGGGATGGAGAAGAGAGGCTTTGTGGAGACACCTCACCACATGTGGGATGGCATATCGGGAGATTTTCTGGTGCAATGGGAAAGGGACAGGTTGCAAGGAGAGCGATGTCCTCTCCTTTGTATGGGAACTTTGTGTGGGGAAAAGGTTTGGGGCCGGTGTCCCTGGACTTTGTGTGTATGTGTTTGTGTGTGTGTGTAGCATCACTTGAGGTATTCTGGAACTGTGGGATCATCTAGTTTTTTCCTGTTGGAGAATGGACCCATAGGCCTTCGGCATCCAGCCAGGGAGTACTGACCTTGTAAAAGTCCCAGCTGCCGAGAGCTCGACTCTGCAGGCTCCTTCCTCCTGTGGCTCCAGCCACCGAACCATGATGACATCAGGCCAGCTGGGATGGCCTCACTCGTGTTCCTCCTCCTATCTTCACTTTTGAGCATATCTCTACAGCCTTAGAAACAAGGAATCTTTATATTCCTACCTGTGTGTCAGTCTTTAAGCAAATCCAGTCTACAATCCTTGGCTTTATTCAAAAGTTTAGGGAAATCCTGAGTTTCCCAGTTGAGTTCTTATTGAATTATTTAAGAGGACAAGCTCTCCCCATACATTTAATGCTGGTCAACTTATGGAAAATCTACTTAATTCGACTTATGTTGAGTTGAATTGTCTACCGTGCTCAAAACACTGTGTTGGGGGAAACCTCAGAGAAGCACATGACAAGGCCCTTCCCCTCAAGGAACCTTGTCTAGCTGGGAAGATGAGACAAATACCTGTGAAATAGGTAAATAACAACACAAGCATCACAAATGGGTGAGTACAGGGGGCATGGTGTCTATAAGGAGGCATTCAGAACAGGGAGAGGCCCTCCCATGTGGTTTACAAAACACTTGCCTATCTTTAGACAGCTGTAGGGTGGGGGGGAGTTAGGGTGAATCTGAAGATGTACAGAGGTCATTCTGCTAGTTCCTGGCCGTTTCTGGCATCCGTCTAGGTATTCTGATGCCGCCAGTTTATTTAGTCATTGAGAGTTAGAATCTTTTGAGCTACCTAGAAGTGTGAAGTGTACTGCTTTTTGATTGGTAGTTAGAATTTATTAACATAGACTGTATATCCATAAAACTTCCTGATGGAAAGTGCTTGTTTACCATAGAAGAGCTCTGTTTTTGGAATAACATCTTAATGGCGACCCTTGAGATGTGAAATTTGGAATGAAAAGGACTCAAGAAGTAGTCATTAGGCTAATTGTCATTGTTTAGTTACTCAGTCATGTCTGGGACTCTGCGACCCTGTGGATTGTAGGCTGCCAGATCCCTCTGTTCGTGGGATTTCCTAGGCAAGAATACCAGAGTAGGTTGCCATTTCCTTCTCCATCGGATCTTCTCAACCCAGGAATTGAACCTGCATCTTCTTCATTGGAAGGCAGATTCTCTGCCACTGAACCATGAGGAAAGCCCATGTCATTAGGCTAGTGTGTCCCCTATTCTTGTGGAAGGTAGATTTTTCAACAGTGTAGTTGCTTTAGTATATGAAAGAAACCATCCTATACCTGTCTTTAAGCTTTCTCTCTGCAGTGTGAGGTTGCTATGGATTACTAGAATGTTCTTACATAAGCATAGCATGTTTCTTTCACTTTGTTTGAAAAGGTTGGTCTAAAAGTCCTTTCTTTTATGTCAGGCAATGATTTTAGGGGAAAACTGTTGGCCAATGACTGAGCTTTCACTATCCGTCTACACTGTCTGACACCATGGGACCAGGCAGACCAGCCTCAGCCTGTGTTCATCTAGCATCTGATGTGCAACTCGATGGGAGGAGTGACCCCAGGAAACTTCAGACACAGGTAGTTTCGTTTTGTTTTTCTCTTCCGATTTTTGTTACGAAACATTTCAGAGAAAGAGAAAAGGACAATGAACACGTTTTAAATCACCTTTTAGATTTAAGCATTATCACGCCTAAGAAAATGGAAAAGAAAAGTTCCCTCATATTCTCTAATAATGTCTTCTTTCAGCTTTACCCGCTTGTCCTCTAAATGTCTTTTTGTATTAATGAAAATCCTCACACATACAGCAAGCTGCATTTTACAGTGAATATATCTGTCCTTCAGTCCATGCCTCTAGAATCCATTCATCAATCCATCTTACTTTTGGATGCATATCAAAATAAATTGCAGTTGTGAGTACCCTAAATACTTGTGCATGCATATCATACACTAGAATTCTTTCTTTGTATACTGTTTTCCTTTGTGGTATATTTTGCTTCTTCAACAACTACATTGAAATGTATACATCTTGTCATATTTGCTAAGTTTTGACCAGTGTGTACATACACACGTGTAAATCATCTCAGATACTGATCATTTCCATTAGCCTAGAATGTTCTCTTCTGCCCCTTCCTAGTCAGTCCTGCTGCCCACCCTTCACAAGCAACCACTATTCTGATTTTTTTTCACCACAGATTAGTTTCTGTGTTCTAGAACTTCATGTACACAGAATCATATACTATGTATGCTTTGATGTGAGGCTTCTTTCACTGGGTGTAATGTTTCTGAGATTGATCCACCTTGTTGCATGTATCAGTAGTTACTTTTTTGATACTGAGTCCTGGACACCTGGGTTATTTCTAGTTTAAGCCATTGTGAGTGAAGCTGCTACATTCTTATACAAATCTTTTTGCAAACATGTTTTCATTTCTTTTGGGTAAATACCTGGGAGTAAAATTACTGGCTCATAGAGTAGGTGTATGTTTAGTTTTTTAACAAAGCAACAGACTTTCCCAAAGCAGTATGTATCATTTTATGTTCCTACCAGTAATGAATGAGAGCTCCAGCTGCTCCACATCTTTGCCAGCATTTGGTGGTGTTTTTTCATTGTAACTATTTTGGTGGGTGTGTAGTAATATGTCAGATAAAATTTTGACTTAATTTCAGATTGACAGAGAAGTGAAATTGCAAGAATGGTACACAGTGTTCCTGGATACTCTTCTCTCAGATTTCCCAGATGTTAACTTTTTATTACATGTCCCCTCTCCCTTTCTCCCTCCCTCCTTCTTTTTTCTTTTCTCTCTGTCTCACTTCACACACACACACACACACACACACGCACACGCGTGCATGCACACACGCAGTTGTTTTCTGCACACATACACAAACATATGCAATTGTTTTCTGAACTGATTAAGTTAAGGACATGATATCCTTTTGCCGCTAAGTACTTGTGCTTGTATAATCATGGTATAGTGATCAAAATCAGGAAATTAGCATTAAAATGATGCTATCGTGTCATCTACAGACCTCACTGAGATTTTGTTAGTTGTTTCAGTAATGTCCTTAATAGTGAAAGAAAATCCCAAATCATGAGTTTTGTTACGTTTCTTTAGTTTCCTTTAATCTGAATGATTTCTGAGTCTATATTTCATGACATTGACGTTTTTGAAAAATGGAGACCTGTTACTTGAGGATTTCCTCTCAGTTTGGGTTTGTCTGGAATTTTCTCATAGTTACATTCAGGCTGTGCACCCATAGTGGGAAACCACTGAAGTGATGCTGAGCTCCCAGTGCATCACATCAGGAAGTATGTGGGCCGATTTATTCCCGTTACTGACCATGCTCACTTTCATTGTTTAATTAAGCTGGTGTCTGCCAAGTTTTCCATTGTAAAGTTATTCTTTTACCTTTTGTAATTGGAAGTTTTGTCTTTGAGACCATGTTAATATCCTCTTACTTCCGAGACTTCATTTGCTTTTAGCATTCATTGATGACTTCTGCCTGAATCAGTTTTTTATTATGACAGTTGACAAGTGGTGATTTATTTATATCAGAGGATACTTTTAGCATTTTATTTAATTCAATATGATAGTCAAACGGTCTCTGGTTTGGTCAGTGAAGTGAGAGTCACTTCAAGTTGATTCCAGTGTCCTTTTCACATTGCCATCAATCTTTGACCACTTTTTGGTATAAAAAGATATGCCCCTTCCCAGCCATTCTTGAAAGGAGCCTGCATCCCCTTGGTGGTGAACGGGTTTTAGAAGTCACTGTCTAGGTGCTGGACATGCTCATTGGTTCCTGGATGCCAGTGTTTTGTCCTATGCTGTCCCCGAGGACAGAGATGGGAAATAGCTGTGTACACTCGTGTGCCCGAACACAATTCATCATATGCAGTTCTGCACGCACATCTGCGTCCCCTCCTCCTTCCTTCCCCTCTCCTCTCTCTTACCCGCTTCTTTCCCTCCTTTCTCTGTGTCTCTCTGCCTGTCTGCCTGCCTATCTGTCTATATTAAAACCCTCTGAGTGCACATAGGCATCTCCAATCCAGTCCAACACTTCCCATCTGTAACTCCCATATTCAAGAGTGTAAAACCAGTTTCCACTTACCCACAGTGTGTGTACTCATTTGCTTAATCCTAGAATGTACAGAAGTGTTTGAAAATTGCAACCCATGCCTCTTCAAAGAAAAAGAACACTGCAGATTAGAAGTTCAGTATTTGTTTAGAGAACTTGTCTTTAGCCTGAGGGCAGATAGTCCTACTGCTAGGTTCAAAAGTTGATTGGGTTGATTTTTTTTTTTTTAAACCGTTACTTTTTAGTGTGGTTGTGTTAGTCTTTTGAACTTCAGTTTGCTTCGTTGGTTTCTGTTAGTATTCATTTTTAATGTTTTCTTTCATCCTTCTGAATTTTGTTTATTATCTCTTTCCCCTTTCCCTCTCTTCTTCTCTTCCTTCCTTTCTGTGCAGTGTATGTGAAACATTAACGTGATTCCAAACAAATTTATGCAGGGAAGAACATTCAGTGAAATATTACCACCCTCCACCCCCCCAACCATTCCCTCTGTCCTTTCCACCCAATTCCTCCCCATACCCTGTAGATACCTTATCTTATTATTATTTGATTTTTCTTTCCTATGTTTCTTTTTGCACAAGTGATCAGCTGCATGTGTCCTTTCTTATGAACTATCTCTCCCTTCTTTTGAAGGGTGGAATAACCTGCCAATACAGGAGGAGTGGGTTTGATCCCTGGGTCAGGAAGATCCCCTGGAGAAGGAAATTGCAACCCACTCCAGTGTTCTTACCCTGAAGAGTCCCATGGACAAAGGAGCCTGGTGGGCTACGGTCCATGAGGTTGCAAACAGTTGGACACGACTGAGCACGCATGCACACATGTATTACAGATACTCTTTTTTGCATGTGTTCTTTACACTGACCAGCATACCTGAGAAATCCCTACACATGGGTTCTTGCACATCTTCATTCTTCTTTACATCTTCATGCTACTCCTCTGCGTGGGTGTACCGTAGACTGAGACATGCTTTTACATGGGCATTTAGGTCAATTTCAGTGCTTTGCAGTTGCAAACAACACATGTATACCCTGTGCACATGTATTGTTGGGGGTATATCTTCAGAATATATTTCTGGAAGTGAGACTGCTAGGTCAGAAGGCAAATGCGTGTGTGGTTTTGTTCATTGTTGCCAGAGTCCCGTCCCTGGGACCTGTACTCCCACCAGGACCCTGTGAGCAGGCCTGTCTTCCCACAGCCTTGTCAGCAGCTTGTGTTGTTGTGTCTCTTAATTTTGCTGCTCTGTTGCCGTCTCAGTGTATTTTTAATTAGTATTTTTATGAGCCTGACCAACATTTCATGCATTTAAGGGTCATATTTCTATCTTTCTTTGTTGTTGTTAATTGTTCATGTGTTTTTAACATTTTCTACTGAGTTATCATCTTTTTTTCACCTCAGTTTTTAAGATTTCTTTATATATGGGAGCCCTGTGTATTTGCAGATATTTTTCCAGTTCTTTCCAGATGGTGTTCTTTTTTAACCATAAAAAACAAGTTGTTTTTAAAATTTTTACTTGAAGTAATAAAACTTGTCACTCTTTTATTGCATGTGGATTTTGAGTTATAGTTGGAAAGCCTTTCTCTACACCCAGGTTAAATAGGAATTCACTCTTTAGTTATTTACTTTAGTACGTATATCAAATCCCCTAGGTATTTTAGGTCATTTTTCACTCTGGGGGGAAGGATTTCTCTAATAAGGCCAAGTACTGTTCCTCATTCTGTGCCATTTCCAGATGGTAACTTTTTTTTTCCCTTTCTCATAATCTCTTTTTCTTTTCCCTAAAATTTTTTCCTTCAGTTTTCTCGCACTGGGTTTATTTTAAACTGACTCTTCATGGACATGATTATATAAACACACATTATCATGTGCACTGTGAGAGTTGGGGAGGCTATCTGCGCGAACAAGACATCTTCGTACAGGCCTTGCCGAGCTTGCCGGCAGAATCTTCCAAGGCTGATGACCTGCCGCAGACATGGACAGGTCCAAAGCCACAGACGATTTGCTCCTTTTGACATAGTAATCCCAGAACAGATAATTTATCCTCGGGACATAATTTGCAAAGAGAAAAAAAGATAAATGCATGGGAATATTAGTTGAACTAATGTTTCTATTATTGGAAAACTTGGAACAGTCTCAGTCTTTAATAATAAGATTATAATTAGGATAAGCATGAAAAGGCCATTCATTGGATTTTGAAAAATGCAACTATGAAAAATAATAAAACTTGTGGGAAGATGGAAGCATGTCTATGTTTATTAAGTGAAAAACAAAACATGTGTCTATGATGATGATGATGTTTAGTTGCTAAGCTGTGTCTGACTCTTTTGTGACCCCATGGATTATTATCTGCCAGGCTCCTCTGCATGGATTTCCCAGGCAAGAATAGTGGAGTAGGTTGCCTTTTCCTTCTGCAGGGGATCTTGCTGACCCAACGACTGAACCTGTATCTCCTGCAGTGGCAGGTGGATTCTTTACCACTGAGCCACCAGGGAAGCCCCATCTATCATGATAATAACCTACAAAAACTTAAACCTGCATGAAAAGGTGTAAGTGGACTATTTAGAGCAAGATGCACTTAGGTGCAGGATAAAAGATGTGGTCCAACCACTAGATAAAAAGTCTCAGGAAGACATGAAGAAGTATTGTCACTGGCTTAGTTTCTGGGTGGTACGTCTGTGGAACAGTTTTCAGGAACACTCGTGATGAACTGTGTTGGTCACTTACTGGAACCTGACATTTTGACACAGGGTAGAAGTCCACCACTGGGGAGTTGAGGAACTTACTGGTTTTGCTTGAAGCTTTCTGGGCTGACTTTGTGAGGAGGATCATAGTATGCTACAAGTAACCAGAAGGATAATACAGGGGACTCAGTGATATGTAAGAGCTTCCCAGGTGCCACCAGTGGTAAAGAACCCGCCTGTCAATGCAGGAGACAGAAGAGACACAGGTTCGATCCCCGGGTTGGAATCTTTGATTTTTCTTCCCTGTGTTTCTTTTTGCACAGATGATCAGGTGCATTTGTACTTTCTCATGAACTTTCTCCTCTTTTGAAGGGT